>NC_056440.1:9417730-9680230 GCF_018296145.1 Oncorhynchus tshawytscha | reverse complement strand
GCACTAAACTGACCTATACTGTACTATACTGTACTGTACTATACTGAACTATACCATACTGTACTATACCGAACTATACTATACTGCACTATACTGAACTATATTATACTGTTCCCAACCGGCGTGTCCTCTGGAATGGTCATGGTATTTTGACAGGGAGCACCTGTGGCAGTCAGATAACACATTGAATGTCACATGGTTCCATCTGTGTGGGATTTCTCAAGTCCAGTGTTCTCAGGCTGTTGTTACATAAGTATCATTTGAGGGGCGCGCATCACGAGCAAAGTGTCATTGTGTCATTTTACTTCGTCTGTGAAGAACATTAGCACAGGCAAGTCTGATTTAGGTTTAGCCTGATTCATTTATTTCTTAATATATGACTCTGGAGATTAGCTATACCACAACCTCTGATACAGTATGACTCGGGATTAGCTATACCACAACTCTGATACAGTATGACTCTGGGGATTAGCTATACCACAACCTCTGATACAGTATGACTCTGGGGATTAGCTATACCACAACCTGTGATACAGTTTGACTCTGGGGATTAGCTATACCACAACCTCTGATACAGTTTGACTCTGGGGATTAGCTATACCATAACCTCTGATACAGTATGACTCTGGGGATTAGCTATACCACAACCTCTGATACAGTATGACTCTGGGGATTAGCTATACCACAACCTCTGATACAGTTTGACTCTGGGGATTAGCTATACCATAACCTCTGATACAGTATGACTCTGGGGATTAGCTATACCATAACTTCTGATACAGTATGACTCTGGGGATTAGCTATACCACAACCTCTGATACAGTATGACTCGGGATTAGCTATACCACAACCTCTGGTACAGTTTACTATACTCTACACACTGTAGTCTACTATACTATACTAAACTATACACTATTCTATACTATACTAAACTATACGCCATAGTTTACTATACTATACTAAACTATACACTGTAATCTACTATACTATACACTCTAGTCTACTATACTATACTATACACTCTGGTCTACTATACTATATGATATACTATACTAAACCATACACTATAGTTTACTATACTAAACTATACACTATATTCTACTATACTATGCTAAACTATACACTATAGTCTACTAGACTCTACTGAACTATACGCTGAAGTCTACTATACTCTACTGAACTATACGCTGAAGTCTACTAGACTCTACTGAACTATACACTATAGTCTACTAGACTCTACTGAACTATACGCTGAAGTCTACTAGACTCTACTGAACTATACACTATAGTCTACTATACTCTACTGAACTATACACTATAGTCTACTAGACTCTACTGAACTATACGCTGAAGTCTACTAGACTCTACTGAACTATACACTATAGTCTACTATACTCTACTGAACTATACTCTGTAGTCTACTAGACTCTACTGAACTATACACTATAGTCTACTATACTCTACTGAACTATACACTATAGTCTACTATACTCTACTGAACTATACGCTGAAGTCTACTATACTCTACTGAACTATAATCTGTAGTCTACTAGACTCTACTGAACTATACGCTGAAGTCTACTAGACTCTACTGAACTATACTCTGTAGTCTACTATACTCTACTGAACTATACACTATAGTCTACTATACTCTACTGAACTATACACTATAGTCTACTAGACTCTACTGAACTATACTCTGTAGTCTACTAGACTCTACTGAACTATACTCTGTAGTCTACTAGACTCTACTGAACTATACTCTATAGTCTACTATACTCTACTGAACTATACACTATAGTCTACTATACTCTACTGAACTATACACTATAGTCTACTAGACTCTACTGAACTATACTCTATAGTCTACTAGACTCTACTGAACTATACTCTGAAGTCTACTATACTCTACTGAACTATACACTATAGTCTACTATACTCTACTGAACTATACACTGTAGTCTACTAGACTCTACTGAACTATACTCTGTAGTCTACTATACTCTACTGAACTATACACTATAGTCTACTATACTCTACTGAACTATACACTATAGTCTACTATACTCTACTGAACTATACTCTGAAGTCTACTAGACTCTACTGAACTATACACTATAGTCTACTATACTCTACTGAACTATACTCTGAAGTCTACTAGACTCTACTGAACTATACTCTGTAGTCTACTAGACTCTACTGAACTATACTCTGTAGTCTACTAGACTCTACTGAACTATACTCTGAAGTCTACTATACTCTACTGAACTATACACTATAGTCTACTATACTCTACTGAACTATACTCTGTAGTCTACTAGACTCTACTGAACTATACACTATAGTCTACTATACTCTACTGAACTATACTCTGAAGTCTACTATACTCTACTGAACTATACACTATAGTCTACTAGACTCTACTGAACTATACTCTGTAGTCTACTAGACTCTACTGAACTATACACTATAGTCTACTATACTCTACTGAACTATACTCTGTAGTCTACTAGACTCTACTGAACTATACGCTGAAGTCTACTAGACTCTACTGAGCTATACACTATAGTCTACTATACTCTACTGAACTATACTCTGAAGTCTACTAGACTCTACTGAACTATACGCTGAAGTCTACTAGACTCTACTGAGCTATACACTATAGTCTACTAGACTCTACTGAACTATACTCTGTAGTCTACTAGACTCTACTGAACTATACACTATAGTCTACTATACTCTACTGAACTATACTCTGAAGTCTACTAGACTCTACTGAACTATACACTATAGTCTACTATACTCTACTGAACTATACACTATAGTCTACTATACTCTACTGAACTATACTCTGAAGTCTACTATACTCTACTGAACTATACTCTGAAGTCTACTATACTCTACTGAACTATACTCTGAAGTCTACTATACTCTACTGAACTATACACTATAGTCTACTATACTCTACTGAACTATACTCTGTAGTCTACTAGACTCTACTGAACTATACACTATAGTCTACTATACTCTACTGAACTATACACTATAGTCTACTATACTCTACTGAACTATACTCTGTAGTCTACTAGACTCTACTGAACTATACTCTGTAGTCTACTAGACTCTACTGAACTATACACTATAGTCTACTATACTCTACTGAACTATACTCTGAAGTCTACTATACTCTACTGAACTATACTCTGTAGTCTACTAGACTCTACTGAACTATACGCTGAAGTCTACTAGACTCTACTGAGCTATACACTATAGTCTACTATACTCTACTGAACTATACACTATAGTCTACTATACTCTACTGAACTATACTCTGAAGTCTACTATACTCTACTGAACTATACTCTGAAGTCTACTAGACTCTACTGAACTATACACTGAAGTCTACTATACTCTACTGAACTATACTCTGTAGTCTACTAGACTCTACTGAACTATACTCTATAGTCTACTATACTCTACTGAACTATACTCTGAAGTCTACTATACTCTACTGAACTATACTCTGAAGTCTACTAGACTCTACTGAACTATACTCTGTAGTCTACTATACTCTACTGAACTATACACTATAGTCTACTATACTCTACTGAACTATACTCTGTAGTCTACTAGACTCTACTGAACTATACACTATAGTCTACTATACTCTACTGAACTATACACTATAGTCTACTAGACTCTACTGAACTATACACTATAGTCTACTATACTCTACTGAACTATACACTATAGTCTACTATACTCTACTGAACTATACACTATAGTCTACTATACTCTACTGAACTATACTCTATAGTCTACTATACTCTACTGAACTATACACTATAGTCTACTATACTCTACTGAACTATACTCTATAGTCTACTATACTCTACTGAACTATACACTATAGTCTACTATACTCTACTGAACTATACTCTATAGTCTACTATACCTACTGAACTATACTCTATAGTCTACTATACTCTACTGAACTATACGCTATAGTCTACTATACTCTACTGAACTATACACTATAGTCTACTATACTCTACTGAACTATACTCTATAGTCTACTATACTCTACTGAACTATACTCTGAAGTCTACTATACTCTACTGAACTATACTCTATAGTCTACTAGACTCTACTGAACTATACTCTATAGTCTACTATACTCTACTGAACTATACACTATAGTCTACTATACTCTACTGAACTATACACTATAGTCTACTATACTCTACTGAACTATACACTATAGTCTACTATACTCTACTGAACTATACTCTATAGTCTACTATACTCTACTGAACTATACTCTGAAGTCTACTATACTCTACTGAACTATACTCTATAGTCTACTAGACTCTACTGAACTATACACTATAGTCTACTATACTCTACTGAACTATACACTATAGTCTACTATACTCTACTGAACTATACACTATAGTCTACTATACTCTACTGAACTATACACCATAGTCTACTATACTCTACTGAACTATACTCTATAGTCTACTATACCCTACTGAACTATACTCTATAGTCTACTATACTCTACTGAACTATACTCTATAGTCTACTATACTCTACTGAACTATACTCTATAGTCTACTATACTCTACTGAACTATACTCTATAGTCTACTAGACTCTACTGAACTATACACTATAGTCTACTATACTCTACTGAACTATACACTATAGTCTACTAGACTCTACTGAACTATACACTATAGTCTACTATACTCTACTGAACTATACACTATAGTCTACTATACTCTACTGAACTATACACTATAGTCTACTAGACTCTACTGAACTATACTCTATAGTCTACTAGACTCTACTGAACTATACACTATAGTCTACTATACTCTACTGAACTATACTCTATAGTCTACTATACTCTACTGAACTATACACTATAGTCTACTATACTCTACTGAACTATACTCTGAAGTCTACTATACTCTACTGAACTATACACTATAGTCTACTATACTCTACTGAACTATACACTATAGTCTACTATACTCTACTGAACTATACTCTATAGTCTACTATACTCTACTGAACTATACTCTATAGTCTACTATACTCTACTGAACTATACACTATAGTCTACTATACTCTACTGAACTATACTCTGTAGTCTACTATACTCTACTGAACTATACACTATAGTCTACTATACTCTACTCCTTTCCTCTTCTATACATCACGTGTACTATTTTGATCCTCTATTCTAATCCCCGTCATCCACATGATCAATCATGTTCAGTAGAATAGTCTTACTGTATACTTCAATGCTCTACGATTTCTGTGAACATTTGTGTACTTGTCCATCTTAACCCTTTCATTTGAAACTACTACTATACCTCAGTCTTTTCTATCCCCCGTCAGATAGTGATAACTTCATTTTCTATCCCCTTTAAGATAGTGATAACTTCCTTTTCTATCCCCCATCAGATAGTGATAACTTCCTTTTCTATTCCCTTTAAAATAGTGATAACATCCTTTTCTATCCCCCGTCAGATAGTGATAACTTCCTTTTCTATCCCCTGTCAGATAGTGATAACTTCCTTTTCTATCCCCCATCAGATAGTGATAACTTCCTTTTCTATCCCCCATCAGATAGTGATAACTTCATTTTCTATCCCCTTTAAGATAGTGATAACTTCCTTTTCTATCCCCCATCAGATAGTGATAACTTCCTTTTCTATCCCCCGTCAGATAGTGATAACTTCCTTTTCTATCCCCTTTAAGATAGTGATAACTTCCTTTTCTATCCCCCATCAGATAGTGATAACATCCTTTTCTATCCCCCATCAGATAGTGATAACATCCTTTTCTATCCCCCATCAGATAGTGATAACATCCTTTTCTATCCCCCATCAGATAGTGATAACTTCCTTTTCTATCCCCTTTAAGATAGTGATAACTTCCTTTTCTATCCCCTTTAAGATAGTGATAACTTCCTTTTCTATCCCCCATCAGATAGTGATAACATCCTTTTCTATCCCCATCAGATAGTGATAACATCCTTTTCTATCCCCCATCAGATAGTGATAACTTCCTTTTCTATCCCCCATCAGATAGTGATAACTTACTTTTCTATCCCCATCAGATAGTGATAACTTACTTTTCTATCCCCCATCAGATAGTGATAACTTACTTTTCTATCCCCCATCAGATAGTGATAACTTACTTTTCTATCCCCCATCAGATAGTGATAACTTACTTTTCTATCCCCCATCAGATAGTGATAACTTACTTTTCTATCCCCCGTCAGATAGTGATAACTTCATTTTCTATCCCCTTTAAGATAGTGATAACTTCCTTTTCTATCCCCCATCAGATAGTGATAACTTCCTTTTCTATTCCCTTTAAAATAGTGATAACATCCTTTTCTATCCCCTGTCAGATTGTCATAAGTTGTTCCCTCTATATTTCCTGTGTTGTCCTGTGTTGTGAGCATACTCTCTGTGAATCCTTCTGGTGCTCTACAGCTCGGTTCTTCTTTCTTTCTTTCTTTGTGTTTTCTTTGTGTTTCTGCTTCCTGTCTGTACACCAAGATCCATCATGTGTCTCTTTTAGCTGGACGGCACGGGGACGGACCTTGATCTCCATGACGACCGCATGTCCTACCTGTCAGCCATGTCGGCCGACTACCTGAGCATGGACAGCCGACTGGCCAGTGACTACGATGACACGGCGGACGAGGGCGGGGCTTATACGGATAACGAGCTGGACAATGAACCGGCCGATCAACTGCCGGTGTCGGCTATCAGCCGCTCCTCTGAGCCCGTACTGGCAGAGGAGGTTAGAGACACACGCACACACTCACACACACGCAAACACACACACGCAAACACACACACACACACACACACTCAGATGCAAACCACTTCAGAGAAGACTGTGATGTCCTAACCTCACAGCCGCTAGTCTATGGAGAGCTGTAAGAATCTATCCTGCCCTCTACAGGTGAAAAACGTCATTACACCTATGAAATCTGTCTCGAGTCCAGTCTATGCCTTCGTGACCAGAATCAATACCATCTGGTTAGCATTTATTTGGGTTGTTTCAGGAACCCAATGTGTCCAATTTAATTTAGCAAAACATTTGTTTATTAAATAGAGGCTAGTCAGCACTATGATAATAGTGGACCCAAAGGCCTGTGGCCAGTTTCTCTCTAGTACAGTACTTTAGTAGTTAGAAACAAACTGGAAACATTGGCAGAATTGACATTTCACAAGGATTATTAACGGTATGATTTTGTTTGGCTGTGCAAGTATCTTCAATTATGTGTGTGTGTGTGTGTGTGTGTGTGTGTGTGTGTGTGTGGTCAGATACTGCGCAGGTGCAGTCCAGATATCCGTGGTGGCATCAGGAGGGTGGGCAGCAGGGAGGTGCTCAGCAGTGCCAGCCCAACGCACGTGTTTGTACCTGACCCCCCCAAGGTGAGACACACACACACACACACAGTAGACACACACACACACACACACACGCTTGACTCTGTGCTGAACTCTGGCATAAATTATTTGTGGAACTATCATTACATATTTCATGCCTCTCTCCACTCATGTTCCATGTCATTGGTCAGTCAGGCTAGTCTGTGTTTAGCCCCCGTGCTCTTATATTCTATTTGTTCCATTTTTGGCAATTTACTGACACCCCGCTTAGCTCTTGAACTCAACGAGAAGGAGCAGACTCCCCTTCCCTCTGAAGAATGATCTGATCTGGAGAAATCACGCCCGCCGTGGCTCGGATTCCTCCAACGGCAGCTTCAACGCTGATACCTAATTTAGCAGGAAGTGACTCCCAGAACTCCCTGTGGTGATAGAACTGAAAGGGCCTATGACCTCAGAGGCTGAAACATCACAGTCCATTGAGCAGATCTTATAGATTACTCTACCTGTGTTCTGAACTCTAGAGCATGTAGTAGAGAAATAGAATGTCCGCGGTTTAGACGCTGTCCTCTTTGTCAAAATGTGGTATTCACCATTGCTCGGAAATGAACAGTGACGTAGTGAGGGTGGAAGACTAAAGGAAGGAACATTTAAATGTTTCTAGTCTGAAATCTAGTATTCACCTACACAAAGGTTTGAGTTGTGCGTATGTGACTAACCCTGTCTGGTCCCCATAGAAATAGAATGATTAAATTGAATCAAATCAAAATGATTTGATTCATTCTAATTCTATGCTGGCCCCCCTCCCCTCTCTCCACGTCACCCTTCCTTTCCCCTCAAGGTAAAGCTGTTGTTCAGGGATGAGGTAGTCCCTCCCAGGGGGGTAGTAGGGGCGTACGACCCCCCCCCCAGCCGTGGCTACGACTCCCACTCCTCCAGCCCTGCCAGCAACGACCCCCTCCTCTCCCTCGCTCCCTCAACTCCTTCGGCAAGGCCAAACCCCTGGCGCTGCAGCCCCCCGTCACCCTCAAACCCTCCTATAATATCCAGGACACCACCAGCAGCACAGCCCCAGTCACAGTGGCCCCTATGGGCCCGGGGGAACCAGAGGAGAACCCTGAGGACCCCAGCCTCAGGTCATTCCTGGGGAAGGTCAAGGCCTTCGAGAAGATGGACCACTTTGCACGCGCTCAGAGGATGCTGGAGCTGCAGGAGGCACAGAACGCCAGGGTGAGGGAGAGGGGACGGGGTGAGGGGGTTGGTGGGTGGGTGTGTCTGCTAGTCTATGTGTTGCCATCACAGCATCATATTTCATATCGCTTTGTCTCCTCCCACCAGTTGGAGATAGCTCAGAAGCACCCAGATATCTATGCTGTCCCCCTGAAGACCCAGAAACTGGACCACAGCCGGCCTCAGCCTATAGGGTAGGAGCACAACATGGGAGTGTTTTTAGCCTGTGAGTGTTGTGATGAGCTACTGCTGTCTACCTGCTGGTGTTACTCTATATTCATCTACATGTGTGGCTTTTTACTGAATTCTATTGTGAGTGTGTTTGGAAGTATATACACCTTCAGCTGTATATTAACCTGTCGTCTGTCTGTCTGTCTGTCTGTCTGTCTGTCTGTCTGTCTGTCTGTCTGTCTGTCTGTCTGTCTGTCTGTCTGTCTGTTCAGTTCCAGCTCGCATCCTGAGCCCCAGACCCCTCCCTCCAAGCTACCGTACTCTGAGAGTCGTGGGTTCTACCTCAGCGATGAGGAGGAAGGGTACCGACGCCAACTGGCTGAACACACCAAGAGAGGCTACTACCAGGTCAACAACCAGAAATACCAGGACACTGAACTGTAGACTACAACCAGAAATACCAGGACATTGAACTGTAGACTACACCACCAACCAGAAATACCAGGACATTGAACTGTAGACTACACCACCAACCAGAAATACCAAGACACTGAATTTTAGGCTACACCCTTACAACCAGAAATACCAGGACACTGAACTGACTACACCACCAACCAGAAATACCAGGACATTGAACTGTAGACTACACCACCAACCAGAAATACCAGGACACTGAACTGTAGACTACAACCAGAAATACCAGGACATTGAACTGTAGACTACACCACCAACCAGAAATACCAGGACATTGAACTGTAGACTACACCACCAACCAGAAATACCAAGACACTGAATTTTAGGCTACACCCTTACAACCAGAAATACCAGGACACTGAACTGTAGAATACACCCCTACAAACAGAAATACCAGGATACTGAACGGTAGACCTCACCATCAACCAGAAATACCAGGACACTGAACTGTAGATTACACCATCACCCACAGGTACCAGGACACTGAATTGTAGACTACACCATCAACCAGAAATACCAGGACACTGAACTGTAGACTACACCCCTACAACCATAAATACTAGGACACTGAACTGTAGACTACAACCAGAAATACCAGGACACTGAACTGGAGACTACACCATCAACCAGAAATACCAGGACACTGAACTCTAGACTAAACCACCCACCAGAAATACCAGGACACTGAACTGTAGAATACACCATCACCCACAGGTACCAGGACACTGAACTGGAGACTACACCATCAACCAGAAATACCAGGACACTGAACTCTAGACTAAACCACCCACCAGAAATACCAGGACACTGAACTGTAGAATACACCCCTACAACCAGAAATTTCAGGACACTGAATTGTAGACTACACTTCTACAAACATAAATTCCAGGACACTGAACTGTAGACTACACCATCAACCAGAAATACCAGGACACTGAACTGTAGACTACACCACCAACCAGAAATATTTAACCCCTTTTTCTCCCCAATTTTGGTCTTGTCTCATCACTGCAACTCCCCAACGGGCTCGGGAGGCGAAGGTCGAGTCATTCGTCCTCTGAAACATGACCAGCCAAACCGCACTTCTTAACACCTTCTTGCTTAACCCGGAAGCCAGCCGCACCAATGTCTGGAAACACAGTTCACCTGACGACGAGGTCAGCCTGCAGGCCCACCGGCCCGCAACAAGGAGTTGCTAGAGCCCCTACGACCAAACCCTCCCCTAACCCGGACGACGCTGGGCCAATTGTGCGCCGCCCTATGGGACTCCTGATCACGGCCAGTTGTGATACAGCCCGGGATCGAACCCAGGCCTGTAGTTACGCCTCTAGCACTGCGATGCAGTGCCTTAGACCACTACGCCTCTCGGGAGTCCAAAGTGTAGCACTATTATGCATCCTACCACCCTACCACACTTCCCTGTACAAATCATAGTACACTAAACTGTAGTGCCCCTCCTTTCCTGGACCCCCAACCACCTCTTAACACCCTATAGTTCTAACACACCGGGCTGGTTGACAGAGACAGACACACACACACTGCTGAGCCCTGCTCTGATCGATCTATCTCAGCTCAGCGTGCACACACACACACATGCACACACAAACACACTTACCATTCCACTGGGGCTCCGCCCCCCTGACCCTGCTCTGATCGATCTAGCTCAGCTCAGCGTGCACACACACATTCACACACAAACACACTTACCATTCCACTGGGGCTCCGCCCCCCTGACCCTGCACCAATCCGCTGCTGACTTGGAAGCCGTCCCGCTTTTAAGTTTTTCTTAAAAACGCTTTTTTGCTTCAACTTAGTAAATGGATCTGTCCTCACAGTTTTTATTATTATTATTATTATAATTATAATCCTATTTCTTTCTATTTGCTTGTTTGATTGAGTTGTTTCAGACTGTTATTTTGTTACACTGTTCTGTACTGTTATTAGGGTTGTGACATGTTTAATCAGGAGCTGTGTTATTTCTTGCCTATGCAACTCCTTCAGTTTGTACCGCAGAGACAACTCAAACCTCTTGCCACGAGTCCCTCTCCTCACTCTGCCAGAACCTTAAACCTTAACAAGTGTTCCAAGCTGTGGCTTTTTCTCCTCCTCACTTTTTTCTCTTTGTACTATTATCCAATATAACCAGCTGCCTCTAAACTATTTTAAAAGGTCACCTACTGTATATTGTTATGTCTAGTGTTTATACTCCTATCTTGGCATTCCTTCCTATATCATCATGCGTCTGTGTATACATACAGTATATATTATTTCTCTCTCTCGTTCTATATATATATATATGTATATGTGTGTGTATATATATGTATGTATATATATATATATATATATATATATATATATATATATATATATATATAGAAAGAGAGAGAGAGAGCGCAATCGTAAGATATATATATATATATATATATATATATTTAGAGAGAGAGATATAATATATAATACACTGGAATTTGTTTTACGATTTTTTGAAGTGCCTTTTACTTTCTGATTAACATGAGGTTTGGGGACGTCGGTGTGCCCCAGTCCCAGCCCATGTCCCTGTCCTTGTCCCCTGGACCCCACTACTCAGCTGCTCTTAAGCTTTTATGGAAAACAGGGCACAAGAGACACCAAAACTTTAATTCTGTCCCTACTGTACTGGCTGTACCTCCGTCCCTCTGTCCCTTCCTCCACAACGACACCCTCTGTGACCAGTCCTGCCCTGTATGTCTCCCAGAGATATGGCCATGATGTGGTCGACATTCAATCAAAACCGCTTTCCGTGTTTCCTGGTTAAGATGACGATAACATTCCTCAAGCATGTTTGGACATTGACATAATGTTCACTGTGTCTTTCACAAGAGTAAGGTGCTATTTGTCTTACCCGAAAGAACATGAAGCACTGTTTTGATTGAATAGCACCCCAGATCAGGGTGGTTCAGGGTGGAGGATTGTGATTGGTTGATATGTGTCAGTCATTTCTGTGTTGGAGTCTGTTCTGTCCTTTATGGTCTCAGCTCCCCTGTCCAGAGGTTTCTACTTGTTATTACATGCTTGATTGTATCTCAGTTCACACTATACATCCACCAATGGAGAGAGAGAGAGAAAGAGAGAGAGAGAGAAAGAGAGAGAGATCTGCCGTGGCGTTTCACCTTACAACACCAAATAAAATTAACAGTCTTTCACTGACCAAGTGGAGAATCTCTGTCTTATTTTTTTTTTAACTAAACATTTGAAGGCTCTATTGATTGAAGCACTAAGGGCTTTTAAAGCGTGGAATCAAACATGTTCTCATCGTGGAATCAAACATGTTCTCATCGTGGAATCAAACATGTTCTCATCGTGGAATCAAACATGTTCTCATCGTGGAATCAAACATGTTCTCATTGTGGAATCAGCGTGGAATCAAACATGTTCTCATCGTGGAATCAAACATGTTCTCATTGTGGAATCAAACATGTTCTCATCGTGGAATCAAACATGTTCTCATTGTGGAATCAAACATGTTCTCATCGTGGAATCAAACATGTTCTCATCGTGGAATCAAACATGTTCTCATCGTGGAATCAAACATGTTCTCATTGTGGAATCAAACATGTTCTCATCGTGGAATCAAACATGTTCTCATCGTGGAATCAAACATGTTCTCATCGTGGAATCAAACATGTTCTCATCGTGGAATCAACCATGTTCTCATCGTGGAATCAAACATGTTCTCATCGTGGAATCAAACATGTTCTCATCGTGGAATCAAACATGTTCTCATCGTGGAATCAGCGTGGAATCAAACATGTTCTCATCGTGGAATCATTGTGGAATCAAACATGTTCTCATCGTGGAATCAAACATGTTCTCATCGTGGAATCAGCGTGGAATCAAACATGTTCTCATCGTGGAATCATCGTGGAATCAAACATGTTCTCATCGTGGAATTGGCGTGTTCTCATCCACTTCCCCATTCATCATCCTATCAAATACAAGAATAAACCCGTTTGAATACCTTTCAGGGTTCATTTTAATTCATATGTTTTTGTTCCAGCTGATGTCTGATGAATGTTTTTAGAATGTAGCTCCCATCACATCAAAGCCTGAGACAAAATGGATATTTGACTTTTTAAAACACTGTGACAGGTCGTGCCGACCTGAAAACGTCCTATACTAACTGTGACATTTTCCTTTTCAACACCGTCCAGGATCTACGGTGGACAGGCATAACCTGGCCAGTACAATCCAGCTCGACTCGGCTGGCTCAGACATGTTATAAGGGTATCTGTGTGTAATACTGTAGCTTCCCAGACAATTACTTTGTATATGACTGGTTGTGGAGGTTGGTGTTTATTTTGTTGTACACTTAGTTACTCATTGTGCCCTGTGACCTGTGACCTGGGTATCCCCCTTTCCTTTCTGTTGTACAACTGACTAGGTATCCCCCTTTCCTTTCTGTTGTACAACTGACTAGGTATCCCCCTTTCCTTTCTGTTGTACAACTGACTAGGTATCCCCCTTTCTGTTGTACAACTGACTAGATATCCCCCCTTTCCTTTCTGTTGTACAACTGACTAGGTATCCCCCTTTCTGTTGTACAACTGACTAGGTATCCCCCTTTCCTTTCTGTTGTACAACTGACTAGGTACCCCCTTTCCTTTCTGTTGTACAACTGACTAGGTATCCCCCTTTCTGTTGTACAACTGACTAGGTCCCCCCTTTCCTTTCTGTTGTACAACTGACTAGGTATCCCCCTCTCCTTTCTGTTGTACAACTGACTAGGTATCCCCCTCTCCTTTCTGTTGTACAACTGACTAGGTATCCCCCTTTCCTTTCTGTTGTACAACTGACTAGGTATCCCCCCCTTTCTGTTGTACAACTGACTAGGTATCCCCCTCTCCTTTCTGTTGTACAACTGACTAGGTATCCCCCCCCCTCTCCTTTCTGTTGTACAACTGACTAGGTATCCCCCCCTTTCCTTTCTGTTGTACAACTGACTAGGTCCCCCCCCCTTTCCTTTCTGTTGTACAACTGACTAGGTATCCCCCCCCCTTTCCTTTCTGTTGTACAACTGACTAGGTATCCCCCTTTCTGTTGTACAACTGACTAGGTATCCCCCCCCCTTTCCTTTCTGTTGTATAACTGACTAGGTATCCCCCCCCTTTCTGTTGTACAACTGACTAGGTATCCCCCTTTCCTTTCTGTTGTACAACTGACTAGGTATCCCCTTTCCTTTCTGTTGTACAACTGACTAGGTATCCCCCTTTCCTTTCTGTTGTACAACTGACTAGGTATCCCCCTTTCTGTTGTACAACTGACTAGGTATCCCCCTTTCCTTTCTGTTGTACAACTGACTAGGTATCCCCCTTTCCTTTCTGTTGTACAACTGACTAGGTATCCCCCTTTCTGTTGTACAACTGACTAGGTATCCCCCTTTCCTTTCTGTTGTACAACTGACTAGGTACCCACCTTTGCTTTCTGTTGTACAACTGACTAGGTATCCCCCTTTCTGTTGTACAACTGACTAGGTATCCCCCTTTCCTTTCTGTTGTACAACTGACTAGGTATCCCCCTTTCTGTTGTACAACTGACTAGGTATCCCCCTTTCTGTTGTATAACTGACTAGGTATCCCCCCCCTTTCCTTTCTGTTGTACAACTGACTAGGTATCCCCCTTTCTGTTGTACAACTGACTAGGTATCCCCCTTTCCTTTCTGTTGTACAACTGACTAGGTATCCCTTTCTGTTGTACAACTGACTAGGTATCCCCCTTTCTGTTGTACAACTGACTAGGTATCCCCCTTTCTGTTGTACAACTGACTAGGTATCCCCCTTTCTGTTGTACAACTGACTAGGTATCCCCCTTTCTGTTGTACAACTGACTAGGTATCCCCCTTTCCTTTCTGTTGTACAACTGACTAGGTATCCCCCTTTCTGTTGTACAACTGACTAGGTATCCCCCTTTCTGTTGTACAACTGACTAGGTATCCCCCTTTCTGTTGTACAACTGACTAGGTATCCCCCTTTCTGTTGTACAACTGACTAGGTATCCCCCTTTCTGTTGTACAACTGACTAGGTATCCCCCTTTCTGTTGTACAACTGACTAGGTATCCCCCTTTCTGTTGTACAACTGACTAGGTATCCCCCTTTCTGTTGTACAACTGACTAGGTATCCCCCTTTCTGTTGTACAACTGACTAGGTATCCCCCTTTCTGTTGTACAACTGACTAGGTATCCCCCTTTCTGTTGTACAACTGACTAGGTATCCCCCTTTCCTTTCTGTTGTACAACTGACTAGGTACCCCCCCTTTCTGTTGTACAGCTGACTAGGTATCGCCCTTTCCTTTCTGTTGTACAACTGACTAGGTATCCCCCCCTTTCTGTTGTACAACTGACTAGGTATCGTCCCCCTTTCCCCTTTCCTTTCTGTTGTACAACTGACTAGGTATCCCCCCCTTTCTGTTGTACAGCTGACTAGGTACTCCCCTTTCTGTTGTACAACTGACTAGGTGTCCCCCTTTCCTTTCTGTTGTACAACTGACTAGGTACCCACCTTTTGCTTTCTGTTGTACAACTGACTAGGTATCCCCCTTTCCTTTCTGTTGTACAACTGACTAGGTATCCCCCTTTCCGTTCTGTTGTACAACTGAATATATTTTTGAATATACTGAATATATTTTTATTTTTAATCCCAGCCTCCGTCCCCTCGGGAGGCCTTTTGCATTTTGGTAGGCCGTCATTGTAAAGAAGAACTTGTTCTTATCAATCAAATCAATCAATTCATCAAAGGTATTTATAAAGCACTTCTCACATCAGTTGATGTCATAAAGTGCTGTACAGAAACCCAGCCTAAAACCCCAAACAGCAAGCAATGCAGGTGTAGAAGCACGGTGGCTAGGAAAAACTCCCTAGAAAGGCCTAAACCTAGGAAGAAACCTAGAGAGGAACCAGGCTATGAGGGGTGGCCAGTCCTCTTCTGGCTTTGCCAGGTGGAGATTAAAACAGTACATGGCCAAGATGTTCAAATGTTCATAAATGACCAGCAGGGTCAAATAATAATAATCACAGTGCTTGTAGAGGGTGCAACAGGTCAGCACCACAGGAGTAAATATCAGTTGGATTTTCATAGCCAATCAGCTAGTTAAATAAAGGTTAAATCACATCAAATTCCTCCACTTGACGTAGCTGTACAATGTAGCTTCTGTGATGACCTTTGAATTCCCTGGATAAATGTATTGTCTGTGCCAGTGTCGATGCAAATAGAGAGGGAGAGATGGCACAACACAGCAGTCCAGATCATGTTTAGCCTACTGGACTGTTCATGAGCTTGAAGAGTTTTAGTTGGTAACACTGGAAGCTAATTATGTAATTTGGTAAAAACAGCCATCAAGGCTTGTTTTTCAATTACATTATGCCAAATCTGATCTGCATTCTGGCTGTTGAGAGCAAGGACTTACAACCTCTTAGTCAATATTTTTTTTTTAAAGGGAAGGTTTTCTCATCAGAATATCCTGAAATACATAAGTGGAAAACCATTTGTCTCTGATGGTCTGTGGAGATTTCTCCTTCTGTTTGGAACACCTTCTGTTTGGAACTCCTTCTGTTTGGAACACCTTCTGTTTGGAACTCCTGTTTAGAACTCCTTCTGTTTGGAACTCCTTCTGTTTGGAACACCTTCTGTTTGGAACTCCTTCTGTTTGGAACTCCTTCTGTTTGGAACTCCTTCTGTTTGGAACTCCTTCTGTTTGGAACTCCTTCTGTTTGGAACTCCTTCTGTTTTTGGAACACCTTCTGTTTGGAACTCCTTCTGTTTGGAACACCTTCTGTTTGGAACTCCTTCTGTTTGGAACTCCTTCTGTTTGGAACTCCTTCTGTTTGGAACTCCTTCTGTTTGGAACTCCTTCTGTTTGGAACTCCTTCTGTTTGGAACTCCTTCTGTTTAGAACTCCTTCTGTTTGGAACTCCTTCTGTTTGGAACTCCTTCTGTTTAGAACTCCTTCTGTTTGGAACTCCTTCTGTTTGGAACTCCTTCTGTTTGGAACACCTTCTGTTTGGAACTCCTTCTGTTTGGAACTCCTTCTGTTTGGAACTCCTTCTGTTTGGAACTCCTTCTGTTTGGAACTCCTTCTGTTCGTGTTTCTTATCACAGACACAATGTAGCATTGTGAAATATATTAAAATATAGTACCATCCATAAACTATTTTTATCAGTTTACGTTTCCACTATATATATATATATATATATATATATATATATATATATATATATATAGGAGGTGTGGTATAGGGCCAATATACCATGGCTATGGGCTGTTCTTAGGCAAGACACTGTGCCTGGATACAGCCCTTAGCCATGGTATATTGGTCATATACCACAAACCCCGAGGAACCTTATTGCTATTATAAACTGGTTACCAATGAAATTAGAGCAGGAACAAGAAACGTTTTGTCATACCCGTCGTATATGGTCTGATATACCACGGATGTCAGCCAATCAGCATTCAGGGCTCGAACCACACAGGAGAAATATATATATATATATATATATATATATATATATATATATATATATATATATATATATATATATGCAATGACATTTTTTTTTATTTTTTCCAGATGTTGTGTTACAGCCTGAATTTGAAATGGATTAAATAGAGATTTTATTGTCACCGACCTACACACAATACCCCTTAATGTCAATGTAATTATTTTTACAAATGAATTAAAGAATAGAAACTGAAATTTCTTGAGTCTGTAAGTATTCAACCCCTTTCTTATGGCAAGCCTAAATAAGTTTAGGAGTAAAATATTTGCTTAACAAGTCAGATAATAAGTTGCATGGCAATAATAGAGTTTAAAATGGTGTTTTAATGACTACCTCATCTCTGTGCCCCACACAATTATCTGTAAGGTTCCTCAGTCGAGCAGTGAATTTCAACTGAAAAAATTGAAACCGCAAAGACCAGGGAGGTTTTCCAATACCTTGCAAAGAAGGGCACCTGTTGGTAGATGTGTACAAATTAAAAAGGCAGACATTGAATATCCCTTTGAGCCTGGTGAAGTTATTAATTACACTTTAGATTGTTTATCACTACACCCAGTCACGACAAATATACAGGCGTCCTTCTTAACTCAGTTGCCAGAGAGGAAGAAAACCGCTTAGGGATTTCACCATGAGGCCAATGGTAACAGTTAGAGTTGAATGGCTGTGATAGGAGAAAACTGAGGATGGATCAACAATATTGTAATTACTCCACAATACTAACCTAAATGACAGAGTGAAAAGAAGGAAGACTGTTCAAAATAAACCTATTCCAAAACATGCATTCTGTTTGCAACAAGGCACTAAAGTAATACTGCAAAAATCCAATACAACACATTATTGTGTATCACTGTCACGTTCTGACCTTTATTTCCTTTGTTTTGTCGTTATTTAGTATGGTCAGGGCGTGAATTGGGGTGGGCAGTCTATGTTTGCTTTTCAATGATTTTGGGATTTCTATGTTTCGTCCTAGTATGGTTCTCCAATCCTTCTCGCTTCTCCTCCTCAGATGAAGAGGAGGAAAACCCTTATAGAAACACCCACCAACCAAGGACCAAGCGGCATGGTAACGGGCAGCAGCAGCAGCGGCCAGCATCACAAGACTCATGGACATGGGAGGACGAGTTGGACGGAAAAGGACCCTGGGCAGAGCCAGGGGAATATCGCCGCCCCAAAGCAGAGCTGGAGGCAGCGAAAGCAGAGAGGCAGCATTACTAGGAGCTGGCACGGCAGCGCGGCTCGAAGCCCAAGAGGCAGCCCCAAAAATGTATTGGGGGGTCGCACAGGGAGAGTGTGGCAGAGTCAGGAGTCAGACCTGAGCCAATTCCCCATGTTTACCGTAAGGAACCAGAGCCGGTCAGGGCGGTGTTGGAGGTGAGCGAAGCAGAGACAGTGAACGAGTTAATGGGGAAATTGGAGGAGAGAGTTATGAGGGAGGTGCTGTGTTTGTGCATGAGGCACAACATTCGCCCAACGGAGCGTGTCGGGGATTAGATGGCACCTGGGTCAGCTCTCCATACTCGCCCTGAGGTGCTTGCTAGTCGTCTGGTGAAGACTGTGCCAGCCTCACGCACCAGGCCTCCGTGTTATGCGGTGGAACGCACGGTGTCCCCAGTACGCGTGCTTAGCCCGGCGCGCTACATCCCAGCTCCCCACATCTGCCGGGCTATGGTGAAGATCCAGCCAGGATGGATGGTGCCAGCCCTGCTCTCAAAATCTCCAGTGTGCCTTCACGGTCCGGTCTATCCAGTGCCACCTCCACGCACCAGCCCTCCGGTGGCAGCCCCCCGCACCAGGCTGTCTCTCCGTCCTTTGTCTACAGGTGCTCCCGCCTGTCCAGAGCTGCTAGAGTCTCCCGCCTGTCCAGAGCTGCTAGAGTCTCTCCCCGCCTGCCTCCAGAGCTGCTAGAGTCTCCCGCCTGTCCAGAGCTGCTAGAGTCTCCCGCCTGTCCAGAGCTGCTAGAGTCTCCCGCCTGTCCAGAGCTGCTAGAGTCTCCCGCCTGTCCAGAGCTGCTAGAGCTGCCAGTCTGTCCTGAGCCGTCAGTCAGCCAGGACCTGCCAGAGCCGTCAGCCAGCCAGGAGCTGCCAGTCTGTCCTGAGCCATCAGTCAGCCAGGACCTGCCAAAGCCGTCAGCCAGCCAGGACCTGCCAGAGCCGTCAGCCGGTCCTGAGCTACCCTTCAGTCCTGAGCTACCCCTCAGTCCCAAGCTGCCCCTCAGTCCCGAGCTGCCCCTCAGACCAGTGGGGCCCTTTAGTAGGGTTGCCAGTCCAAGGTCGGTGGCGAGGGTTGCCGTTCCTAGGAGGACACTAAAGAGGACAAAGACTATGGTGGAGTGGGGTCCACGTCCTGCGCCAGAGCCACCACCGTGGACAGATGCCCACCCAGACCCTCCCCTATAGGTTCAGGTTTTGCGGCCGGAGTCCGCACCTTGGGGGCGGGGGGGGGGCGGCATCTGTCAAATCAAATCAAATCAAATTTATTTATATAGTCCTTCGTACATCAGCTGATATCTCAAAGTGCTGTACAGAAACCCAGCCTAAAACCCCAAACAGCAAGCAATGCAGGTGTAGAAGCACGGTGGCTAGGAAAAACTCCCTAGAAAGGCCAAAACCTAGGAAGAAACCTAGAGAGGAACCAGGCTATGTGGGGTGGCCAGTCCTCTTCTGGCTGTGCCGGGTGGAGATTATAACAGAACATGGCCAAGATGTTCAAATGTTCATAAATGACCAGCATGGTCGAATAATAATAAGGCAGAACAGTTGAAACTGGAGCAGCAGCACAGTCAGGTGGAAGTTGAAACTGGAGCAGCAGCATGGCCAGGTGGACTGGGGACAGCAAGGAGTCATCATGTCAGGTAGTCCTGGGGCATGGTCCTAGGGCTCAGGTCCTCCGAGAGAGAGAAAGAAAGAGAGAAGGAGAGAATTAGAGAACGCACACTTAGATTCACACAGGACACCGAATAGGACAGGAGAAGTACTCCAGATATAACAAACTGACCCCAGCCCCCCGACACATAAACTACTGCAGCATAAATACTGGAGGCTGAGACAGGAGGGGTCAGGAGACACTGTGGCCCCATCCGAGGACACCCCCGGACAGGGCCAAACAGGAAGGATATAACCCCACCCACTTTGCCAACGGTCCACGGTGGTGGCTCTGGCGCAGTACGTGGACCCCACTCCACCATAGTCACTGTTTCTGATTGGGAACCATATTTAGGTAGCCTGTTTTGTGTTGGGTTTTGTGGGTGGTTGTCTTCTGTCTTCATGTGTCTGAACCAGACAGAACTGTTTCGGTTTTTCCACATTTGTTGTTTTGGTATTTTGTAGTATTCACTTTTATGGTCTTTATTAAACAAGATGAACACTAACCACGCTGCGCTTTGGTCCTCTCCTTCGTCCACAGAAATCTGCCGTTACAATCACTCTCCATATTTTCAAGCATAGTGGTGGCTGTATGTTATGGGTATACTTGTAATTGTTAAGGACTGGGGAGTTTCTCAGGATAAAAAAGAAATGGAATGGAGGTAAGCACATTTGATTACCAAGAAGACAGTGAATGCTCCTGAGTGGCCGAGTTTCAGTTTTGACTTAAATCTGCTTAAATCTATGGCAAGACCTGAAAATGGTTGTCTCGCAATGATCAACAACCAATTTGACAGAGCTTGAAGAATAATAAATAAATAAAAAGGCATGTGTTTCACAATCTAGGTCTTAGAAACTTACCCAAACAGACTCAATGCTGTATTCAGTGCCAAAGGTGATTCTACAAAGTATTGACTAGGAGGTGTAAGTATTTCTGTATTTCATTTTCAATACATTTTCTATAAAAAAAAATATGTTTTCACTTTGTCATTATGGGGTATTGTGTGTAGATGGGTGAGATTTAAAAAATATATTTAATCCATTTTGAATTCAGGCTGTAACACAACAAAATGTGGAATAAGTCAAGGGGTGTGAATACTTTCTGAAGGCACTGTACATACACTGAGTGTACAAAACATTAGGAACCCCTGCTCGACATAGACTGACCAGGTGAATCCAGGTGAAAGCTATGATTCCTTATTGATGTCACTTGTTAAATCCACTTCAATCAGTGTAGATGAAGGGGAGGAGACGGGTTAAAGAAGGATTTTTAAGCCTCGAGACAGTTATGACTCAAGTTGTGACATGGATTGTGTATGTGTTCCATTCCGAGGGTGAATGGGCAAGACAAAAGATTTAAGTGTCTTTGAACAGGGTACGGTAGTAGGTGCCAGGCACACTGGTTTGAGTGTATCAAGAACTGCAACACTGCTGGGGTTTTCACGCTCAACAGTTTCCTGTGTGTATCAAGAATAGTCCACCACCCAAAGGACATCCAGCCAACTTGACCACAACAGTGGGAAGTATTGGAGTCAACATGGGCCAGCATCCCTGTTCCTAATGTGGAACGCTTTCGTCATCTTGTAGAGTCCATTCCCCAACAAATTGAGGATGTTTTGTCACACAAAAGTGTCAACTCAATATTAGAAAGGTGTTCCTAATGTTTAGTATACTCTGTGTACTTTCAGTGTGTGTATATAATATACATATACAGTATATACACTACCTCATAGAAATGTCCTTGTTTTTGAAAGAAAAGCACATTTTTTTGTACATTAAAGTAACATACATCTATCAGAAATATAGTGTAGACATTGTTAATGTTGTAAATGACTATTGTACCTGGAAATAGCAGATTTTTTTGTGGAATATCTACACAGGTGTGTTTTCAGCAACCATCACTCCTGTGTTCCAATGGCACATTGTGTAAGTCAATCCAAATGTATCACTTTAAAACGCTAATTGATCATTAGAAAACCCTTTTGAAATTATGTTAGCACAGCTTAAAACTGTTGTGCTGATTTAAAGAGGCAATAACACTGGCCTTCTTTAGACTAGTTGAGTATCTAGAGCAACAGCATTTGTGGGTTCGATTACAAGCTCAAAATAGTCAGAAACAAAGACCTTTCTTCTGAAACTCGTCAGTCTATTCTTGTTCTGAGAAATGAAGGCTAGTCCATGCGAGAAATTACCAAGAAACTGAAGATCTCGTACAGCGCTGTGTACTGCTCCCTTCACAGAACAGCGCAAACTGGCGCTAACCAGAATAGAAAGAGGAGTGGGAGGCCCCGGTGCACAACTGAGCAAGCGGACAAGTACATTAGAGTGTCTAGTTTGAGAAACAGACGCCTCAAGTCCTCAACTGCCAGCTTCATTAAATAGTACCCGCTAAACACCAGTCTCAATGTCAACAGTCAAGCGATGACTCCGGGATGCTGGTCTTCTAGGCTGAGTTGCAAAGAAAAAGCCTTATCACAGACTGGCCAATAAAAGATTAAGAGGGGTAAAATAACACAGACACTGGACAGAGGAACTCTGCCTAGAAGGCCAGAGTCTTCTTAATTAAAGTAATATTGGACTGTAGTTTCTCTTTGCTTATTTGAGCTTATTTGACCTACCTTGTCACAACACAACTGATTGGCTCAAACGCATTAAGAAGGAAATAAATTCCACAAATTCACTTTTACAAGGCACACCGGTTAATTGAAATGCATTCCAGGTGACTACCTCATGAAGCTGGTTGAGAGAATGCCAAGAATATGCATAGCTCTCATCAAGGCAAAGGGTGGCTACTCTGACATATCTCAAATATAAATATATTTAGATTTAACACTTTTTCTTTAGTACATGATTCCATATGTTTTATTTAATAGTTTTGCTGTTTTCACTTTTATTCTACAATGTAGAAAATAGTAAAAAATAAAGAAAAACGCTTGATTGAGTAGGTGTGTCCAAACTTCTGCCTGGTCCTGTATGTGTGTATGTACACTACATGACCAAAAGTATGTAGACACCTGCTCGTCGAACATCTCATTCCAAAATCATGGGCATTAATATGGAGTAGGCTTTCCACTAGATGTTGGAACATTGCTGCGGGGACTTGCTGCCATTCAGCCACAAGAGCATTAGTGAGGTTGGGCACTGATGTTGGGCAATTAGGCCTGGCTCGCAGTCTGCGTTCCAATTCACCCCAAAGGTGTTTGATATCGACAAATAATTTCTGTATGGACCTCAATTTGTGCACGGGGCATTGTCATGCTGGAACAGGAAAGGGCCTACCCCAAACTGTTGCCACGAATTTGGAAGCACAGAATCATCTAGAATGTCATTGTATGCTGTAGCATAACAGTTTCCCGAACCATGAAAAACAGACCCAGACCATTATTCCTTCTCCGCCAAACTTTACAGTTGGCACTATGCATTTCGGGCAGGTAACTCCAGCCGACGCTTGGCATTGCGCATGGTGATCTTAGGCTTCTGTGCGGCTGATCAGTCATGGAAATCCATTTCATGAAGCTCCAGACTAACAGTTATTGTGCTGACGTTGCTTCCAGAGGCAGTTTGGAACTCGGTAGTGAGGGTTGCAACTGAGGACAGATGATTTTTACGCGCTACGGGCTTCAGCACTTGGCGGTCTCATTCTGTGAACTTGTGTGGTCTACCACTTCGAGGCTGAGCCGTTGTTGCTCCTAGACGTTTCCACTTCACAATAACAGCACTTACAGTTGACCAGGGCAGCTCTAGCAGGGCAGAAATTTAAAGAACTGAATTGTTGGAAAGGTGGCATCCTATGACGGTGCCACGTTGAAAGTCACAGCTCTTCAGTAAGGCCATTTTACCGCCAATGTACTGTATGTCTATGGAAATTGCTGTGTGATTTTATATACCTGTCAGCAACTTGTGTTGCTGAAATAGCCGAATCCACTAATTTGAAGGGGTGACTATATACTTTTATATAGTGTATGTACAGTTGAAGTCAGAAGTTTACATACACTTTAGCCAAATACATTTATACTCAGTTGATCATAATTCCTGACATTTAATCCGAGTAATAATTCCCAGTTTTAGGTCAGTTAGGATCACCACTTTATTTTAAGACTGTGAAATGTCAGAATAATAGTAGAGAGAATGATTTATTTCAACTTTAATTTCTTTCATCACCTTCCCAGTGGGTCATAAGTTTACATACTCTCAATTAGTATTTGGCAGCATTGCCTTTAAATTGTTTAACTTGGGTCAAACGTTTCGGGTAGCCTTCCACAAGCTTCCCACAATACATTGCGTGAATTTTGGCCCATTCCTCCTGACAGAGCTGGTGTAACTGAGTCAGGTTTGTAGGTCTCCTTGCTCACACATGCTTTTTCAGTTCTGCCCACAAATGTTCTATAGGATTGAGGTAAGGGCTTTGTAATGGCCAATCAAATACCTTGACTATGTTGTCCTTAAGCCATTTTGCCACAACTTTGGAAGTATGCTTGGGGTCATTGTCCAGTTGGAAGACCCATTTGCGACCAAGCTTTAACTTCCTGACTGATGTCTTGAGATGTTGCTTCAATATATCCACATAATTTTCCTGCCTCATGATGCCATCTATTTTGTGAAGTGCACCAGTCCCTCCTGCAGCAAAGCAACCTCACAACATGATGCTGCCACCCCCGTGCTTCACAGTTGGGATGGTGTTCTTCGGCTTGCAAGCCTCCCCTTTTTCCTCCAAACATAACAATGGTCATTGTGGCCAAACAGTTATTTTTTTGCTTCATCAGACCAGAGGACATTTCTCCAAAAAGTACAATCTTTGTCCACATGTGCAGTTGCAAACCATAGTCTGGCTTTTTTATTGCGGTTTTGGAGCAGTGGCTTCTTCCTTGCTGAGCGGACATTCAGGTTATGTTGATATAGGACTCGTTTTTACTGTGGATATAGATACTTTTGTACCGGTTTCCTCCAGCATCTTCACAAGTCCTTTGCTGTTCTGGGATTGATTTGCACTTTTCGTACCAAAGTACGTTAATCTCTAGGAGACAGAACGCGTCTCCTTCCTGAGCAGTATGACGGCTGTGGGGTCCCATGGTGTTTATACTTGAGTACTATTGTTTGTACAGATGAGTGTGGTACCTTCAGGCGTTTGGAAGTTGCTTTCAAGGATGAACCAGACTTGTGGAGGTGTCCAATTTCTTTTCTGAGGTCTTGGATGATTTCTTTTGATTTTACCATGATGTCAAGCAAAGAGGCACTGCGTTTGAAAGTAGGCCTTGAAATACATCCACAGGTACACCTCCAATTGACTCAAATTATGTCAATTAGCCTATCAGAAGCTTCTAAAGCCATGACATCGTTTTATGGAATTTTCCAAGCTGTTTAAAGGCACAGTCAACTTAGTGTATGTAAACTTTTTATCCACTGGAATTGTGAAACAGTGAATTATAAGTGAAATAATCTGTCTGTAAACAATTGCTGGGAAAATGACTTATGTCATGCACAAAGTTGATGTCCTAACCGACTTGCCAAAACTATAGTTTGTTAACAAGACATTTGTGGAGTGGTTGAAAAACAAGTTTTAATGACTCCAACCTAAGTGTATCTAAACTTCTGACTTCAACTGTATGTACAGTATGTATGTATGTATGTATGTATGTATGTATGTATGTATGTATGTATGTATGTATGTATGTATGTATGTATGTATGTATGTATGTATGTATGTATGTATGTATGTATGTATGTATGTATGTATGTATGTATGTGTGTATGTATGTATGTATGTATGTATGTATGTATGTATGTATGTATGTATGTATGTATGTATGTATGTATGTATGTGTATGTATGTATGTATGTATGTATGTATGTATGTATGTATGTATGTATGTATGTATGTATGTATGTATGTATGTATGTATGTATGTATGTATGTATGTATGTATGTATGTATGTATGTATGTATGTATGTATGTATGTATGTATGTGTGTGTGTGTGTGTGTGTGTGTGTGTGTGTGTGTGTGTGTGTGTGTGTGTGTGTGTGTGTGTGTGTGTGTGTGTGTGTGTGTGTGTGTGTGTGTCTTTCAGATGTATGTATGTATGGTTTGTATGTATGTTTGTATGTGTATGTCTTTCAGAGGGTTTGGGTTTAAAGCAGAAGTCAATTTTCAGATGGACTTTGTGTGCAATTGACCAATAAAATTATCTTAATTTTAATACGTTCTTTCACCAGAACATCAGCTTCTGTTAACATTAGTGTTGTGTGTGTAAAAAGGTTACACATATTACAGACAATCATCTCAACAAATGTTGCTCTGTAAGGGTAGGGGAGTGTGAGATTAGAGCAAATCAAATGTTATTGGTCACATACACATGGTTAGCAGATGTTATTGGTCACATACACATGGTTAGCGGATGTTATTGGTCACATACAGGTCACATACACATGGTTAGCAGATGTTATTGGTCACATACAGGTCACATACACATGGTTAGCAGATGTTATTGGTCACATACAGGTCACATACACATGGTTAGCAGATGTTATTGGTCACATACAGGTCACATACACATGGTTAGCAGATGTTATTGGTCACATACAGGTCACATACACATGGTTAGCAGATGTTATTGGTCACATACACATGGTTATCAGATGTTATTGGTCACATACACATGGTTAGCAGATGTTATTGGTCACATACACATGGTTATCAGATGTTATTGGTCACATACACATGGTTAGCAGATGTTATTGGTCACATACACATGGTTAGCAGATGTTATTGGTCACATACACATGGTTAGCAGATGTTATTGGTCACATACACATGGTTAGCAGATGTTATTGGTCACATACACATGGTTAGCAGATGTTATTGGTCACATACACATGATTAGCAGATGTTATTGGTCACATACACATGGTTAGCAGATGTTATTGGTCACATACACATGGTTAGCAGATGTTATTGGTCACATACACATGGTTAGCAGATGTTATTGGTCACATACACATGGTTAGCAGATGTTATTGGTCACATACACATGGTTAGCAGATGTTATTGGTCACATACACATGGTTAGCGGATGTTATTGGTCACATACACATGGTTAGCAGATGTTATTGCAAGTGTAGCGAAAAATGCTTGTGCTTCTAGTTCCCGACAGTGCAGCAATATCTAACAAGTAATCTAACAATGTCACAACAACTGCCTTTATACGCACAAATATAAGTAAAGGAATGTGATAATGACATATCCATATAAATATGTGATGGGGAATGTGTTTAGTTAATCTCTTGTATGAAAGCACAACATCGACATCAAAGCAATCATCTGGAGAGAGAATCTCGTTTTTACGAATTTACATTTTATTCAGTTAAGTTGTCATCAAAATACAATTAATAAGACGTAGCCTAATGAATCTCCTTTATCAATTAATTTTCTGTACAAATAATGACGAAGGCGTTGACTCAAAATAAAATCTACCTGCAGAAGTAGGAATGAAATCATTGATTCATTTGACAGCATAATATCCCCTCTCTGCCCTCAACCCTTCGGTCCTAACAGTCGGGGTCGGGGATGTGTGGCCTATTCCCACGCACCCCCGCCTCTCCTCCACCGCCCTTCTTGTGCCTCTGCCAAAATATGTGAAACGCAATCCTAGCTCTGGTCACAGAGAGCAGTTATTTTAAAACTTCAAACTCAGCCACCTCGATACGACCATGCGTAATGACACTAAGATCCACGAACTCAACTGACAGATGTCCGCTTTAATTAGGGATCAAAACTAAAATGATCAACCGCCTCCTAGCTTGGAGTTCACGTTCGATCCACGTTCGGTAGTTTGCTGTCCTTTCTCCGCTTGCGCGTCTCCAATGTCTCTCCCGGTAGTTCTCCCCGGATCGTGTTGCTCTGTAACCAGGGTTCCGCTGGCCTCTCAGTTGGCAGACCCGACGTTCAGGATCCGGCCGCCCCGCTGCATATCTGCCTCTCGCATGCCTGGTTCTCAGTCGAGGCTGCTCCCAGCGCTGCTCCCCGGCCGCCCGCTGCTCTCCCTCGGATTACTGCAGCTGGTTCTCGGCTGCTCCATGGTCGCGCTCTCCTTCGGAGCTCTCTCCCTCAGTAGCTCTCCACCCATCCGAAACTCATGCCCTTTCTGGGCTGGGTCTTCAGTGAGTATAGTTGCATTCTAGGTTTGTTAACAACACCCACAGATAATGAATTAATAAAATGGCAGTATTTGAATGACTCTCCGTGTTCTTGGTCTATGATAGCTACTCTTATCAACAGGTAGTGTAGCAGTTCTGGAACTATTACGCAAATGACACTCTGGTTAGGGGGATTTAGCCAATCAAATCCACCAGAAACAGACATGATCGTGCTCTAGCCTGGTGTCGTATCTAGACGCTATTTTAGATTGTCCCGTAGTATAAGGCTACGTGTGTGTTGACAGGTGACATTATTTTAGGGTGGTTTATGTTGGTAACACCTGCAGTAGGATACTATGTGAGTGGACCTGGTTGTCAGAAATGACTTGGTAGAAATAAAGTTTCAATCCAAATCTGTCTCTTTATAAATCAGTCAGTCCAAATAAGGGATGACTACTGTCCTATTGTCATGAATGTCAGTATCAGGGTCAAGGGCTATAGCCTAGTTATTACTCACCAGTACCACTAGGCATTTCCTGGTCTGTGACTGTCTTCACCCCCCAGGAAGCTAATCTCAAATCCCCACATTGTGGCTAATGTTTCTCTTGGAAAACACATTCTGATGTAGGACTACTTGTTCTGAACCAAACCCGGAGCTTTGATATTTATTTCTCCAGGGTGTCCATCTTGGTTGATGTCCTAAATTGTACCCTATTCCCTACATAGTGTAATCTTTCTGGACCCTGGTCAAAAGTATTGCACTAAATAATAGGGAATAGGGTGTCATTGTGGGATACAACCCCTGGTCTTTCTCCATCTTGGTTTATATAATAGTGTAATAAAAGGCTAGATTGCTTGTTGAGCATCCCTTCCTGCTGCCTGATATACATCTCCTCTCAGACCCATCGATTCTAACCTGGTTATGAGGAGAAACCTTATCGCCTCACGACTCCTAAAATACTTTATAATGCTCTCCCTCTCTCTGCAACAGACTGATCTCAGGTCACCCATGCTTTAATTTAGAGAAGACAGAGAATTGTAGCCTACAACAGAGTTTAGAGAAGACAGAGAAGTGTAGCCTACAACAGAGGTTAGAGAAGACAGACAATTGTAGCCTACAACAGAGTTTAGAGAAGACAGACAATTGTAGCCTACAACAGAGTTTAGAGAAGACAGACAATTGTAGCCTACAACAGAGTTTAGAGAAGACAGACAATTGTAGCCTACAACAGAGTTTAGAGAAGACAGACAATTGTAGCCTACAACAGAGTTTAGAGAAGACAGACAATTGTAGCCTACAACAGAGTTTAGAGAAGACAGACAATTGTAGCCTACAACAGAGTTTAGAGACGACAGAGAATTGTAGCCTACAACAGAGTTTAGAGAAGACAGACAATTGTAGCCTACAACAGAGTTGAGAGAAGACAGACAATTGTAGCCTACAACAGAGTTTAGAGAAGACAGACAATTGTAGCCTACAACAGAGTTTAGAGAAGACAGAGCTACAGTGTAAGGACCAGTTATAAGCATTTTACATAGGCCTAACTAGTAGTATGGATTCACTTGTTAAGAATCTATATAGGCCTTATAAAGGGTTCATTAAGCATTGAACATCGTTGTTCTTTTAAAATGGGACTGTGCATTGTACAATGACTTCTCTAACATCTCTAAGTCTTTAACCCAGAGGTTACATGCTTGTCTAGCTACTACTGCTACTCAGACTAAATGCAATGGTGACTGTCAGGCCTGCCAAACCCCAAAATAATGCCACTGTTTAGTTGTAATCTGTTCAGCCACTGTGACAGACTACTTCAGTTAGGCATATTAGGCTCTTTCACTTTCATCAGAAAATACTTCTGGAGAGAAACTGACATTTTGCAGATTCTACTGGTAGCAAACAGATTGAGCACAATTTTTTTTTTTTTTTTGTTCCTCCCAAGAATGTGAAATGATTAAAGAGTATTCTGAGATATTGTACGGTTTTCCAACTGATCTATAGGGACTACTGTAGGGTTTTCACACTGATCTATAGGGACTACTGTAGGGTTTTCACACTGATCTATAGGGACTACTGTAGGGTTTTCACACTGATCTATAGAGACTACTGTAGGGGTTTCACACTGATCTATAGGAACTACTGTAGGGTTTTCCCACTGATCTATAGGGACTACTGTAGGGTTTTCCCACTGATCTATAGGGAGTACTGTAAGGTATTCCAACTGATCTATAGGGACTACTGTAGGGTTTTCCCACTGATCTATAGGGAGTACTGTAAGGTATTCCAACTGATCTATAGGGACTACTGTAGGGTTTTCCCACTGATCTATAGGGAGTACTGTAAGGTATTCCAACTGATCTATAGGGACTACTGTAGGGGTTTCACACTGATCTATAGGGACTACTGTAGGGTTTTCCCACTGATCTATAGGGAGTACTGTAAGGTATTCCAACCCAGACAGGATGACCACAACAGTGAATCAACCCACTCAGGTGACGCACCCCCTCCAGGGACGGCATGAGAGAGCCCCAGTAAGCCAGTGACCCAGCCCCTGTAATAGGGTTAGAGGCAGAGAATCCCAGTGGAAAGAGGGGAACCGGCCAGGCAGAGACAGCAAGGGCGGTTCGTTGCTCCAGAGCCTTTCCGTTCACCTTCCCACTCCCGGGCCAGACTACACTCAATCATATGACCCACTGAAGAGATGAGTCTTCAGTAAAGACTTAAAGGTTGAGACCGAGTTTGCGTCTCTGACATGGATAGGCAGACCGTTCCATAAAAATGGAGCTCTATAGGAGAAAGCCCTGCCTCCAGCTGTTTGCTTAGAAATTCTAGGGACAATTAGGAGGCCTGCGTCTTGTGACCGTAGCGTACGTGTAGGTATGTACGGCAGGACCAAATCAGAGAGATAGGTAGGAGCAAGCCCATGTAATGCTTTGTAGGTTAGCAGTAAAACCTTGAAATCAGCCCTTGCTTTGACAGGAAGCCAGTGTAGAGAGGCTAGATATGATCAAATTTTTTGGTTCTAGTCAGGATTCTAGCAGCCGTATTTAGCACTAACTGAAGTTTATTTAGTGCTTTATCCGGGTAGCCGGAAAATAGAGCATTGCAGTAGTCTAACCTAGAAGTGACAAAAGCATGGATAAATTTTTCTGCATCATTTTTGGACAGAAAGTTTCTGATTTTTGCAATGTTACGTAGATGGAAAAAAGATGTCCTTGAAATGGTCTTGATATGTTCTTCAAAAGAGAGATCAGGGTCCAGAGTAACGCCGAGGTCCTTCACAGTTTTATTTGAGACGACTGTACAACCATTAAGATTAATTGTCAGATTCAACAGAAGATCTCTTTGTTTCTTGGGACCTAGAACAAGCATCTCTGTTTTGTCCGAGTTTAATAGTAGAAAGTTTGCAGCCATCCACTTCCTTATGTCTGAAACACATGCTTCTAGCGAGGGCAATTTTGGGGCTTCACCATGTTTCATTGAAATGTACAGCTGTGTGTCATCCGCATAGCAGTGAAAGTTTACATTATGTTTTCGAATAACATCCCCAAGAGGTAAAATATATAGTGAAAACAATAGTGGTCCTAAAACGGAACCTTGAGGAACACCGAAATTTACAGTTGATTTGTCAGAGGACAAACCATTCACAGAGACAAACTGATATCTTTCCGACAGATAAGATCTAAACCAGGCCAGAACATGTCCGTGTAGACCAATTTGGGTTTCCAATCTCTCCAAAAGAATGTGGTGATCGATGGTATCAAAAGCGGCACTAAGGTCTAGGAGCACGAGGACAGATGCAGAGCCTCGGTCCGATGCCATTAAAATGTAATTTACCACCTTCACAAGTGCCGTCTCAGTGCTATGATGGGGTCTAAAACCAGACTGAAGCATTTCGTATACATTGTTTGTCTTCAGGAAGGCAGTGAGTTGCTGAGCAACAGCCTTCTCTAAAATTTTTGAGAGGAATGGAAGATTCGATATAGGCCGATAGTTTTTTATATTTTCTGGGTCAAGGTTTGGCTTTTTCAAGAGAGGCTTTATTACTGCCACTTTTAGTGAGTTTGGTACACATCCAGTGGATAGAGAGCCGTTTATTATGTTCAACATAGGAGGGCCAAGCACAGGAAGCAGCTCTGTCTGAGCAGCTCTCAGACTACTGTAAGGTATTCCAACTGATCTATAGGGAGTACTGTAAGGTATTCCAACTGATCTATAGGGAGTACTGTAGGGTTTTTCCCACTGATCTATAGGGAGTACTGTAAGGTATTCCAACTGATCTATAGGGACTACTGTAAGGTATTCCAACTGATCTATAGGGACTACTGTAAGGTATTCCAACTGATCTATAGGGACTACTGTAAGGTATTCCAACTGATCTATAGGGAGTACTGTAAGGTATTCCAACTGATCTATAGGGACTACTGTAAGGTATTCCAACTGATCTATGGGGAGTACTGTAAGGTATTCCAACTGATCTATGGGGAGTACTGTAAGGTATTCCAACTGATCTATAGGGAGTACTGTAAGGTATTCCAACTGATCTATAGGGACTACTGTAAGGTATTCCAACTGATCTATAGGGAGTACTGTAAGGTATTCCAACTGATCTATAGGGAGTACTGTAAGGTATTCCAACTGATCTATAGGGAGTACTGTAAGGTATTCCAACTGATCTATAGGGACTACTGTAAGGTATTCCAACTGATCTATAGGGACTACTGTAAGGTATTCCAACTGATCTATAGGGACTACTGTAAGGTATTCCAACTGATCTATAGGGACTACTGTAAGGTATTCCAACTGATCTATAGGGACTACTGTAAGGTATTCCAACTGATCTATAGGGAGTACTGTAAGGTATTCCAACTGATCTATAGGGACTACTGTAAGGTATTCCAACTGATCTATAGGGACTACTTGTCACGTTCGTTGAATGGAGGAGACCAAGGCGCGATATGAATACATCTTCTATTTATTAATGAAGACGAACACTAAACAAACTATACAAAATAACAAAACGAACGGGAAGCTAAATATAGTGCTGACACAGGCAACTAACACATAGACATAGACAATAACCCATGAAATACCCAAAGAAGATGGCTGCCTAAATATGGTTCCCAATCAGAGACAACGATACACACCTGCCTCTAATTGAGAACCAATCTAGGCAACCATAGACCTACATAAACACCTAGATGGTACACAACCCCATAAACCTACAAAACCCCTAGACAGTACAAAAACACATACATCACCCATGTCACACCCTGACCTAACCAGAACAATAAAGAAAACAAAGAATACTCAGGTCAGGGCGTGACAGTACTGTAGGGTTTTCACACTGATCTATAGGGAGTACTGTAGGGTTTTCACACTGATCTATAGGGAGTACTGTAGGGTTTTCACACTGATCTATAGGTCCTACTGTAGGGTTTTCACACTGATCTATAGGGAGTACTGTAGGGTTTTCACACTGATCTATAGGTCCTACTGTAGGGTTTTCACACTGATCTATAGGGAGTACTGTAGGGTTTTCACACTGATCTATAGGTCCTACTGTAGGGTTTTCACACTGATCTATAAGGGCCTACTGTAGGGTTTTCACACTGATCCATAGGGCCTACTGTAGGGTTTTCACACTGATCTATAGGGCCTACTGTAGGGTTTTCACACTGATCTATAGGGCCTACTGTAGGGTTTTCACACTGATCTATAGGGCCTACTGTAGGGTTTTCACAGTGATCTATACGGCCTACTGTAGCGTTTTCACACTGATCTATAGGGACTACTGTAGGGTTTTCACACTGATCTATAGGGAGTACTGTAAGGTGGTGTATGCTTCTCATGGTCTTTGTAGATGTCAAGTAGGCCAATGCACTACTACATTTGTGAAAAGTGAGTAATATTGTGTGAAAAACATGGCAACTTCTCCTGTTTAAAGTCCTTTTTTTAATGTGCACCAGCAAATCACTCCTCAGCCAACATACCGACTCACACAGCATACTGCCATGTTCCAGGAAATCTGTGTAAGGGAGTTATGGTCTGTTGAGTGACTCTGTAGTTATTGTTGGGAAGTGTGGTGCTGTAGCCTTCAGAGGAAGCTGAAGGAAGCAGGCACTCTCTGCTTTGGTTCATTATGTCAGAGTAAGTCAGAAAACATTAATTCAACCTTAGACAACATTCACACAACCTTTTGACAACATTCAGAAAACATTCATTCAACCTTAGACAACATTCACACAGCCTTCAGACAACTTTTTTTAACAACATTCCAACAACTTTAAACAACATTCCCACAACCTTAGACAACATCCACACAAAATGTACACAACCTTATATTTGACAACATTCTCACAAGTCAATATTCACCTCAGCTGAACCTAAACAACCCTAATTGAAAACATACTGCACATGGACTTCAAGAATCTATAGGTGAAACTCTCTGAAATGGATATAATACCATAACAATCCAATGACAAGCAGGGCAGCTCAGTCCATACAAGAACTGTTAGTGGTGAGACTCATATACGCGCAGCGGTCTAAGGCACTGCATCTCTGTGTAAGCGGCGTCACTACAGTCCCTGGTTCGAATCCTGGCTGAATCACATCTGGCCGTGATTGGGAGTCCCATAGGGCGGCGCACAGTTGGCCCAGCGTCGTCCGGGTTAGGCCGTCTTTGTAAATAAGACTTTGTTCTGAACTGACTTGCCTAGTTAAATAAAATAATATATATGCAGCAGCCACATATTGAGTCAATTATCCACTGGATGAGGTGGGGAGACGAGGGGAGACGAGGACGCAGAGAGAGGCTTTGTCTCAAATGGTGTCCTATTCACTCTACTCCCATGAGCAGGGTAGTGCACTATGTAGGGGATGGGGCTCTGGTCAATGTAGTGCACTATGTAGGGGATAGGGCTCTGGTCAATGTAGTGCACTATGTAGGGGATAGGGCTCTGGTCAATGTAGTGCACTATGTAGGGGATAGGGCTCTGGTCAGTGTAGGGGATAGGGCTCTGGTCAATATAGTGCATTATGTAGGGGATAGGGCTCTGGTCAGTGTAGTGCACTATGTAGGGGATGGGGCTCTGGTCAATGTAGTGCACTATGTAGGGTATAGGGCTCTGGTCAATGTAGTGCACTATGTAGGGGATATGGCTCTGGTCAGTGTAGGGGATAGGGCTCTGGTCAATATAGTGCATTATGTAGGGGATAGGGCTCTGGTCAGTGTAGTGCACTATGTAGGGGATAGGGCTCTGGTCAATGTAGTGCACTATGTAGGGGATAGGGCTCTGGTCAATGTAGTGCATTATGTAGGGGATAGGGCTCTGGTCAGTATAGTGCACTATGTAGGGGATAGGGCTCTGGTCAATGTAGTGCACTATGTAAGGGATAGGGCTCTGGTCAGTATAGTGCACTATGTAAGGGATAGGGCTCTGGTCAGTATAGTGCGCTATGTAGGGGATAGGGCTATGGTCAGTATAGTGCAATATGTAGGGGATAGGGCTCTGGTCAATATAGTGCACTATGTAGGGAATAGGGCTCTGGTCAATGTAGTGCATTATGTAGGGGATAGGGCTCTGGTCAGTATAGTGCACTATGTAGGGGATAGGGCTCTGGTCAGTATAGTGCACTATGTAAGGGATAGGGCTCTAGTCAGTATAGTGCACTATGTAAGGGATAGGGCTCTGGTCAGTATAGTGCACTATGTAGGGGATAGTGTGCAAACGGAGTAGGCACACCGGGAGATGCAAGATTCCATCCCCCAAAACCCACTGCAGCGGTGCTGTCACTAGATGCTCATTTATTACCAGTGGATTTAATCATGTGGATTGGCTTGACAAGAATCTGGTCAGAGTATTTGGAGGAGGAGAAGTCTCAGTTGGTCTTCTCTGGAGAGAGACTGTCTGTCCAGTACTTTAATTAACAGGCCTGTTTTTGATGGTATTGGAAACGACTTGGATCATACTACTATCTACTAGAAGAGTAAGACCAGAGCCTTTTTAAGATCATCAGACCCACTGGGACTATAGAGATCATCCAGATATAGGCCTGTGTGTTTCTGTGTCTATGAAAGGTGGTTCCAGTCCCTGTGTCTATGAAAGGTGGTTCCAGTCCCCTGTGTCTATGAAAGGTGGTTCCAGTCCCTGTGTCTATGAAAGGTGGTTCCAGTCCCTGTGTCTATGAAAGGTGGTTCCAGTCCCTGTGTCTATGAAAGGTGGTTCCAGTCCCTGTGTCTATGAAAGGTGGTTCCAGTCCCTGTGTCTATGAAAGGTGGTTCCAGTCCCTGTGTCTATGAAAGGTGGTTCCAGTCCCTGTGTCTATGAAAGGTGGTTCCAGTCCCTGTCTATGAAAGGTGGTTCCAGTCCCCTGTGTAAATGAAAGGTGGTTCCAGTCCCTGTGTCTATGAAAGGTGGTTCCAGTCCCTGTGTCTATGAAAGGTGGTTCCAGTCCCTGTGTCTATGAAAGGTGGTTCCAGTCCCTGTGTCTATGAAAGGTGGTTCCAGTCCCTGTGTCTATGAAAGGTGGTTCCAGTCCCTGTGTCTATGAAAGGTGGTTCCAGTCCCTGTGTAAATGAAAGGTGGTTCCAGTCCCTGTGTCTATGAAAGGTGGTTCCAGTCCCTGTGTCTATGAAAGGGGTTCCAGTCCCTGTGTCTATGAAAGGTGGTTCCAGTCCCTGTGTCTATGAAAGGTGGTTCCAGTCCCTGTGTCTATGAAAGGTGGTTCCAGTCCCTGTGTCTATGAAAGGTGGCTCCAGTCCCCTGGGTGTATGAAAGGTGGTTCCAGTCCCTGTGTCGGTAGTGTCAGATAGTTCAGATAACTCTGGTTATATGAGAGCCATATCAGAACCACAATGAAGGAGCTGGGGAGAACAGGAAGCACGAAGATTTAGAGCACACACATTGACACCAGAGGATCATTTGTTAGTCCCCACGAGGTCAAATGCTTTTTCTAGGGCGTTTAGGGTTAAGGCTAGAATTAGTTTTAGGATTAGAATTACGTTAAGAGTTAGGAGCTAGGGTTAGTTTTGGGGATAGGAGCTAGGGTTAGGTTTAAGGTTAGGGTTAGTTTTAGGGTTAGGGTTATGATCTAGGGTTAGGTTTAAGGTTAGGGTTAGAAGCTAGGGTTAGGTTTTTGGGTTAAGGTTAGGATTAAAGTTAAGTTTAGGGTTTGGGTAAGAGTATGGGTTAGGGTTAGGGGTTAAGGTTAGGGAAAATAGGATTTTGAATGGGACTGAAATGTGTGTCCTCACAAGGTTAGCTGTACAAGACTGTGTGTGTGTTCATTAATGTGTGTGTGGTTGTGGGTGAGATTTATGTCTGTTTGTCTGTGGTATACAGGATGTATTGCTGACTGGTGTCTGTATGTCTGTGGTATACAGGATGTATTGCTGACTGGTGTCTGTATGTCTGTGGTATACAGGATGTATTGCTGACTGGTGTCTGTATGTCTGTGGTATACAGGATGTATTACTGACTGGTGTCTGTATGTCTGTGGTATACAGGATGTATTGCTGACTGGTGTCTGTATGTCTGTGGTATACAGGATGTATTGCTGACTGGTGTCTGTATGTCTGTGGTATACAGGATGTATTGCTGACTGGTGTCTGTATGTCTGTGGTACACAGGATGTATTGCTGACTGGTGTCTGTATGTCTGTGGTACACAGGATGTATTGCTGACTGGTGTCTGTATGTCTGTGGTATACAGGATGTATTGCTGACTGGTGTCTGTAAGTCTGTGGTATACAGGATGTATTGCTGACTGGTGTCTGTATGTCTGTGGTATACAGGATGTATTGCTGACTGGTGTCTGTATGTCTGTGGTATACAGGATGTATTGCTGACTGGTGTCTGTGGTATACAGGATGTATTGCTGACTGGTGTCTGTATGTCTGTGGTACAGGATGTATTGCTGACTGGTGTCTGTATGTCTGTGGTATACAGGATGTATTGCTGACTGGTGTCTGTATGTCTGTGGTACACAGGATGTATTGCTGACTGGTGTCTGTATGTCTGTGGTACACAGGATGTATTGCTGACTGGTGTCTGTATGTCTGTGGTACACAGGATGTATTGCTGACTGGTGTCTGTATGTCTGTGGTACACAGGATGTATTGCTGACTGGTGTCTGGGTTCTTCTTCTTGTTCTCCTCCAGGTGATCCTGTCAGGGATCGTTGGCCTCACAACATGGAGGAGACCCATGCTGCTGCTGGTAGGCTATACATCACAGACATTTATATATGAGAGAACTGTACTGTACTGTACTGTGTATATATATATATATATATATACATGAGGAGGTGTGGTATATGTCAAATATATCCCGGCTAAGGGCTGTTCTTAAGCACGACGCAACACAGAGTATATTGGTATATTGGCCATATATCACAAACCTCACAACATGGAGGAGTGCATTATTGCTATTATAAACTGGTTACCAACGTAATTAGAGCAGTAAAATGTTTTGTCATACCCGTTGGTATACGGTCTGGTAGGGTTCAAACCACCACAGTTTAGAATTGTTTATGTTTACATGATTACGACAACAAAGGATTCAACGTCTATATGAACTGAACAGTGAGAATGTTTCTACAAGCCTGCAGGAAGGCTATATATGTCCAGGGATACCTCAGAAACAGCCATGTCAATAGACCATCATGTTCCTCTAGTTAAATTAATATGACCATTTTGCCTCTGTGTTTCCTGATTACGATCTACTCGTCGTCACGTCCTGAGAATGCCATCCGTTTAGCCATAGAGGTTTGGTTTGGTCTATTCTGTGGTGCCATGAAAAACAGCTGGGACAAATCCTCAGTAAGCACTGCAATTATAGTGTTAAGTCAGCCATGTCTGCCAGGATGTAAGTGTTCAGAGGTTATACATTTTAGTGCCTTGCGCAAGGGCACAGACAGATGTTTCAGCTAGGTAGCTCGGGATTTGAACCAGCGATCTTTCAATTACTGGCCCAACGCTCTTAAACCACTAGGCTACCTGCCGCCCATGCTTATCTCTAGTTGCTAGAGGGGTTGCTAGACCGCTTGTGACTAAATGGCCACGCTAGAAACGACCAAATCGGCAACAAATATGTTGAGCATCTACAGTGAGCTGCAAAAGTATTGTGACACATATTTGGGGGTTTTGGCTCTGTACTCCAGCACTTTGGATTTAAAATGATACAATTTTTATTTATTAAAAAAAAAAAAAAATTCACCTTTATTTAACCAGGTAGGCTAGTTGAGAACAAGTTCTCATTTGCAACTGCGACCTGGCCAAGATAAAGCATAGCAGTGTGAACAGACAACACAGAGTTACACATGGAGTAAACAATTAACAAGTCAATAAAACAGTAGAAAAAAAGGGGAGTCTATATACATTGTGTGCAAAAGGCATGAGGAGGTAGGCGAATAATTACAATTTTGCAGATTAACACTGGAGTGATAAATGATCAGATGGTCATGTACAGGTAGAGATATTGGTGTGCAAAAGAGCAGAAAAGTAAATAAATAAAAACAGTATGGGGATGAGGTAGGTGAAAATGGGTGGCTATTTACCAATAGACTATGTACAGCTGCAGCGATCGGTTAGCTGCTCAGATAGCAGATGTTTGAAGTTGGTGAGGGAGGTAAAAGTCTCCAACTTCAGCGATTTTTGCAATTCGTTCCAGTCACAGGCAGCAGAGTACTGGAACGAAAGGCGGCCAAATGAGGTGTTGGCTTTAGGGATGATCAGTGAGATACACCTGTTGGAGCGCGTGCTACGGATGGGTGTTGCCATCGTGACCAGTGAACTGAGATAAGGCGGAGCTTTACCTAGCATGGACTTGTAGATGACCTGGAGCCAGTGGGTCTGGCGACGAATATGTAGCGAGGGCCAGCCGACTAGAGCATACAAGTCGCAGTGGTGGGTGGTATAAGGTGCTTTAGTGACAAAACGGATGGCACTGTGATAAACTGCATCCAGTTTGCTGAGTAGAGTGTTGGAAGCAATTTTGTAGATGACATCGCCGAAGTCGAGGATCGGTAGGATAGTCAGTTTTACTAGGGTAAGTTTGGCGGCGTGAGTGAAGGAGGCTTTGTTGCGGAATAGAAAGCCGACTCTTGATTTGATTTTCGATTGGAGATGTTTGATATGAGTCTGGAAGGAGAGTTTACAGTCTAGCCAGACACCTAGGTACTTATAGATGTCCACATATTCAAGGTCGGAACCATCCAGGGTGGTGATGCTAGTCGGGCATGCGGGTGCAGGCAGCGATCGGTTGAAAAGCATGCATTTGGTTTTACTAGCGTTTAAGAGCAGTTGGCTATGATATGGATGAAAATACCCTAAAATAAAAGCTGACAGTCTGTATCATTTCAAAGCCAAAGTGCCGGAGTACAGAGCCAAAACAAAACAAATGTGTCACTGTCCCAATGCTTTTGTAGCTCACTGAATTTGATCTTGAAGACACACTGTCCGTTTGCTTAGTTTAACTTCTCAAGAGCCACATTTCACTGGCAGGTTAATCATGTTTAGAATTGTTTACCAGTAGACTACACAGCAGATAAAGCATGTTAGTAGTCAATATCTTGTTGCAGTTCCCATTGTTTTCTTGGATCAAAGCTCAAAGCCCAGTAAAACAAAATATTCTTGACACCTGCCTCACAAAGACCAGATGATTTTGTGTTTCAAAAACCCAAACTGGTGGTCAAATTTCCTGTTCTCCTGAATCCTTAACACCTTGTAATCTGATGGGTTTGATTTCTCGGTTTTAAAGCCAAAAAACAATTTTTTTAACCCAACTCTAACACTAGTGGCCCCAGATTGTCCCTTAGACCCCTGAACAAAGTCTAGAGGCTCAGTGGTTCTCTGAGCCCTGATGGTTCCCTCCCCATACACTGATACATTAAAAAAAATATATATATTTTTTTTTTAACCTGTTTTTCAAAATGTTTGCCAATTAATTAAAAATGAAAAGCTGAAATGTATTGAGTCAATAAGTATTCAACCCCTTTGTTATGGCCTAAATAAGTTCAGGAGTAAACATGTGCTTAGACACATTACAAATTGCATGGACTCACTCTGTGTGCAATAATAGCATTTAACATGATTTATGAATGACAGTCTCATCTTTGTACCCCACACATACCATTATCTGTAAGTTCACTCAGTTGAGCAGTGAATTTCAAACACAGATTCAACCACAATGACCAGGGAGGTTTTTCAATGCCTCTCAAAGAAGGGCACCTACTGGTAGATGGGTAAAACATTTAAAAAGCAGACATTAAACATCCCTTTGAGCCTGGTGAAGTTATTCATTTAATTATTGATGATGTATCAATACACCCAGTCACTACAAAGATACAGGCGTCCTTCCTAACTCGGAGAGGCCGGAGAGAAAGTAAACCACTCAGGGATTTCATCATGAGGCCAATGGTGATTTTAAAACAGTGACAGAGTTTTAACGGCTGTGAGGAGAAAACTGAGGAGGGATCAACAACATTGTAGTTACTCCACAATACTAACCTACACTGTAATTGACAGAGTGAAAAGAAGGAAGCCTGTACAGAATAAAAATATTCCAAAACATGCATCCTGTTTGCAACTAGGCACTTAAGTAATACTGCAAAAAAATGTGTCAAAGAAGTAAACGTTTTGTCCTGGAGACAAAGTGTTATGTTTGGGGCAAATCCAATACAACACATTACTGAGTACCATTCTCCATATGTTCAAGCATAGTGGTGGCTGCATCATGTTATGGATATGCTTGTAATCGTTAAGGACTGGGGAGTTTCTCAGGATACAATGGAGCTAAGAACCGCCAAAATCCAAGCTGAAAACCTGATTCATTCTGCTTTCCACCAGACACTGTGAGATGAATTCACCTTTCAGCAGGACAATAAACTAAAACCAAATCTACACTGGAGTTGCTTACCAAGAAGACAGTGAACGAGTGGCCATGTTACAGTTTTGACTTAAGTCTGCTTGAAATTCTATGGCAAGACCTGAAAATGTTTGTCCAGCAATAATAAACAACCATTTTGACAGAGCTTGAAGAATTTAGAAAAGAATAATGGCCAAATGTTGCACAATCCAGCTGTAATCGCTGCCAAAGGGGATTCTACTAAGTATTGACTCAGGGGTGTGAATACTTATGTAAAGGATGTTTCATTTCTATGTTTCATTTTCAAGTTTTTAAACATGTCTAAAAGCATGTTTTTACTTTGTCATTTTTATTTGATTTAGTTTACCTTTATTTAACTAGGCAAGTCCGTTAAGAACAAATTCTTATTTATATGTGTGTAGATTGGTGAGAATGGTGAGAATTACTTTTTTTTAATCAACAACAACATGTGGTGTAAGTCAAAGGGTTTGAATACTTTCTGAATGCACAGTAAGTTCCATGTATTATTATTATTAGAATAATTATAATTATTATCCACAGGGGGTACTTGAGAAGACTCATGAGACCATAGGCCTACTGGTGAAATGTGACCGACCGGCTCTATTCGGTCTTATGTAGCAACATTTGAAATTGTGTTTTTTCATTGGATAAAAGTAGAGACTCAAAGCTAGAAAATGGTATATCATATATTACAGTTGAGGAACAATGGGAAAGTTATTCTGCTTTGAAAGTTGATAAAAAATGGCCCTTGAATATTTGGTACCTACTGGAGAGCTCTTCTTTGTCTACACCCATTCAGCTTTGTTCACACCCTCTTAAGCTTTAGCCCCACCCATCTCTTTAAGGATTCACATGTGAGGCCATCTACTAAACAACCAAAGAGTTCAAGACTAAAGGCTGGTTTATACTACAGGTGTGTTTGTAAATTCAATCTGGAGTGCCAGAGTGTGTTCTGGGCGTTCGTAAACTCAGATTGTCCCTTAGTAAATTCACAGTGTTTTGCTCTCGAAGCGTTCAGAGCCACACTGGACACTCTGGCCGAGGAGTAGGGTTGATCCAAACGTTCTGACCTAACAAACGCAGTCAAGCACCCAAGCTAACTGGCTAACATTGGCTAGCTACTTCCAGACACAAATGAGAGAACACCCCACTCTGAACATTTTACTCCCCCTAGCAGAGCTGGTTAGGCTGTTTTCATGTAATCCAGAGTGTTGGTGACTGCAACTATGCTGCTGGCAATAATTGAATTACGTTTTTTTGCCAATGTTTACTGACATCAGCCATATTCAACAGGAGTTGAGCGTTCATAAATGTGTCAGTTATTCTGCGCTCTGGCACACTCAGACGAGAGTGCTCTGAAATCGGAGTAGATAGCTAGAGCGAATTTACCAGCTACGTCTATCGACAGTTGTCGCAGTGACATCATGAACATTCTATTGAAATGGCTACTTGCATAGTGGAGTCTTTTGTTAACACATGTAGCTAGCTAGCTAACGTTAATGGCTACTTGCATAGTGGAGTCTTTTGTTAAGACATGTAGCTAGCTAGCTAACGTTAATGGCTACTTGCATAGTGGAGTCTTTTGCTAAGACATGTAGCTAGCTAGCTAACGTTAATGGCTACTTGCATAGTGGAGTCTTTTGTTAAGACATGTAGCTAGCTAGCTAACGTTAATGGCTACTTGCATAGTGGAGTCTTTTGTTAACACATGTAGCTAGCTAGCTAACGTTAATGGCTACTTGCATAGTGGAGTCTTTTGTTAAGACATGTAGCTAGGTAGCTAACGTTAATGGCTACTTGCATAGTGGAGTCTTTTGTTAACACATGTAGCTAGCTAGCTAACGTTAATGGCTACTTGCATAGTGGAGTCTTTTGTTAACACATGTAGCTAGCTAGCTAACGTTAATGGCTACTTGCATAGTGGAGTCTTTTGTTAAGACATGTAGCTAGCTAGCTAACGTTAATGGCTACTTGCATAGTGGAGTCTTTTGTTAAGACATGTAGCTAGCTAGCTAACATTAATGGCTACTTGCATAGTGGAGTCTTTTGTTAACACATGTAGCTAGCTAGCTAAGCAATGAACCATAATCCCAGCTCATGATGTTACTACCCAGTATTAATCTGCAGGTAGCTAACCAACCAGGTTCAATGTTAGCTAGCCAATGTTAGACAATAACTAGCAAAGCAGATACGAATAATATTACTACACAGATCATACACGTAACATTAGCTAGTGAGCCTGTCAGCGAACGTTAGCTAGCTCGCTAACAGTACACTTTAACTTGAAATGAAAACGACTTTCTGACAAAATTAGAAACGTGTAATATTTGAAAATGTTGCTAGCTAGACTATCTTACATGGATAGACGCTTCTCCCTCTCTGTCACGGATGCCATGGTTGCACTTAGTTTAAAGATGTAATCCGTATACAGGTGTTTTTTCTTAGCTATCATACTCTAATTCCACTGATTTCAAAACTCGGTCCTCCAGAAAGTGGAGAGCAACACTTACGCAGTTCTACTACGTGATATCCTTCAACAAAGCAGCGTTAGAAAGGATTTACTTACACATACTGACCAGCTCAAATAGACAGAAGCATGCTACATGGCAGACCAATCCGAACTCATCTCTCGGCATGTCCAGCCCACTCATTATCTCAGCCAATCATGGCTAGCGGGAAGGTTCCTCGCTTTTTCTGTGGCTAAACCAACTAGGCATGTAATTTAACACTTGTATTCATATTTACAGATGGCATACAAGTTTGTAATTAAGGCACATGAAAGTACACATGTTCCAGAAGGCATTTCTGCCCAAAAATGCATTTTGATTAAAAAAATTAAAAAGTTAACATTCAATTGGCTCCTCTGTGATGTAATGATTCCAATTTTCCTGAAACGAGTCACAAATACGCATGAGGGGGTACTTCAAGGTTAGTCTGGGGCAGAGCAAAACTCAGTTGGTGGTACAGTACCTGAAAAAGGTTGTGAACCACTGCTCTATCTGACTTAAAGTTCATGATGTGAAAGATCAAATTATCTTAGTCTGTGTTCTGGAGGTCGTGGATCAAGCTCTCTGCCCTCCTGGCCAAACGTCGCTCGATGGCACTATATCTCTGACCACATGGAGATTCATTCAGCACTGCGTTTACTGGATATCTGAGGATATCTGTTATCGTCACCATATATCAAAAGTAACAGATCTGCTAAACAACAGATAACATCAAGAATGTATCTTTACAGAGCTAGTACTTGGAGAAGGAGGGTCTTATTAGTGTAACGAGGGTGTTAGTTTTAGTCTGTTCTACTTGTGACGTGTCAGCCTCCTGCTCTGCTTCGTTCATGTTTTCAAAACATGACTTCAGGAAACTGGGAGAGTAAGTGTTCAGTTGGAACTGGGGACTGGGCGCTTGCCTAAGGGTCAAATCTGGAGTCGCGCTGTCTATCCTGCAAGCTGTGTCGGCATGTGTGTGCGTGTGTGTGTGTGCGTGTGTGTGTGTGTGTGTGTGCGTGATAAACTGGAAAGAGGAAGTGGTGGAGCCAGATTTAACCCCATGGTGGTGGTTTTGTGTCAACCTCAAATGATTGATGGAGACAGTAAAGAGAGAGAGAGAGGGGGGAAGGCTATCTGCACACTGCCAATAAAATGAGTTAGAAACTGAGCTGCAGTTCCTAACCTCCTGCCTTAATATTTGTCCATATTAGAGACACATATTTCCCTCAGATTACACAGACCCATAAATAATTCAAAAACAAATCCAATTTTGATAAACTATTGGGTGAAATACCACAGTATGCCATCACAATAGCAAGACGTGGGACCTTTTCCGGCCTCCCGAGTGGTGCAGCGGTCTAAGGCACTGCATCGGAGTGCTTGAGGCATCACTACAGACCCGAGTTCGATCCCAGGCCGTGTCACAACCGGCTGTGACTGGGAGTCTCATAGTGTGGCGCATAATTGGCCAAGCGTAATTGGCCAAGGGGTTAGGGGAGGATTTGTCAGGGGGCTTTACTTGGCTCATCATGCTCTAGCGACTCCTTGTGGCTGGCCGGGTGCCTGCAGGCTGACTTTGGTCATCAGTTTCCTCTGACACATTGGTTAAGCGGGCGGGTGTTAAGAAGCATGGTTTGGCGGGTCATTGGCGGGTCATATGTTTCAGAGCACGCATGACTCCACATTTGTCTCCGTTGGGGAGTTGCAGCGATGAGACAAGATCAAAAAGAGGATCAAATATTTGTTGCCGCAAGAAAAGGTGATGAACAAACACCGTTGTAAATACAACCCATGTTTATTTATTTTCCCTTTTGTACTTTAGCTATTGTCGCGACTTCTGCCGAAGTTGGTTCCTCTCCTTGTTCGGGCGGCGTTCGGCGGCCGGCTTCGCCGGTCTTCTAGCCATCATCGATCCCCAACTTTTCATTTTCCATTTGTTTTGTCTTGTCTTCCCACACACCTGGTTTCAATTCCATCTTTACATGTTGTGTATTTAACCCTCTGTTCTCCCCCATGTCCTTGTCCGGAATTGTTTATTGTAAGTGCATTTGCACGTTTATCTGGTGTGCGACGGGTTTTGTGCCCATTGATTGTTTGTTCTGATTCCGGTGGGTTTTATTATTAACTACTCCATTGTAAACACAGTTTTTGCACAGCATTACAACAGTGTACATTATATAGCCATAATATGACATTTGAAATGTGTCTATTCCTTTGAAACTTGCGAGTGTAATGTTTACTGTTAATTTTTTATTGTTAATTTCACTTTTGTTTATTATCTATTTCACTTGCTTTGGCAATGTTAACATATGTTTCCCATGGTAATAAAGCCCTTTAAATTGAATTGAATTGAGAGAGAGAGGTCCAGAGGGGGAAAGGGATGAAATTGAGAAGGGTGTTATTTACTAAACAAGGGTTAGAGTTGATGACAAACTGATGCTTGGTCCATTGTTCTGTTTGGCAGGACCTGCGTTGAACATTGGTGTGATTGTGTTAAAGGGCGTCACATTTTAGATTACTCATTTTATGTGTGAGAGTGTGTGTTTATTCAAATGTTAGTTTGTTTGTTTATGTTGGTGTCTGCCTCTGTTTGTGCATGTGGAATTCCACAGACAATGAGAGAGAGACAATGAGAGAGAGAGAGAGAGAGAGAGAGAGAGAGAGAGAGAGAGAGAGAGAGAGAGAGAGAGAGAGAGAGAGAGAGAGAGAGAGAGAGAGAGAGAGAGAGAGAGAGAGAGAGAGAGAGAGAGAGAGAGAGAGAGAGAGAGAGAGAGAGAGAGAGAGAGAGAGAGAGAGAGAGAGAGAGAGAGAGAGAGAGAGAGAGAGAGAGAGAGAGAGAGAGAGAGAGAGAGAGAGAGAGAGAGAGAGAGAGAGAGAGAGAGAGAGAGAGAGAGAGAGAGAGAGAGAGAGAGAGAGAGAGAGAGAGAGAGAGAGAGAGAGAGAGAGAATGTTAATATGTTTGACTGTATCCTCCCAGTCAGGAAGAGGCCATAGAACCACACCTCGTACCCAAGTGATTTCCATGGCCGCTGTCTAGAGAGCAGGGGACAGAGAGACATAAAGACACCATCATAGACAGACAGACAGGTCACCATGCATTCCCCAGCTTCAACCTAGCCCCACTATAGAGAGACAGACAGGGAAACTGACCAAGAGAGACACAAAGGGACAGTCATAGACAGAGAGACAGGTTACCATGCGTCCCAGTCTCGGTTCCACTATAAATACCCCTCTGCCTCACTGTGACATGGGAGGAGGTACCCTGCTGTAATACAGCCCCAGGACAGACCCAACACCCCAACCCCCTCAGCTATACACCCCACTGCTACCCCCTCCGTAATGCCAGGCAACCGCCAGGCTACCGCAACTGATCCCACCACTCCCACCTACTCTTTCTTAGCTGAGGTCATGGGTCAACTGTCACATGACACCCCCGTTCCTCTTCCTGATTATGAGACACACAGAGTCAGAGACTGTTGTTTTATTGTTGTTCTGCTTTTGAAATAGTGGTTAGAATAAAAGGTTTGTTTTGTTGCTTGAGGCACGTTAAAAATAGTCACCTGATCTATTCCGAGCACCACTATTTTGGGTAAGGTTTGGAAAGGTCCCATTTGAATATTGGCATGGTCTTGGAGGTTCTGAATCACGTCCAGTCGTCCACTATAAACCAACAACCAGGTCATTTGTAGCTCAGTTGGTAGGGCATGGCGCTTGTCGTGCCAAGGGAGTGGGTTTGATTCCCAGGACATGTAAAATGGAAGTCGCTTTGGATAAAAACATCTGCTAAATGGCACATACAGGGTATTCAAGTGTTACATTACAGCCTTGTTATAAAATTGATTAAATAGTTCCCCCCCACCCCCATCGATCTGCACACAATACCCCATAATGACAAAGCAAAAACAGGTTTTTAGACATGTTTAAAAATGTAAAAATGAAATATCACATTTACATAAGTATTCAGACCCTTTACTCAGTACTTTGTTGAAGCACCTTTAGCAGCGATTACAGCCTTGAGTCTTCTTGGGTTTGACGCTACAAGCTTGGCACACCTGTATTTGGGGAGTTTCTCCATTCTTCTCTGCAGAGATGTTTGATCGTGATCAAGTCCAGACTCTGGCTGGGCCACTCAAGGACATTCAGAGACTTGTCCCAAAGCCACTCCTGTGTTGTCTTGGCTGTATGCTTTGGGTCGTTGTCCTAGTGGAAGGTGAATCTTCGCCCCCAGTCTGAGGTCCTGAGCGCTCTGGAGCAGGTTTTCATCAAGGATCTCTCTGTACTTTGTTCTGTTCATCTTTGCCTTAATCCTGACTAGTCTCGCAGTCCCAGCTGCTGAAAAACATCCCCACAGCATGTCGCCGCCAGCACCATGCTTCACTGTAGGGATGGTGCCAGGTTTCCTCCAGACATGACGCTTGGCATTCAGGCCAAAGAGTTCAATCTTGGTTTCATCAGACCAGAGAATCTTGTTTCTCATGGTCTAAGAGTCTTTAGGTGCCTTTTGGCAAACTCCAAGAGGGCTGTCATGTGCCTTTTACTGAGGAGTGGCTTCCATCTGGCATAAAGGCCTGATTGGTGGAGTGCTGCAGAGATGGTTGTCCTTCTGGAAGGTTCTCCCATCTCCACAGAGGAACTCTGGAGCTCTGTCAGAGTGACCTCCCTGACCAAGGCCCTTCTCCATCGACTGCTCAGTTTGGCGGGGAGGCCAGCTCTAGGAAGAGTCTTGGTGGTTCCAAACTTCTTCCATTTAAGAATGATGGAGGCCACTGTGTTCTTGGGGACATTCAATACTGCAGAAATGTTTTGGTACCTTTCCCCAGATCTGTGCCTCGACACAATCCTGTTTCAGAGCTCTCCGGACAATTCCTTCAACCTCATGGCTTGGTTTTTGCTCTGACATGCACTGTCAATTGTGGGAACTTATATAGACAGGTGTGTGCCTTTCCAAATCATGTCCAATCAATTGCATTTACCAGAGGTGGACTATAATCAAGTTGTTGAAACGTCTCAAGGATGATCAATGGAAACAGGATGCACTTTAGCTCAATTTCGAGTCTCATTTGAAAGGGTCTGAAAACGTATGTAAATAAGGTATTTCTGTTTTTTAATTTTAATACATTTGCAAATATGTTTTTGCTTTGTCATTATGGGGTATTGTGCGTAGATTGCTGAGTTTTTATTTTTTATTTAATGTAATTTAGAATAAGGCTGTAACGTAACAAAATGTGGAAAAACTAATTTTCTTCCCAACAGGCAGAATTACAGTGCTTATAGTCATAAACAGCTGTGTCTCATTTTCCTTCCCACTCTTTATTTTCCTAATATGGTTTAGGTAATGGGGGTGTGGTTTAGGTAATGGAAGTGTGGTTTAGGTAATGGGGGTGTGGTTTCGGTAATGGAGGTGTGGTTTAGGTAATGGGGGTGTGGTTTAGGTAATGGGAGTGTGGTTTCAGTGATGGAGGTGTGGTTTAGGTAATGGAAGTGTGGTTTAGGTAATGGGGGTGTGGTTTAGGTAATGGGGTGTGGTTTAGGTAATGGGGGTGTGGTTTCGGTAATGGAGGTGTGGTTTCGGTAATGGAGGTGTGGTTTCGGTAATGGAGGTGTGGTTTCGGTAATGGGGTGTGGTTTAGGTAAAGAGAGTGTGGTTTAGGTAATGGGAGTGTGGTTTTGGGAATGGGAGTGTGGTTTTGGGAATGGGGGTGTGGTTTAGGTAATGAGGGTGTGGTTTAGGTAATGGGGGTGTGGTTTAGGTAATGAAGGTTTGGTTTTGAATGTCACTGTTTCTGTGTGACAGTGTTATTGGGCTGTGGGATTTGGCAAATGAAAATGTCAACATCTTCCTCTCCCTCCTTCCCCTCTCCCTATTTCCCTTTTTCCTCCTCCCGATCCTCCCCCCTCCCTATTTCCCCTCTCTCTCCTCCCTCTCTTCCTCCTCTCTCTCCTCCCCCTCTCTCCCTCCTCTCTCTACTCCCCCTCTCCCTCCTCTCTCTCCTCTCTCTACTCCCCCTCTCCCTCCCCTCTCCTCCCCCCTCCCTCCTCTCTCTACTGCCCCCTCACTATTTCCCCTCTCTCTCCTCCCCCTCTCCCTCCTCTCTCTACTCTCCCCTCTCCCTCCTCTCTCTCCTCCCCTTTCCCTCCTCTTTCTCCTCCCCCTCTCCCTCCTCTCTCTCCTCCTTCTCTCCCTCCTCTCTTTCCTCCCCCTCCTCCTCTCTCTCCTCCCCATCTCCCTCCTCTCTCTCCTCCCCCTCTCGGTCCTCTCTCTACTCCCCCTCTCCCTCCTCTCTCTCCTCCCCCTCTCCTACTCTCTCTACTCCCTCTCCTCTCCCAGGTGAATCTGTTTGTTCTGCTGTCGGTGGTGTGTGTTCTCCTCAACCTGGCTGGCTTCATCCTCTGCTGCCAGGGGGCTCAGCTGGTCTCCACCATGACCAACTGCCAACTGGTGAGACACACATACACACACCCTTGTTAGCATCATGACAGCATAGACCTGTAGGTAGGTGCATTAAGTCTGGGTCTGCCTCAGACTTCTCCTCTGTCTATCCATCCATGGTGTTAGTGGATGTCTCTCTTCCTCTCCTTCCTCTCTACCAGAGGTATGTACCTCATCACTGTCTCCTCTCCTCTCCTCTCCTCTCCTCTCCTCTCCTCTCCCTCTCCTCTCCTCTCCTCTCCTCTCCTCTCCTCTCCTCTCCTCTCCTCTCCTCTCTACATCCTCACACCGGTCATCGCTTCATTAGTCCAACCAGACCCAGACAGAGACCCGGGTCTGTGTCCCAAAGAGCACCCTATTCCCTACATAGTGCAATACTTTTGACCAGTGTCCTATGGGCCCTGATATAATGTAGTGCCCTATAAACAGAATAAGGTTCCATTTGGGAATCAGACCAGGGTTGGTTCTAGTTGCAGGGATATCAACATGGCACAGTTTATTAGCTTAGCCAGCTAGACAGGAGCTCAGATGTTAGACCTGCTGGTTCTCCTCCCGCCACAAAACCTCCTTGAACACAAGCTGTGTATTGGCTCAGACTGGTGCTGAAATCTGGACTTTGACAAACACTCGAGTGGATGCACACACACATACACAGTTCACACACACACACACACACACACACACACACACACACACACACACACACACACACACACACACACACACACACACACACACACATTCACCCCGGTGCCTCTGTAATGTGAGGCTGAGATTAGATAAGAGGTGAGGGCAGAGCAGGGTATGGTGGGTTTATGTTGCCCCCCATGGTGCAGTGGTTTGCCCTAGTCTCCCCTCTCTCGGGGTGAGTAATAGTCTCCCGTCCAAACCATCTGCTCCTCTAATCTGGTGTAACATTAACTGCCCTGGAGGAGGAGGAGGGTGGGGGATTGAGAGAGAGAGAGAGAGGGAGGGGGGGACATGGAGCAAGAGAGAGAAGAACAACGAGGTAGAGAGAGAAGGACGGAGTGAGGCAGGGAAGGAGGGAGAGAGAGGGATGGGGGAGTAGAGAGAGAAAGGGGAGTAGGGAGAGAGGGATGAGAATAGAATAGGTTGAGATGAGGCACAGTCTGTGTTGTCTGAACATTTCTTCTTCCTGTTCTGTTGTGTGTTTCAAAGTGAGTCTAACGACCATGTATCTGGTGTGTGTGTGTGTTGTGTATTTCAAAGTGAGTCTAACAGCCATGTGTGTGTGTGTGTTGTGTGTTTCAGAGCGAGGCGGGAGATGTGTGTAACTGTTGTCCCCAGATCTCCATGTGCCCTGAGGAGAAACTACTCAAACTCTACCCTGGGCACTCCTGTAACACCATGAGGGTCCTGCTCAAGGTGTGTGTGTGTCTGAGTGTGAGTGTGTGTGTGTGTGTGTTCATACGTGCCTGTGTCTGAGAGAGAATGTGCGTTCTTTGTCATCATATTACACCATATAGTGAGATAAGATGGTTCTTGGTGGTTGTGGGTGGTTATTGCTAACTCTGCTTCCTGTCTGTCTGTTTCTAGAAGGTTCTGTTTGCTCTGTGTGTTCTGAATGCTCTGAGCACTGCAGTATGCCTGGTGGCTGCTGCCCTGCGGTACCTACAGATCTTCACCACACGACGCCCATGTATGGTAAGACTATCATAATACCCCATCATAACCATTCACACGGCCTCAGAACCCCAGGCTCAATCAATCATATAGGTTAGAATCTGCATCACATAACAGAAGAATATCCAGTGTGGCCAATGACTGATTGTTGTGTTTTTCACCATTAAAGATGCATCTCAATAAGTGTCTTCTTCTATCGTCATCTCTTTTCCTTTTCCTTCCTCTTTCTGTTAGGATGACCCCAGGCCAATCACAGAGGAAGGGGAGGTGACAAATATTGTCCCTGACCCAGATGAGTTTGTCCCCCCTGCTCCTCCCCCGTCCTACTTCTCAACCTTCTACTCCTACACCCCCCGGCTGGCTCGCAGGATGTTTGGGGACAGTGTGATACCTCTGCCCCCTGTCTATGCAGCCAGGATTAAAGGAGTAGAGGTGTTCTGTCCTCTTGACCCTCCCCCTCCATACGAGGCTGTTACAGGAGGCTCCGCCCTCGTCACTGCAACACAGGTACACACGATGTTCTGGCACGGCTTATACAGAGCATTCGGAAAGTATTGTGACCCCTTGACCTTTTCCACATTTTGTTACTTTCCAGCCTTATTCAAAAATGCATTCATTTGTCCCCCCCCTCATCAATCTACCCACAATACTCCATAATGACAATGCATAAACAGGTTTTCATTAAAAATAAAAAACTGAAATATCACTCTTACATACCAGTCAAACGTTTGGACACACCTTCTCATTCAAGGGTTTTTCTTTATTTTTTACTATTTTCTACGTTGTAGAATAATAGTGAAGACATCAAAACTATGAAATAACACGTATGAAATCATGTAGTAACCAAAATAGTGTTAAACAAATCCCCCAAAAAATATTTTAGATTTTGGATTCTTCAAAGTAGCCACCCTTTGCCTTGATGACAGCTTTGCAAACTCTTGGCATTGTGTTATTTCATTGTTATACCTAATCATCAGCAGAAACTGGCAAGTTAGAACTGTATAAGGTGTGTGCAAAGGGTTAAAGGTTTTAAACTCAGTCTCTCAAGGGATGAGACATGGAAGAGTTGGTGGACTACAGGATATGATGCCTTGAGAAGCTTGCTACATTTAAAATGGATTAAATCATTGTGAAGGGATTAACAAAAGGGAGGAGTGTAATGGGAAATTGTAATTGTATTTGACTAACCTTGTGAAACTGTCTTATTATAATCTCCTGTTCTTGGGAGTATCATGCTGGGTTACCAACCAGCTTGCTCCTGTGTCGTTGTATAGATCAAAGGAGAACTGAGAGTCCTGCCCAGGAACAGGAAACTATAGAGATATGTGCTCATCACCTAATGCTTTGGAATTCAGACTGTCTATACTGCGCTGTGTAACTCTGTTATTCTCTGTGAGCTCAGAGATAAAGAATATTGGTTTGAGTTGGACTCCAGCAAGTCCTTATTTGATAATATCCATCACAATTCTTGGTCAACTCCCTGACCAAGGCCCTTCTCCCCCAATTGCTCAGTTTGGCAGGGCGGCCAGCTCTAGGAAGAGTCTTGGTGGTTCCAAACTTCTTCCATTTAAGAATGATGGAGGCCATTGTGATCTTGGGGACATTCAATGCTGCAGAATTGTTTTGGTACCCTTCCCCAGATCTGTCCCTTGACACAATCCTGTCTCAGAGCTCTATGGACAATTCCTTTGATCTCATGGCTTGGTTTTTGCTCTGACATGCACTGTCAACTGTGGGACCTTATATAGACAGGTGTGTGCCTTTCCATATCATGTCCAATCAATTGAATTTACAACAAGTGGACTCCAATCAAGTTGTAGAAACATCTCAAGGATGATCAATGGACACAGGATTCACCTGAGCTCAATTTTAAGTCTCATAGCAAAGTGTCTGAATACTTTTTTTAAATACATTTGCAAAGAAATCTAAAAACCTGTTTTAATTCTGTCATTTTGTGGTATTGTGTGTAGATTGAGAGATGTTTTATTTTAGAATTTTAGAATAAGGCTGTAACGTAACAAAATGTGGAAAAAGTCAAGGGGTCTGAATACTTGTCGATTGCACTGTAAATGTGCTATGTATAGGTTATGAATGGGCTATGCATGGCTTATGAATGGGCTAAGAATGGCTTATGATTGTGCTATAAGGTCCTGGTTATTTAATCCCAATAACAATAGTGATTATAAGATAAATCAATCCATGAAGGTAATGAATAGATGCATAATGTAGCATCTTGTGCATGTGACATTTGGGTAAACAATATCCTTTAATATCTCTATCATTAATATCTATAAATCTCTGGACATGACCCCAATACCTTTTAATATCTCTATCATTAATATCTCTAAATCTCTGGACATGACCCCAATACCTTTTAATATCTCTATCATTAATATCTCTAAATCTCTGACCACAAATATCTCTGCTGTGTGTTTCTGTTTAGGAGACAGAGATTCAGATTACCATGACAGATCTGCCTGAGTTGGTGGAGGAGCGGAGTGAGCGCTTGGAGGCGGGTACTCCTGTTAGAGGTAGGACGCATGGATGGATGGATGGGCGGACAAACCATAGAATTTCACACAGACAGACATACACAAAGACATACTTGGCCTATACATGACAGACTTTTATGGCACATTTCAGCTCTCTATTTGTGAAACTCTCAATGGAAGGGCATATCCAAACCTTGACGGAAAAAAATTGGGAATCTCTCAAATCTTTACATTAATATATGCTTCATCATGAAACAACCCTTGGTAAAGCTGTGTTGTGTGTGTGTGTGTGTGTGTGTGTGTGCGTGCGTTGACAAAGTATTCCCCAGACCCACACCGTATCCTGCAAAAAGTCCTGGTTGGAGGACTACAGTTATCTTAGTGAAAGTATTGCTATAGTTACTGTATCCCATTGTATTGCTATAATTACTGTATCCCAGTGTATTGCTATAGTTACTGTATCCCAGTGTATTGCTATAGTTACTGTATCCCAGTGTATCCCAGTGTATTATATAGTTACTGTATCCCAGTGTATTGCTATAGTTACTGTATCCCAGTGTATTGCTATAGTTACTGTATCCCAGTGTATTGCTATAGTTACTGTATCCCAGTGTATTGCTATAGTTACTGTATCCCATTGTATTTCTATAGTTTCTGTTATCCCAGTGTATTGATATAGTTACTGTATCCCAGTGTATTGCTATAGTTACTGTATCCCATTGTATTGCTATAGTAGATGTATCCCAGTGTATTGCTATAGTTACTGTATCCCAGTGTATTGCTATAGTTACTGTATCCCAGTGTATTGCTATAGTTATTGTATCCCAGTGTATTGCTATAGTTACTGTATCCCAGTGTACTGCTATAGTTACTGTATCCCAGTGTATTGCTATAGTTACTGTATCCCAGTGTATTGCTATAGTTACTGTATCCCAGTGTATTAGTTACTGTATCCCAGTGTAGTTAGTTGTATCCCAGTGTATTGCTATAGTTACTGTATCCCAGTGTATTGCTATAGTTACTGTATCCCAGTGTATTGCTATAGTTACTGTATCCCATTGTATTGCTATAGTTACTGTATCCCAGTGTATTGCTATAGTTACTGTATCCCAGTGTATTGCTATAGTTACTGTATCCCAGTGTATTGCTATAGTTACTGTATCCCAGTGTATTGCTATAGTTACTGTATCCCAGTGTATTGCTATAGTTACTGTATCCCAGTGTATTGCTATAGTTACTGTATCCCAGTGTATTGCTATAGTTACTGTATCCCAGTGTATTGCTATAGTTACTGTATCCCAGTGTATTGCTATAGTTACTGTATCCCATTGTATTTCTATAGTTTCTGTTATCCCAGTGTATTGATATAGTTACTGTATCCCATCCCATTGTATTGCTATAGTTACTGTATCCCAGTGTACTGCTATAGTTACTGTATCCCAGTGTATTGCTATAGTTACTGTATCCCAGTGTACTGCTATAGTTACTGTATCCCAGTGTATTGCTATAGTTACTGTATCCCATTGTATCCCACTGCTATAGTTACTGTATCCCAGTGTATTGTTACTGTATAGTTACTGTATCCCAGTGTACTGCTATAGTTACTGTATCCCAGTGTATTGCTATAGTTACTGTATCCCAGTGTATTGCTATAGTTACTGTATCCCATTGTACTGCTATAGTTACTGTATCCCAGTGTATTGCTATAGTTACTGTATCCCATTGTACTGCTATAGTTACTGTATCCCAGTGTATTGCTATAGTTACTGTATCCCAGTGTATTGCTATAGTTACTGTATCCCAGTGTACTGCTATAGTTACAGTATCCCAGTGTACTGCTATAGTTACTGTATCCCAGTGTATTGCTATAGTTACAGTATCCCAGTGTACTGCTATAGTTACTGTATCCCAGTGTATTGCTATAGTTACTGTATCCCAGTGTATTGCTATAGTTACTGTATCCCAGTGTACTGCTATAGTTACTGTATCCCAGTGTACTGCTATAGTTACTGTATCCCAGTGTACTGCTATAGTTACTGTATCCCAGTGTATTGCTATAGTTACAGTATCCCAGTGTATTGCTATAGTTACAGTATCCCAGTGTATTGCTATAGTTACAGTATCCCAGTGTATTGCTATAGTTACTGTATCCCAGTGTATTGCTATAGTTACAGTATCCCAGTGTATTGCTATAGTTATGCAGTATCCCAGTTACTATAGTATCCCAGTGTACTGCTATAGTTACTGTATCCCAGTGTATTGCTATAGTTACTGTATCCCAGTGTACTGCTATAGTTACTGTATCCCAGTGTACTGCTATAGTTACTGTATCCCAGTGTATTGCTATAGTTACTGTATCCCATTGTACTGCTATAGTTACTGTATCCCAGTGTATTGCTATAGTTACTGTATCCCATTGTACTGCTATAGTTACTGTATCCCAGTGTGTAGTTACAGTATCCCTGCTATAGTTACTGTATCCCAGTGTATTGCTATAGTTACTGTATCCCAGTGTATTGCTATAGTTACTGTATCCCAGTGTATTGCTATAGTTACTGTATCCCAGTGTACTGCTATAGTTACAGTATCCCAGTGTACTGCTATAGTTACTGTATCCCAGTGTATTGCTATAGTTACTGTATCCCAGTGTACTGCTATAGTTACTGTATCCCAGTGTATTGCTATAGTTACTGTATCCCAGTGTATTGCTATAGTTACTGTATCCCAGTGTATTGCTATAGTTACTGTATCCCAGTGTACTGCTATAGTTACTGTATCCCAGTGTACTGCTATAGTTACTGTATCCCAGTGTACTGCTATAGTTACTGTATCCCAGTGTACTGCTATAGTTACTGTATCCCATTGTACTGCTATAGTTACTGTATCCCAGTGTACTGCTATAGTTACTGTATCCCAGTGTATTGCTATAGTTACTGTATCCCAGTGTATTGCTATAGTTACAGTATCCCAGTGTACTGCTATAGTTACAGTATCCCAGTGTACTGCTATAGTTACAGTATCCCCGTGTACTGCTATAGTTACTGTATCCCAGTGTATTGCTATAGTTACTGTATCCCAGTGTACTGCTATAGTTACTGTATCCCATTGTACTGCTATAGTTACTGTATCCCAGTGTATTGCTATAGTTACTGTATCCCATTGTACTGCTATAGTTACTGTATCCCAGTGTATTGCTATAGTTACTGTATCCCAGTGTATTGCTATAGTTACTGTATCCCCTGCTAGTGTATCCCAGTGTACTGCTATAGTTACTGTATCCCAGTGTATTGCTATAGTTACTGTATCCCAGTGTACTGCTATAGTTACTGTATCCCAGTGTATTGCTATAGTTACTGTATCCCAGTGTATTGCTATAGTTACTGTATCCCAGTGTACTGCTATAGTTACTGTATCCCAGTGTACTGCTATAGTTACTGTATCCCAGTGTACTGCTATAGTTACTGTATCCCAGTGTATTGCTATAGTTACAGTATCCCAGTGTACTGCTATAGTTACTGTATCCCAGTGTACTGCTATAGTTACTGTATCCCAGTGTACTGCTATAGTTACTGTATCCCAGTGTACTGCTATAGTTACTGTATCCCAGTGTACTGCTATAGTTACTGTATCCCAGTGTACTGCTATAGTTACTGTATCCCAGTGTACTGCTATAGTTACTGTATCCCAGTGTACTGCTATAGTTACTGTATCCCAGTGTACTGCTATAGTTACTGTATCCCAGTGTACTGCTATAGTTACTGTATCCCAGTGTACTGCTATAGTTACTGTATCCCAGTGTACTGCTATAGTTACTGTATCCCAGTGTACTGCTATAGTTACTGTATCCCAGTGTATTGCTATAGTTACTGTATCCCATTGTACTGCTATAGTTACTGTATCCCAGTGTACTGCTATAGTTAACTGTATCCCAGTGTACTGCTATAGTTACTGTATCCCAGTGTACTGCTATAGTTACTGCTATAGTTACTGTATCCCAGTGTATTGCTATAGTTACTGTATCCCAGTGTACTGCTATAGTTACTGTATCCCAGTGTATTGCTATAGTTACTGTATCCCAGTGTACTGCTATAGTTACTGTATCCCAGTGTACTGCTATAGTTACTGTATCCCAGTGTACTGCTATAGTTACTGTATCCCAGTGTATTGCTATAGTTACAGTATCCCAGTGTATTGCTATAGTTACAGTATCCCAGTGTATTGCTATAGTTACAGTATCCCAGTGTATTGCTATAGTTACTGTATCCCAGTGTATTGCTATAGTTACAGTATCCCAGTGTACTGCTATAGTTACAGTATCCCAGTGTACTGCTATAGTTACAGTATCCCAGTGTACTGCTATAGTTACTGTATCCCAGTGTATTGGTATAGTTACAGTATCCCAGTGTACTGCTATAGTTACTGTATCCCAGTGTACTGCTATAGTTACAGTATCCCAGTGTACTGCTATAGTTACAGTATCCCAGTGTACTGCTATAGTTACTGTATCCCAGTGTACTGCTATAGTTACAGTATCCCAGTGTACTGCTATAGTTACAGTATCCCAGTGTACTGCTATAGTTACAGTATCCCAGTGTACTGCTATAGTTACAGTATCCCAGTGTACTGCTATAGTTACAGTATCCCAGTGTACTGCTATAGTTACAGTATCTCAGTGTACTGCTATAGTTACAGTATCCCAGTGTACTGCTATAGTTACAGTATCTCAGTGTACTGCTATAGTTACAGTATCCAGTGTACTGCTATAGTTACTGTATCCCATTGTACTGCTATAGTTACTGTATCCCAGTGTACTGCTATAGTTACTGTATCCCAGTGTACTGCTATAGTTACTGTATCCCAGTGTACTGCTATAGTTACTGTATCCCAGTGTACTGCTATAGTTACTGTATCCCAGTGTACTGCTATAGTTACTGTATCCCAGTGTATTGCTATAGTTACAGTATCCCAGTGTATTGCTATAGTTACAGTATCCCAGTGTATTGCTATAGTTACAGTATCCCAGTGTATTGCTATAGTTACAGTATCCCAGTGTACTGCTATAGTTACTGTATCCCAGTGTACTGCTATAGTTACTGTATCCCAGTGTACTGTTACTGTATCCCAGTGTACTGCTATAGTTACAGTATCCCAGTGTACTGCTATAGTTACTGTATCCCAGTGTACTGCTATAGTTACTGTATCCCAGTGTACTGCTATAGTTACAGTATCCCAGTGTACTGCTATAGTTACTGTATCCCAGTGTATTGCTATAGTTACTGTATCCCAGTGTACTGCTGTAGTTACAGTGAAAGTATTGCTATAGTTACTGTATCCCAGTGTACTGCTGTAGTTACAGTGAAAGTATTGCTATATATATCCCAGTGTATTGCTATAGTTACAGTATCCCAGTGTACTGCTATAGTTACTGTATCCCAGTGTACTGCTATAGTTACAGTATCCCAGTGTACTGCTATAGTTACTGTATCCCAGTGTACTGTTACTGTATCCCAGTGTACTGCTATAGTTACAGTATCCCAGTGTATTGCTATAGTTACTGTATCCCAGTGTACTGCTGTAGTTACAGTGAAAGTATTGCTATAGTTACTGTATCCCAGTGTACTGCTGTAGTTACAGTGAAAGTATTGCTATAGTTACTGTATCCCAGTGTACTGCTGTAGTTACAGTGAAAGTATTGCTATATATATCCCAGTCAGATGAATGGGACATAACCTTGCCCTGTCATCAAAGATAGATTCCCCCACTGACAGGTATTTCATCAATGTATTAAAATAACATTTATTTCAGTCTCATGTGTACATTCACCAGCCCCACTGTCTTTCTAGCTCCCACAAACTCAGTCTGTTTGACACATAGAGCTTGGAACAGGAAATCTCATTTCCTTTCTGTAATCACTGTGCAGTTTCATACAGAAGTGCTATGCAGCGTTAGAGTAGAGAGACAAATATTTGTCAAAATGGAGTAGATTTCAACGTGTCATAACTTATTTTGGCCGGAAGGCAGATTTTGGAACATTCTCAAACAACCCACTGGGTCCAAACTGGTTGAATCAGCGCTGTTTTCCACGTCATTTCAACCCAAAAAGTTGAATCAACGTGTAAAACCGATTTGATTTGCAAAAAGTAATCAACGTAATGTTCTACTTTTATCCTAAATCCAAATGACACGGTGTCTTTTTTTTGTTTGTTTTCACATTGGATTCACGTTATTCAACCAAATGGTAATCAAAACCTAGACCCTGATGTCAGTGCCCAGTGGGAAAGCATTTTCTAGAACCATCTCAACAGTACAACAGACACCACTGATAATATTCTCAATACTGCTTCTGTAACATTCTAGTAGTAGTTTCTAGATCACCCAGTCAAGTCTAATCACAATTTATTTAAAGTGCCTATTACAGTGACTCAACACACAATACAGTACGGATCATCAACTAGATTCAGCCGCCGGACAATTTTTTTATTGAGCGGATGGTCCGGGGGTCCAGAACCTATTAGAAACATATTTTTAGACTGCAAATTGACTGCAAAGAGCACCACAAAATACAATATTTCTAAAACTTTCTGTTTTACAATGCCCTGACTAGGTATCCCCGGATGGTCATTCAGACTCCCTTGGCACTCCAACTAAGACTAGGGATGTGCACCCGTTGTCATGGCTTTATTCTGTTGTACAACTGACCAGGTATCACCCCTTTCTGTTGTACAACTGGCCTCCAGTTGGGGTATCCCCTTTCTGTTGTCCCACAACTGTAAACAAAAGGTATCCCCCCAAAATCTTCATTTGTACAACTGACTAGGTTCCCCTGCTTCTGTTGTACAACTGACCAGGTATCCCCTTTCTGTTGTACAACTGACTAGGTATCCCCCTTTCTGTTGTACAACTGACTAGGTGTCCCCCTTTCTGTTGTACAACTGACCAGGTATCCCCCTTTCTGTTGTACAACTGACTAGGTATCCCCCTTTCTGTTGTACAACTGACTAGGTAACCCCTTTCCTTTCTGTTGTACAACTGACCAGGTATCCCCTTTCCTTTCTGTTGTACAACTGACTAGGTATCCCCCCTTTCTGTTGTACAACTGACTAGGTAACCCCCCCCCTTTCTGTTGTACAACTGACTAGGTATCCCCCTTTCTGTTGTACAACTGACTAGGTATCCCCCTTTCCTTTCTGTTTTACAACTGACTAGGTATCCCCCTTTCCTTTCTGTTGTACAACTGACTAGGTATCCCCCTGTTTTCCTTTCTGTTGTACAACTGACTAGGTATCCCCCTTTCCTTTCTGTTGTACAACTGACTAGGTATCCCCCTTTCCTTTCTGTTGTACAACTGACTAGGTATCCCCCTTTCCTTTCTGTTGTACAACTGACTAGGTATCCCCCTTCCTTTCTGTTGTACAACTGACTAGGTATCGCCCTTTCTGTTGTACAACTGACTAGGTATCCCCCTTTCCTTTCTGTTTTACAACTGACTAGGTATCCCCCTTTCCTTTCTGTTGTACAACTGACTAGGTATCCCCCTTTCCTTTCTGTTGTACAACTGACTAGGTATCCCCCTTTCCTTTCTGTTGTACAACTGACTAGGTATCCCCCTTTCCTTTCTGTTGTATAACTGACTAGGTATCCCCCTTTCCTTTCTGTTGTACAACTGACTAGGTATCTGTTGTACAACCCTTTCCTTTCTGTTGTACAACTGACTAGGTATCCCCCTTTCCTTTCTGTTGTACAACTGACTAGGTATCCCCCTTTCCTTTCTGTTGTACAACTGACTAGGTATCCCCTTTCCTTTCTGTTGTACAACTGACTAGATATCCCCCTTTCCTTTCTGTTGTACAACTGACTAGGTATCCCCCTTTCCTTTCTGTTTTACAACTGACTAGGTATCCCCCTTTCTGTTGTACAACTGACTAGGTATCCCCCTTTCTGTTGTACAACTGACTAGGTATCCCCCTTTCCTTTCTGTTTTACAACTGACTAGGTATCCCCATTTCCTTTCTGTTGTACAACTGACCAGGTATCCCCCTTTCCTTTCTGTTATACAACTCTTTCCCAGGGTCAGAGGAGACCTCACAGAAGGTCAGATCGACAGGGACTTCATGATCAAACACACCTGGAAGGTTCACTTTCTAACTTTCTGAGGTCACAGGTTTTGTTGTGATAGAGATGGAGCTTTGGGTGTGACCCTGGTTTCATGTGTCACCCCACACTCCAGAGAGAGGAAGGAAGAAAGAGTTAATGTGGTGGAGGAGAGGAGCAAGACAGACGGATGGAGAACGTATAGCTCTCAAAACATGGTTCTAATTACAAATGTCTCTAAGGAGTTTCCTAAAGATAGTGTGCAGGAAAAAGGTTTATATTTTGTTTTGCCCCTCTCTCTCCCTCTACCCCTCTCCCTCAACCCCTCTACTCCGCTCCCTCTACCCTTCTCCCTCAACCCCTCTACCCTTCTACGTCTACCCCTCTCCCTCTACCCCTCTCCCTCAACCCCTCTACTCCGCTCCCTCTACCCCCTCTCCCCTCTACTCCGCTCCCCTCTACCCCCTCTCAACTCCGCTCCCTCTACCCCTCTCCCTCAACCCCTCTACTCCGCTCCCTCTACCCTTCTCCCTCAACCCTTCTACATCTACCCCTTCTCCATCTACCCCTCTCCTCTACCCCTCTCCCTCAACCCCTCTACTCCGCTCCCTCTACCCCTCTCCCTCTACCCTTCTCCCTCTACCCTTCTACGTCTACCCCTCTCCCTCAACCCCTCTACTCCGCTCCCTCTACCCCTCTCACTCTACCCTTCTCCCTCTACCCTTCTACGTCTACCCCTCTCCGTCTACCCCTCTACCTCTACCCCTCTAGCTCTCCCCCTCTTCTCCTAATTATCTGTGTTGTTCCTGCGTTTCAGATGCTGGTCCCCAGACGACGGTTGTTCCAGTGCCCCCGTCTCCCCAATATCACCCCTCTCCCCAATCTCCGCCCTCCCCCTCCCTGCACCAGGCCAGACCTTCCCAGGACCAGGGTGCTCCTGTGCCACCCATTAGGAGGTCTCAGCGCCAGAGACCCAGACGCTCTAACAGTGACCCTGTCCTACTGGACCTGGCTGCCAAAGGTGAGACAGGGTCACACACACACACACACGCACAGTGGCTCCAACAGCCAAAGAGTGACGCTGCTGGACCTAGCTGCCAAAGGTAAAAGAGGATCACATAAACGGTATAGTTCTGGAACAGTCGGTCTGTCATCACTTAATCTACAGCCTCTGTATCTGTCAGCAAGACACATTTGGATTGCTGTATCCCTGTAAGTGTGTGAGTGTGTGAGTGTGTGTGTGTGTGTGTGTGTGTGTGACCTCCCTCACAGGGATAGCAGAACTGTTGTTTGCTAAACTGCAAAGCACAGTTTACTAATGCTTCCAACAGATGTCCCACTACATGCAATTCTACAGACACACTAACTCACCTATCTCTCTCCCCTCTCTTTCTCCCTTCTCTCCCACCGCTCTCTCACCTATCTCTCTCCCCTCTTTCTCCCTTCTCTCCCACCTATCTCTCTCCCCTCTCTTTCTCCCTTCTCTCCCACTGCTCTCTCACCTATCTCTCTCCCCTCTTTCTCCCTTCTCTCCCACCCCTCTCCACCGCTCTCTCCCCTCTTTCTCCCTTCTCTCCCACCCCTCTCCCACCGCTCTCTCACCTCTCTTTCTCCCTTCTCTCCCACCGCTCTCTCCCTCTCTTTCTCCCTTCTCTCCCACCGCTCTCTCCCCTCTCTTTCTCCCTTCTCTCCCACCGCTCTCTCACCTATCTCTCTCCCCTCTCTTTCTCCCTTCTCTCCCACCTATCTCTCTCCCTCTCTTTCTCCCTTCTCTCCCACCGCTCTCTCACCTATCTCTCTCCCCTCTTTCTCCCTTCTCTCCCACCGCTCCCTCCCCTCTCTTTCTCCCTTCTCTCCCACCGCTCTCTCCCCTCTCTTTCTCCCTTCTCTCCCACCGCTCTCTCACCTATCTCTCTCCCTCTCTTTCTCCCTTCTCTCCCACTGCTCTCTCACCTATCTCTCTCCCCTCTTTCTCCCTTCTCTCCCACCCCTCTCCACCGCTCTCTCCCCTCTTTCTCCCTTCTCTCCCACCCCTCTCCCACCGCTCTCTCACCTCTCTTTCTCCCTTCTCTCCCACCGCTCTCTCCCCTCTCTTTCTCCCTTCTCTCCCACCGCTCTCTCCCTCTCTTTCTCCCTTCTCTCCCACCGCTCTCTCACCTATCTCTCTCCCCTCTTTCTCCCTTCTCTCCCACCCCTCTCCCACCGCTCTCTCCCCTCTCTTTCTCCCTTCTCTCCCACTGCTCTCTCCCCCTCTCTTTCTCCCTTCTCTCCCACCGCTCTCTCACCTATCTCTCTCCCCTCTTTCTCCCTTCTCTCCCACCCCTCTCCACCGCTCTCTCCCCTCTTTCTCCCTTCTCTCCCACCCCTCTCCCACCGCTCTCTCACCTCTCTTTCTCCCTTCTCTCCCACCTATCTCTCTCCCTCTCTTTCTCCCTTCTCTCCCACCGCTCTCTCACCTATCTCTCTCCCCTCTTTCTCCCTTCTCTCCCACCGCTCTCTCCCTCTTTCTCCCTTCTCTCCCACCCCTCTCCCACCGCTCTCCACCTCTCTCTCCCCTCTTTCTCCCTTCTCTCCCACCGCTCTCTCACCTATCTCTCTCCCCCTCTTTCTCCCTTCTCTCCCCTGCTCTCTCACCTATCTCTCTCCCCTCTTTCTCCCTTCTCTCCCACCCTCTCTCTCTCCTTTCTTTCCCAACCCTCTCTCCCACCCCTTTCCCATGCATCTCTCTCCCCATCTCTCTCCCCCTTTCTTTCTCTCCCACCCCTCTCTCCCCCTCTCTCCCACCTTTCTCTCTCTCTCCCTTCTCTCCCACCTCTCTCTCTCCCCTTCCTCTCTTCCACCCCCTCCTCCCTCAGTGTTAAGCTGTGAAGCAGCCACACAGACCACCGAGGTCTCCACCCAGACTTCCAAGTCCGCCCTGGCCTCCCAGTCATCCCGGCCCCAGACGGTGGCTCTCCGGCGGGGTGGTAGAGGCCCGCGGCGTCCCCGGCCCTCCTCCATGGTGGACTACCAGAGCTACAGACACACCCAGCAGCTGGTCAGCAGGTTTCTAGAGCAGCCGGCCCACTGCAGCCTGACACCCGAGGTCCAGGAGCTGGTGGACAGCATCCGTAGCGTGCTGCGCTCAGACCAGGAACACATGGAGGAGGCCGTCCGCTGTGCCAGCTTCATAGAACAGGTAAAGAGGCTACATAGAGGCTACATAGAACTGGTTAAGAGGCTACATAGAGGCTACATAGAACTGGTAAATAGGCTACATATTGGCTACATAGAACCGGTAAAGAGGCTACATAGAGACTACATAGAACTGGTAAAGAGGCTACATAGAGGCTACATAGAACCGGTAAAGAGGCTACATAGAGACTGCATAGAACTTGTGAAGAAGCTACATAGAGGCTACATAGAACTGGTAAATAGGCAACATAGAGGCTACATAGAACTGATACAGAGGCCACATAGAGGTTACATAGAACTGGTAATGAGGCTACATAGCGGATACATAGAACTTGTGAAGAAGTTACATAGAGGCTACATACAAGCTACATAGAGGCTACATAGAATTGGTAGAGAAGGGTTCCCAACCGGTGGCCCACGGGTGATTTTATTTCCGCCCCCACACCAAAAAAAGAAGACTATAACAACACCTGCAAATCAGCTCCAAGTGTTAGTTAGTTTTACTCCAAAGTATTCCCACACGTAATATTGTATATGTGATCATATACAAATGTAAGCAAAGTTTGAAATTATTACATTTTAGTCAAATAAATTCAGGAGTAAACATGTGCTTAACAAGTCGCATAATAACTTGCATGGACTCACTCTGAGCGTCTGCATACAATTATCTGTAAGGTCCCTCAGTCGAGCAGTGAATTTCAAACACAAAACCTTGGAGGTTTTCCAAAGAAGGTCCACATACTGGTTGACGGGTACAAATGAAAAAAGCAGACATTGAATATCCCTTTGACTTATTAATTACACTTTGGATGGTGTATCAATACACCCAGTCACTACAAAGATACAGGCTTCCTTCCTAACTCAGTTGCCGGAGAGGAAGGAAACTGCTCAGGGATTTCACCATGACGCCAATGGTGACTACAGTTACAGAGATTAATGGCTGTGATATGAGAACAGAGGACGGATAAACAGCATTGTAGTTACTCTACAATAGAAACCTAGTTGACAGAGTGAAAATAAGGAAGCCTGTACAGAACAAAAATATTCCAAAACATGCATCCTGTTTACGAAGGCACTAAAGTAAAACCGAAAAAAATGTGGTAAAGCAATTAACTTTATGTCACGAACCAGGGTTATGTTTGGTGCAAACACAACACATTACTGAGTATCACTCTCCATATTTTCAAGCATAGTGGTGGCTGCATCATGTTATGGGTATGATTGTAATTGTTAAAGAATGGGTCGTTTTTCAGGATAAATAAGAAACGGAATGGAGCTAAGCACAAGAAAAATCCTAGACGTAAACCTGGTTCAGTCTGCTTTCCACGAGACACTGGGAGATTAAATCTCCTTTCTGCAGGACAATAACTCAATACTCAAGGCCCAATCTACATTGGAGTTGCTTACCAAGAAAGACAGTAAATATTGATGAGTGGTCGAGTTATAGGTTTAACTTAAATCTGCTTGGAAATCTATGGCAAGACTTGAAAATGGTTGTCTAGCAATGATCAACAACCAATATGACAGAGCTTGAAGAATGTTGAAAAGTATTATGGGCAAAGAATGTACAAGCCAGGTGTGTAAAGCTCTTAGAGACTTACCCAGAAACACTCACAGCTGTAATCACTGCCAAAGGTGATTCTAACATGTATTGACTCAAGGGTGTGAATACTGATGTAAATTTGATATTTCTGTAGCTACATAGACCAGATAGTGGCTACATAGACCAGGTAGAGGCTACATAGACCAGGTAGAGGCTACATAGACCAGGTAGAGGCTACATAGACCAGGTAGAGGCTACATAGACCAGGTAGAGGCTACATAGACCAGGTAGAGGCGACATATACCAGGTAGAGGCGACATAGACCAGGTAGAGGCTACATAGACCAGGTAGAGGCTACATAGACCAGGTAGAGGCTACATAGACCAGGTAGAGGCTACGTAGACCAGGTAGAGGCTACGTAGACCAGGTAGAGGCTACGTAGACCAGGTAGAGGCTACGTAGACCAGGTAGAGGCTACATAGACCAGATAGTGGCTACATAGACCAGGTAGAGGCTACATAGACCAGGTAGAGGCTACATAGACCAGGTAGAGGCTACATAGGCCAGGTAGAGGCTACATAGACCAGGTAGAGGCGACATAGACCAGGTAGAGGCTACATAGACCAGGTAGAGGCTACATAGACCAGGTAGAGGCGACATAGACCAGGTAGAGGCGACATAGAACTGCAAAACTGTTTGGTTTTTCACACTCCATAGTTTCCCATGTGTATCAAAAATTGTCCACCACCCAAAGAACACCCAGCCAACTTGACACAACTGTGGGAAGCATTGGAGTCAACAAAGAATGCTTTTCGACACCTTGTAGAGTCCATGCCCTGCCGAATATTGAGGCTGTTCTGAGGGGGTGCAACTCAATATGAGGAAGGTGTTCCTAATGTTTTGTATACCCCGTGTGTATACCTCACATACAGCCTGTAATATGACTAAGGAATTAGCCTAATAAAATGTTTATCTGACTCCATAAAATTAATTAAAATATGCAAGCCAGCATTAGGCAATGAGTCGGTGTTGACTAGCAAGAATTGGTCTGAGAGTGTCTATATCAAAGACAGATATTTAATAGCATTGTAAAATGAATGGATTCACATACAAGGCATAAAATGTAACTTACAAGCATTACAAATCATTAGTCTAGGCATGGTCAGAGAGGGAGAGAGACAAAGAAACTATGGCACAAGGTCCATAGCTCATGGGAGAGGCAGAGAGAGAGAGTGTAGGTATCTCACCAGCGTGGGTCAGGAACAAATAAGAGAAAGAGACAATGCATTTAACATCTGAATGTTTGGATTCAAAATATGAGTGGTTGACCAATCGCATGACTGTAAAGTTAACCTCCAATCAGGTATCAAACCTTCAGGATGTAATCACAACAGAACCTCTACTACCCAGAGATGTGACATGAGAGGGTTGGCAAGATAACACAGATAGACGTGCTTCTACACCTGCATTGCTTGCTGTTTGGGGTTTTAGGCTGGGTTTCTGTTCAGCACTTTGAGATATCAGCTGATGTACGAAGGGCTATATAAATACATTTGATTAGATTTGATTTGAATGCTGAATTCCTGAGGAGAAAATCTAAAACCTTTTGCATAGAGTGTGGATAAGAGTCACTTCGGGGGCTGAACCAACCTACAGTCCCACCTAGCTATCTTAAGATGACTGTAAATCACTCTGGATAAGAGCGTCTGCTAAATGACTAAAATGTTAAATGTAGAGGCTACATAGATCAGGTACAGGCTACATAGAACAGGTACAGGCTACATAGAACAGGTACAGGCTACATAGAACAGGTACAGGCTACATAGAACAGCTACAGGCTACATAGAACAGGTACATGCTACATAGGACAGGTACAGGCTACATAGGACAGGTACAGGCTACATAGAACAGGTACAGGCTACATAGGACAGGTACAGGCTACATAGGACAGGTACAGGCTATATAGAACAGGCTACATAGAACAGGTACAGGCTACATTAGATGTCTTCACAGAACCACCTGTACCCGAATAATTGAGACCACATCCAGACCCAAGCGGAACCGGATCCAGAATTCGAAATAATGTCACGGGTCTGGGTGGGATTTGATATGATTGTCACAGGTCTCTGGTATGTGTCATTTTAACTGCCTTATCCAGAAGGACCCATACAGAACCGAATGAGACTGGTGCAGTAGAGAGAGAGAGTGAGGGAGAGAAATTGTATAATTTATGCTGCTGTGCTTTGCTTTTCACGAGAGTGGAGCATGGCGAGTGTAGCTTGTTGTTGACCAATCATAAGTCATCAACACGGCAATAGGCTCCAGTCACAGAGCCTCCGTGTGGGGCAAAAGTTAGGAGATGTCTAATCAATGGTAGATTGAATTAAAATAATGGAATTAAAAGTTAAAGGAGAAGGACAGGCCAGAACGACCAAGAGCCAACAGGTAGACTGCTACTTTATATTCTGAATGGAGTTGTTATTATTTGTAACTGTAGGATGAGAAAGTGCATGAAGTGTCAATTAGCTTAGCTAGCTAGCTTATCTAGGGTCTCCCGGGTTGATGCAGACAAGACAGGTTCTACGTCATCATACTGGATGATAAATAAGCTAGCTATGGCAGCTATTAGTATACTATAGTAGCTATTAGTCTACTACAGCGCGAGTCGGCTTGGTTCAATAGGGTCCAGCTGCGACTACTGATACTGTGGTGGTTTAGAAAGGAGTGGACGTTTCTAAAGGAACCATATAAGGAGAAGTGCGGGTTTCTAAATGAACCATATAAGGAGAGGTGGACGTTTCTAAAGGAACCATATAAGGAGAAGTGGGGGTTTCTAAAAGAACCATATAAGGAGAGGTGGGGGGTTTCTAAAATAACCATATAAGGAGAAGTTGGGGTTTCTAAATGAACCATATAAGGAGAAGTGGGGGTTTCTAAATTAACCATATAAGGAGAGGTGGGGGTTTCTAAATGAACCATATAAGGAAAGGTGGGGGTTTCTAAATGAAAATGAAAGGTGGGGGTTTCTAAATGAACCATATAAGGAGAGGTGGGGGTTTCTAAAGGAACCATATAAGGAGAAGTGGGGGTTTCTAAAATAACCATATAAGGAGAGGTGGGGGTTTCTAAAGGAACCATATAAGGAGAGATGGGGGTTTCTAAAGGAACCATATAAGGAGAGGTGGGGGTTTCTAATTGAACCATATAAGGAGAGGTGGGGGTTTCTAAATGAACCATATAAGGAGAAGTGGGGGTTTCTAAAATAACCATATAAGGAGAGGTGGGGGTTTCTAAAGGAACCATATAAGGAGAGATGGGGGTTTCTAAATTAACCATATAAGGAGAGGTGGGGGTTTCTAAAGGAACCATATAAGGAGAGGTGGGGGTTTCTAAAGGAACCATATAAGGAGAGGTGGGGGTTTCTAAAATAACCATATAAGGAGAAGTTGGGGTTTCTAAAGGAACCATATAAGGAGAGGTGGGGGTTTCTAAAGGAACCATATAAGGAGAGGTGGGGGGTTTCTAAAGGAACCATATAAGGAGAGGTGGGGGGTTTCTAAATGAACCATATAAGGAGAAGTGGGGGTTTCTAAAGGAACCATATAAGGAGAGGTGGGGGTTTCTAAATGAACCATATAAGGAGAGGTGGGGGTTTCTAAAGGAACCATATAAGGAGAGGTGGGGGTTTCTAAAGGAACCATATAAGGAGAGGTGGGGGTTTCTAAAATAACCATATAAGGAGAAGTTGGGGTTTCTAAAGGAACCATATAAGGAGAGGTGGGGGTTTCTAAAGGAACCATATAAGGAGAGGTGGGGGGTTTCTAAAATAACCATAAAAGGAGAAGTGGGGGTTTCTAAATGAACCATATAAGGAGAGGTGGGGGTTTCTAAAGGAACCATATAAGGAGAGGTGGGGGTTTCTGAATGAACCATATAAGGAGAGGTGGGGGTTTCTAAAATAACCATATAAGGAGAAGTGGGGGTTTCTAAAGGAACCATATAAGGAGAGGTGGGGTGTTTCTAAAATAACCATATAAGGAGAAGTGTGGGTTTCTAAAGGAACCATATAAGGAGAAGTGGGGGTTTCTAAATGAACCATATAAGGAGAGGTGGGGGTTTCTAAATTAACCATATAAGGAGAGGTGGGGGTTTCTAAAGGAACCATATAAGGAAAGTGGGGGTTTCTAAAGGAACCATATAAGGAGAGGTGGGGTGTTTCTAAAATAACCATATAAGGAGAAGTGTGGGTTTCTAAAGGAACCATATAAGGAGAAGTGGGGGTTTCTAAATGAACCATATAAGGAGAGGTGGGGGTTTCTAAATTAACCATATAAGGAGAGGTGGGGGTTTCTAAAGGAACCATATAAGGAGAAGTGTGGGTTTCTAAAGGAACCATATAAGGAGAGGTGGGGGTTTCTAAAATAACCATATAAGGAGAGCTGGGGGGTTTTCTAAAATAACCATATAAGGAGAAGTGGGGGTTTCTAAATGAACCATATAAGGAGAGGTGGGGGTTTCTAAAGGAACCATATAAGGAGAGGTGGGGTTTCTAAATGAACCATATAAGGAGAGGTGGGGGTTTCTAAAATAACCATATAAGGAGAAGTGGGGGTTTCTAAAGGAACCATATAAGGAGAGGTGGGGGGTTGCTAAAATAACCATATAAGGAGAAGTGGGGGTTTCTAAAGGAACCATATAAGAAGGTGGGGGTTTCTAAAATAACCATATAAGGAGAGCTGGGGGTTTCTAAAGGAACCATATAAGGAGAGGTGGGGGTTTCTAAAATAACCATATAAGGAGAAGTGGGGTTTCTAAAGAACCATATAAGGAGAGGTGGGGGTTTCTAAAGGAACCATATAAGGAGAGGGGGGGTTTCTAAAATAACCATATAAGGAGAAGTTGGGGTTTCTAAAGGAACCATATAAGGAGAGGTGGGGGTTTCTAAAGGAACCATATAAGGAGAGGTGGGGGTTTTTAACCATAAAAGGAGAAGTGGGGGTTTCTAAATGAACCATATAAGGAGAGGTGGGGGTTTCTAAAGGAACCATATAAGGAGAGGTGGGGGGTTTCTAAATGAACCATATAAGGAGAGGTGGGGGGTTTCTAAAATAACCATATAAGGAGAAGTGGGGTTTCTAAAGGAACCATATAAGGAGAGGTGGGGTGTTTCTAAAATAACCATATAAGGAGAAGTGTGGGTTTCTAAAGGAACCATATAAGGAGAAGTGGGGGTTTCTAAATGAACCATATAAGGAGAGGTGGGGGTTTCTAAATTAACCATATAAGGAGAGGTGGGGGTTTTAAAGGAACCATATAAGGAGAAGTGGGGGTTTCTGAAGGAACCATATAAGGAGAGGTGGGGTGTTTCTAAAATAACCATATAAGGAGAAGTGTGGGTTTCTAAAGGAACCATATAAGGAGAAGTGGGGGTTTCTAAATGAACCATATAAGGAGAGGTGGGGTTTCTAAATTAACCATATAAGGAGAGGTGGGGGTTTCTAAAGGAACCATATAAGGAGAAGTGTGGGTTTCTAAAGGAACCATATAAGGAGAGGTGGGGGTTTCTAAAATAACCATATAAGGAGAGCTGGGGGTTTTCTAAAATAACCATATAAGGAGAAGTGGGGGTTTCTAAATGAACCATATAAGGAGAGGTGGGGGTTTCTAAAGGAACCATATAAGGAGAGGTGGGGGTTTCTAAATGAACCATATAAGGAGAGGTGGGGGTTTCTAAAATAACCATATAAGGAGAAGTGGGGGTTTCTAAAGGAACCATATAAGGAGAGGTGGGGGTTGCTAAAATAACCATATAAGGAGAAGTGGGGGTTTCTAAAGGAACCATATAAGGAGAGGTGGGGGTTTCTAAAATAACCATATAAAAGCTGGGGGTTTCTAAAGGAACCATATAAGGAGAGGTGGGGGTTTCTAAAATAACCATATAAGGAGAAGTGGGGGTTTCTAAATGAACCATATAAGGAGAGGTGGGGGTTTCTAAAGGAACCATATAAGGAGAGGTGGGGGTTTCTAAATGAACCATATAAGGAGAGGTGGGGGGTTTCTAAAATAACCATATAAGGAGAAGTGGGGGTTTCTAAAGGAACCATATAAGGAGAGGTGGGGTGTTTCTAAAATAACCATATAAGGAGAAGTGTGGGTTTCTAAAGGAACCATATAAGGAGAAGTGGGGGTTTCTAAATGAACCATATAAGGAGAGGTGGGGGTTTCTAAATGAACCATATAAGGAGAGGTGGGGGTTTCTAAAGGAACCATATAAGGAGAAGTGTGGGTTTCTAAAGGAACCATATAAGGAGAGGTGGGGGGTTTCTAAAATAACCATATAAGGAGAGCTGGGGGTTTCTAAAATAACCATATAAGGAGAAGTGGGGGTTTCTAAATGAACCATATAAGGAGAGGTGGGGGTTTCTAAAGGAACCATATAAGGAGAGGTGGGGGTTTCTAAATGAACCATATAAGGAGAGGTGGGGGTTTCTAAAATAACCATATAAGGAGAAGTGGGGGTTTCTAAAGGAACCATATAAGGAGAGGTGGGGGTTGCTAAAATAACCATATAAGGAGAAGTGGGGGTTTCTAAAGGAACCATATAAGGTGGGGGTTTCTAAAATAACCATATAAGAGAGCTGGGGGTTTCTAAAGGAACCATATAAGGAGAGGTGGGGGTTTCTAAAATAACCATATAAGGAGAGCTGGGGGTTTCTAAAATAACCATATAAGGAGAAGTGGGGGTTTCTAAATGAACCATATAAGGAGAGGTGGGGGTTTCTAAAGGAACCATATAAGGAGAGGTGGGGGTTTCTAAATGAACCATATAAGGAGAGGTGGGGGTTTCTAAAATAACCATATAAGGAGAGCTGGGGGTTTCTAAAGGAACCATATAAGGAGAGGTGGGGGTTTCTAAAGGAACCATATAAGGAGAGGTGGGGGTTTCTAAAGGAGTCTAACACTAGAAGCGCTTGAATTCCATAACGACTAGAACCGCCATGACTTGATATTTAAAATATGAATATTATTTCAAATATTCAATAATAAATAATACATAGCTAACGTTAGCTAGCATTTACATTTACAAAAAACTGAACGTTACATACATGGCTACCGGTAGCTAATGTTCAAAGACACAGCCCACACCGAGTACATTTTTTTTTCTTTTTTCTTAACTGAAATTCTTTACCGTCATGTCTGTGGACCATGGTTTATGTCTCAAACGACGTCTTGAGTGGCACCTTTACAAACTCCCACTTCTCCTGAGAGATGATGTAGCAGCTTGTTGAGGGATGACTGCTCTGAGAGATGATGTAGCAGCTTGTTGAGGGATGACTGCTCTGAGAGATGATGTAGCAGCTTGTTGAGGGATGACTGCTCTGAGAGATGATGTCGCAGCATGTTGAGGGATGACTGCTCTGAGAGATGATGTCGCAGCATGTTGAGGGATGACTTCTCTGAGAAATGATGTCGCAGCTGGTTGAGTTATGACTTCTCTGAGAGATGATGTCGCAGCTTGTTGAGGGATGATGTCGCAGCATGTTAAGGGATGACTGCTCTGAGAGATGATGTCGCAGCTTGTTGAGGGATGATGTCCCAGCATGTTGAGGGATGACTTCTCTGAGAGATGATGTCGCAGCTCTGACTCCTCTCCCTGAGCCCCCGCTAGAGCGTCACCTCGCTCTGCCTCCTCTCCCTCAGCCCCCGCTAGAGCGTCACCTCGCTCTGCCTCCTCTCCCTCAGCCCCTGCTAGAGCGTCACCTCGCTCTGCCTCCTCTCCCTCAGCCCCTGCTAGGGCGTCACCTCGCTCTGCCACCTCTCCCTCAGCCCCTGCTAGGGTGTCATCTCTCTCTGCCTCCTCTCCCTCAGCCCCTGCTAGGGCGTCATCTCGCTCTGCCTCCTCTCCCTCAGCCCCTGCTACAGCGTCACCTCGCTCTGCCCCTCTCCCTCAGCCCCTGCTAGGGCGTCACCTCGCTCTGCCTCCTCTCCCACAGCCCCTGCTACAGTGTCACCTCGCTCTGCCTCCTCTCCCACAGCCCCTGCTACAGCGTCACCTCGCTCTGCCTCCTCTCCCACAGCCCCTGCTACAGCGTCACCTCGCTCTGCCTCCTCTCCCTCAGCCCCTGCTACAGCGTCACCTCGCTCTGCCTCCTCTCCCTCGGCCCCTGCTAGGGCGTCACCTCGCTCTGCCTCCTCTCCCACAGCCCCTGCTAGGGCGTCACCTCGCTCTGCCCTCCTCTCCCACAGCCCCTGCTACAGCGTCACCTTGCTCTGCCTCCTCTCCCACAGCCCCTGCTACAGCGTCACCTCGCTCTGCCTCCTCTCCCTCAGCCCCTGCTACAGCGTCACCTCGCTCTGCCTCCTCTCCCTCAGCCCCTGCTACAGCGTCACCTCGCTCTGCCTCCTCTCCCTCAGCCCCTGCTACAGCGTCACCTCGCTCTGCCTCCTCTCCCACAGCCCCTGCTACAGCGTCACCTCGCTCTGCCTCCTCTCCCACAGCCCCTGCTACAGCGTCACCTCGCTCTGCCTCCTCTCCCTCAGCCCCTGCTAGAGCGTCACCTCGCTCTGCCCCCTCTCCCTCAGCCCCTGCTACAGCGTCACCTCACTCTGCCCCCTCTCCCTCAGCCCCTGCTACAGCGTCACCTCGCTCTGCCTCCTCTCCCACAGCCCCTGCTACAGCGTCACCTCGCTCTGCCTCCTCTCCCACAGCCCCTGCTACAGCGTCACCTCGCTCTGCCTCCTCTCCCTCAGCCCCTGCTACAGCGTCACCTCGCTCTGCCTCCTCTCCCTCGGCCCCTGCTAGGCGTCACCTCGCTCTGCCTCCTCTCCCACAGCCCCTGCTAGGGCGTCACCTCGCTCTGCCCTCCTCTCCCACAGCCCCTGCTACAGCGTCACCTTGCTCTGCCTCCTCTCCCACAGCCCCTGCTACAGCGTCACCTCGCTCTGCCTCCTCTCCCTCAGCCCCTGCTACAGCGTCACCTCGCTCTGCCTCCTCTCCCTCAGCCCCTGCTACAGCGTCACCTCGCTCTGCCTCCTCTCCCTCAGCCCCTGCTACAGCGTCACCTCGCTCTGCCTCCTCTCCCACAGCCCCTGCTACAGCGTCACCTCGCTCTGCCTCCTCTCCCACAGCCCCTGCTACAGCGTCACCTCGCTCTGCCTCCTCTCCCTCAGCCCCTGCTAGAGCGTCACCTCGCTCTGCCCCCTCTCCCTCAGCCCCTGCTACAGCGTCACCTCACTCTGCCCCCTCTCCCTCAGCCCCTGCTACAGCGTCACCTCGCTCTGCCTCCTCTCCCACAGCCCCTGCTACAGCGTCACCTCGCTCTGCCTCCTCTCCCTCAGCTTTATCAGCTCTGGTTAATAAAGTAGCTTTTCTGCAGCTTCCATCACTCGGATCAGACCAGGTCAATACGGGACGGGTCTAGTTGTCCTCGGGTCCGTTCGGAATGGGTCTTTATATATACATATTTTAAAAAAAGATTTATGCATATTGGGTCCGGATGGGAAAGCGCCAGGTCCATTTCGGGAACGAGTCCTACTTTTTGGACGTGTGAAGGTCTCTAGGCTACATAGAACACTGTGCTAGCTACATGGAACACTGTGCTAGCTACATGGAACACTGTGCTAGATACATAGAACACTGTGCTAGATACATAGAACACTGTGCTAGATACATAGAACACTGTGCTAGCTACATAGAACACTGTGCTAGATACATAAAACACTGTGCTAGATACATAGAACACTGTGCTAGATACATAGAACACTGTGCTAGATACATAGAACACTGTGCTAGCTACATAGAACACTGTGCTAGCTACATAGAACACTGTGCTAGCTACATAGAACACTGTGCCAGCTATATAGAACACTGTGCCAGCTACATAGAACACGGTCCTAGCTACATAGAACACTGTGCCAGAACACTGAGCCAGCTACATAGAACACTGTGCTAGATACATAGAACACTGTGCTAGATACATAGAACACTGTGCTAGCTACATAGAACACTGTGCTAGCTACATAGAACACTGTGCCAGCTATATAGAACACTGTGCCAGTTACACAGAACACTGTGCCAGCTACACAGAACACTGTGCCAGCTACACAGAACACTGTGCCAGTTACATAGAACACTGTGCCAGCTACATAGAACACTGTGCCAGAACACTGAGCCAGCTACATAGAACACTGTGCCAGTTACATAGAACACTGTGCCAGCTACATAGAACACTGTGCCAGCTACATAGAACACTGTGCCAGCTACATAGAACACTGTGCCAGTTACATAGAACACTGTGCGAGCAACATAGAACACTGTGCCAGTTACATAGAACACTGTGCCAGTTACATAGAACACTGTGCCAGCTACATAGAACACTGTGCCAGAACACTGAGCCAGCTACATAGAACACTGTGCCAGTTATAGAACACTGTGCCAGTTACATAGAACACTGTGCCAGCTACATAGAACACTTTGCCAGCTACATCGAACACTGTGCTAGCTACATAGAACGCTGTGCCAGTGACATAGAACACTGTGCCAGAACACTGAGCCAGCTACATAGAACACTGTGCCAGTTACATAGAACACTGTGCCAGCTACATAGAACACAGTGCCAGCTACATAGAACACTGTGCCAGCTACATAGAACACTGTGCCAGCTACATAGAACACTGTGCCAGTTACATAGAACACTGTGCGAGCAACATAGAACACTGTGCCAGTTACATAGAACACTGTGCCAGCTACATAGAACACTGTGCCAGCTACATAGAACACTGTGCCAGAACACTGAGCCAGCTACATAGAACACTGTGCCAGTTATAGAACACTGTGCCAGTTACATAGAACACTGTGCCAGCTACATAGAACACTTTGCCAGCTACATCGAACACTGTGCTAGCTACATAGAACGCTGTGCCAGTGACATAGAACACTGTGCTAGCTACATAGAACACTTTGCCAGCTACATCGAACACTGTGCTAGCTACATAGAACGCTGTGCCAGTGACATAGAACACTGTGCCAGCTACATAGAACGCTGTGACAGCTACATAGAACACTGTGCTAGCTACATAGAACACTGTGCCAGCTACAGAGAACACTGTGCTAGCTACATAGAACACTGTGCCAGCTACAGAGAACACTGTGCCAGCTACATAGAACACGGTCCTAGCTACAGAGAACACTGTGCCAGAACACTGAGCCAGCTACATAGAACACTGTGCTAGCTACATAGAACACTGTGCCAGCTACAGAGAACACTGTGCCAGCTACATAGAACACTGTGCCAGTGACATAGAACACTGTGCCAGCTACAGAGAACACTGTGCCAGCTACATAGAACACTGTGCCAGCTACAGAGAACATTGTGCCAGTGACATAGAACACTGTGCCAGCTACATAGAACAATGTGCCAGCTACATAGAACACTGTGCCAGCTACAGAGAACACTGTGCCAGCTACAGAGAACACTGTGCCAGCTACATAGAACACTGGGGCCGCAACATAGAACAATGTGCTAGCTACATAGAACACTGGGGCCGCAACATAGAACAATGTGCTAGCTACATAGAACACTGTACCAGCTACAGTACATATAACCCTGTGCGAGCTACATAGAACACCGTGCCAGCTACATAGAACACTGTGCCAGCTACAGTACATAGAACACTGTGCCAGCTACATTAGAACCATGTGCCAGTTACATAGAACACTGTGCCAGCTACATAGAACACTGTGCCAGCTACAGTACATAGAACCCTGTGTAGAGAAGTGGAAACCGGATGGATAGGAAAGTAGGGGGGGGTGAGGAGAGAGAGGAGAGGAGAGAGTGTTGAGAAGGATTAGTAGGTCAGGAAGACAGGACAAGAAGAGATACATTTGGGTGAACTATCCCTTTAAACTGCACCTCGTCTCCTCTCCTCCTCTCTCTCCAGGTGATTACAGTATCAGAGACACCAGTTGGAGCCCTGCCCCAGCCCCTGTCCCTCCCCAGGGGATGCTCCAGACCCCATGTCCCCATGCTGGACTGTTCCTCCCGGACCCTCCCCCAGCCCCTCCGGAAGAGGCCCGGCCTGCTGCACCTGCGGAGTTGTGGAGACCTCAGCACCTTCACCTGGGCAGAGCAGCAGCCACTAGAGGCCAGGCAAGGTGGTGGGTCTGGCTTCAAGTCCTGGTCTAGAGCGGGTTCTAGAGTAGGTGCTAGGTCGACGTCACGGGCGGGCTCACGCCTGGATCATCACGAACGCCCCCACAGTCTCATAGGGGTGTTTAGGGAAACAGTGATCTGATGGAACCCTCTTCCCATCCCAACACTCCCCGAGCACAAACTGATGGCAAGGTCCACTGGGGGAAACACCTTATTGACTCCAAGGAAAAGGCGCCCCTTGGTGGCGAGGTTTGGGACTGCCACTGCTAAACCTTGTGGGGAAAAGCCATTCTAAAGAACTTTGAAACTGAGTCCCACAGACTGCAAGTACTAGCCTTTAGAAGGGCTGTGTGTGCGGCTGCGTGCGTGCGTGTCTGCTGCACTAATACTGTTGAAGTGTATGTACAGTGTGTAGTGTTGTCTGTACACTGTTGTTTGCATTGTGAAAGAGGTCATCTGGGAAACAAAGGTTTCAAAATTGTCTCCAAATATTTCCATTAACAATTCTGTGTTACAAGCTATTATAAAATGATTGGCTGTACATATGACAGCACTGAAACCCTGCCTGCATGTGAGAGTCTATGGAAGGCTCTCTCTCTATACTTCACTATCTGCCCAGTGCCTTAAATAAAGCAACGTGGAATGTTCCACATGAAATGTTCAGTATTTAATTCAACTGGCCATGCACTATTAGTGTTGAGTCTTAATTCAGCTTTAATGAATTTGTTTAGGCCAGAATTCAATCCCCATCGTCCATTATTTTGGCTATGCACCTTTTTAAAGCCAATGCTCCAACTGCCGTTCACAATAAACGCTGCATATGTCGGGCTCAATCGGAAACGACATTTACACTTCAAACGCACTATAAATGTGCCTCTTATACGGTTCCGGATTACATCTAGGCCTTAAAGTGCACCGTTTATGCGCCGGGATTCAATCCAAGGCACGCTAAAGGGCAGCTCACCGGACAGACAATACGTCTTTCACGTAGATTACATTCGTGATAAACGTTGCGGATGTCAATTTAAATTACCTTTAAAAGGTGCACTGTCGGCTGTGGATCGAATCCTGGCCTTAGAAGCAACAACAAAAACAACAACAGTCCTTCTGCAAGTAGTTTATTGTTGTAAATACCGGTAGAAACATTACAGTTCTGTAGTTCAGTAACATCACAGAAAAGCTAGCAAATGAATACAAATTGCTTATAGCTTTACAGAAAGTCGTATTTTTCACGTTTTCATCATCTTTAGACATGTCGACAAACATTTTAAGATGAATTACATTCAAAACAGTGCATTATAAACACTAGTTAGCCTACCTCACAGTCACCATCGACTCAAGTGTACGTTTGCTGCCCATCTCTTTACAAAGGACAACTTTGCTGCGTCACAATAGCCTACTATCACCAACACGGACAGGGAAGGTCTATACTTCAACAAGTTGCCCCCTGTGTTCATTACCTTTGTGCTCTAGACAAATATGTAATTATGTTTTTTTTCCCCCCACAATCATTCACTTCCTCTCTTACCTAAGTTCACATGAAACCACTTCTTTAAGAGACATTGTAATCACTAGTTTACTCAGTTCTCATTTCACCGTATTTGTTATTCATTGAAGCTTGCTTATATGGTCAATCCAAACTCAACACACAAAATAACCATTAGAAGTATATATACCTGTATATTTATATATGTGTGTGTGTGTATACAGTGGCAATAAAAGTATGTGAACCTTTTAGAATTACCTGGATTTCTGCATAAATTGGTCATCAAATTTGATCTGATCTTCATCTAAGTCACAACAATAAATAGACATAGTTTGCTGAAACTAATAACACACAAATTATTGTAATTTTTGTCTATATTGAATACATCATTTAAACATTCAGAGTATAGGTTATAAAAAGTATGTGAACCCCTAGGCTAATGACTTCTCCAAAAGCTAATTGGAGTCAGGAGTCAGCTAACCTGGAGTCCAATCAATGAGATGAGATTGGAGATGTTGGTTAGAGCTGCCTTGCCCTATAAAAAACACTCACAAAATGTGAGTTTGCTATTCACATGAAGCATTGCCTGATGTGAACCATGCCTCAAACAAAAGAGATCGCAGAAGACCTTTGATTAAGAATTGTTGACTTGCATGAAGCTGAAAGGGTTACAAAAGTATGTCTAAAAGCCTTGATGTTCATCAGTCTGCGGTAAGACAAACTGTCTATAAATGGAGAAAGTTCAGCACTGTTGCTACTCTCCCTTAGGAGTGACCGTCCTGCAAAGATTACTGCAAGAGCACAGCGCAGAATGCTCAATGAGGATAAGAAGAATCCTAGTGTCAGCTGAAGACTTACAGAAATCTCTGGAACATGCTAACATCTCGGTCGACGAGTCTACAATATGTAAAACAATAAAGAATAGTGCTCATGGGAGGACACCACGGAAGAAGCCACTGCTGTCCAAAAAAAACCATTGCTGCACATCTGAAGTTTGCAAAAGTGCACCAGGATGTTCCACAGCGCTACTGGCAAAATATTCTGTGGACAGATAAAACTACAGTTGAGTTGTTCGGAAGGAACACACAACACTATGTGTGGAGAAAAAAAGTCACAGCACACCAACATCAAAACCTCATCCCAACTGTAAAGTATGGTGGAGGGAGCACCACAGGGCCTGGACAGCTTGCTGTCATCGACGGAAAAATGAATTCCCAAGTTTATCAAGACATTTTACAGGAGAATGTTAGGCTATCTGTCCACCAATTGAAGCTCAACAGAAGTTGGGTGATGCAACAGGACAACCCAAAAACACAAGTAAATCAACAACAAAATGGCTTCATCAGAAGAAAAAGAGACCTCAACCCGATTTAGATGCTGTGGCATGACCTCAAGAGAGCAGTTAACACCAGACAACCCAAGAATATTGCTGAACAGAAACAGTTTTGTAAAAAGGAATGGACCAAATTCCTCCTGACCGTAGTGCAGGTCTGATCTGCAACTACAGAAAAAGGTTTGGTTGAGGTTATTGCTGCCAAAGGAGGGTCAACCAGTTATTAAATCCAAGGGTTCACATACTTTTCCCACCATGCACTGTGAATGTTTACACGGTGTGTTCGATAAAAACATAAAAACATATAATTGTGTGTTATTAGTTTAAGCAGACTGTGTTTGTCTATTGTTGTGACCTAGATGAAGATCAGATCAAATTTGATGACTAATTTATGCAGAAATCCAGGAATTTCCAAAGGGTTCATATACTTTTTCTAGACACTGTATATTATGTATTCCAGCTGGTTTAGGTTTAATGTGGAATAATTAAGTCGGCATCACACTAGAAGCAGGAATGATACAGCACAAGACCGACCGGTGGACCATGTTAGAACATCATATGGTCGCCCGGACAACCGGTGACTTCAGATACAGACCGGTGACTCCAGATAGACAGACCGGTGACTCCAGATACAGACCGGTGACTCCAGATAGACAGACCGGTGACTTCAGATACAGACCGGTGACTCCAGATACAGACCGGTGACTCCAGATACAGACCAGTGACTCCAGATAGACAGACCGGTGACTCCAGATACAGACCGGTGACTTCAGATACAGACCGGTGACTTCAGATACAGACCGGTGACTCCAGATACAGACCGGTGACTCCAGATACAGACCGGTGACTCCAGATAGACAGACCGGTGACTCCAGATACAGACCGGTGACTCCTGATAGACAGACCGGTGACTCCAGATAGACAGACCGGTGACTTCAGATACAGACCGGTGACTCCTGATAGACAGACCGGTGACTCCAGATAGACAGACCGGTGACTCCAGATAGACAGACCGGTGACTCCAGATACAGACCGGTGACTTCAGATACAGACCGGTGACTCCAGATACAGACCGGTGACTCCAGATACAGACCAGTGACTCCAGATAGACAGACCGGTGACTCCAGATACAGACTCCAGATACAGACCGGTGACTCCAGATAGACAGACCGGTGACTCCTGATAGACAGACCGGTGACTCCAGATAGACAGACCGGTGACTCCAGATACAGACCGGTGACTCCAGATAGACAGAACGGTGACTCCAGATACAGACCGGTGACTCCAGATACAGACCGGTGACTCCAGATACAGACCGGTGACTCCAGATACAGACCGGTGACTCCAGATAGACAGACCGGTGACTCCAGATACAGACCAGTGACTCCAGATAGACAGACCAGTGCCTCCAGATAGACAGACCGGTGACTCCAGATAGACAGACCGGTGACTCCAGATAGACAGACCGGTGACTCCAGATAGACAGACCGGTGACTCCAGATACAGACCGGTGACTTCAGATACAGACCGGTGACTCCAGATAGACAGACCGGTGACTCCAGATACAGACCAGTGACTCCAGATACAGACCGGTGACTCCAGATGACCGGTGACTCCAGATAGACAGACCGGTGACTCCAGATAGACAGACCGGTGACTCCAGATACAGACCGGTGACTTCAGACAGACATGTGCCTCCAGATAGACAGAACGGTGACTCCAGATAGACAGAACGGTGACTCCAGATACAGACCGGTGACTTCAGATAGACAGAACGGTGACTACAGATACAGACCGGTGACTCCAGATACAGACCGGTGACTCCAGATACAGACCGGTGACTTCAGATAGACAGACCGGTGACTCCAGATACAGACCGGTGACTCCAGATAAACAGACCGGTGACTTCAGATACAGACCGGTGACTTCAGATACAGACCGGTGACTTCAGATACAGACCAGTGACTTCAGATACAGACCAGTGACTTCAGATACAGACCGGTGACTTCAGATAGACAGACAGACCGGTGACTTCAGATAGACAGACCGGTGACTCCAGATAGACAGACCGGTGACTCCAGATAGACAGACCGGTGACTCCAGATAGACAGACCGGTGACTCAGATACAGACCGGTAGACAGACCGGTGACAGATACAGACCAGTGACTCCAGATACAGACCGGTGACTCCAGATAGACAGACCGGTGACTCCAGATAGACAGACCGGTGACTCCAGATAGACAGACCGGTGACAGATAGACAGGTGACTCCAGATACAGACCGGTGACTTCAGTGACTTCAGATACAGGTGACTCCAGTGACTCCAGATAGACACCGGTGACCGGTGACTCCAGTGACTCCAGATACAGACCGGTGACTTCAGACTTCAGATACAGACGGTGACTGACTTCAGATACAGACCGGTGACTCCAGATACAGACCGGTGACTCAGATAGACCAGATACAGACCCGGTGACTTCAGATAGACAGATAGACAGACCGGTGACTCCAGATAGACAGACCGGTGACTCCAGATACAGACCGGTGACTCAGATAGACAGACCGGTGACTCCAGATAGACAGACCGGTGACTCCAGATAGACAGACCGGTGACTCCAGATAGACAGACCGGTGACTCCAGATACAGACCGGTGACTTCAGATAGACAGACCGGTGACAGATAGACAGACCGGTGACTTCAGGTGACTTCAGATACAGACCGGTGACTCCAGATACAGACAGACCGGTGACTCCAGATAGACAGACCGGTGACTCCAGATACAGACCGGTGACTTCAGATAGACAGACCGGTGACTTCAGATACAGACCGGTGACTTCAGATAGACAGACCGGTGACTCCAGATAGACGGACCGGTGACTTCAGATAGACAGACCGGTGACTTCAGATACAGACCAGTGACTCCAGATGCAGACCGGTGACTCCAGATAGACGGACCGGTGACTTCAGATAAGCCATGCTAGAACATCATATGGTTGACCGAACGACTGGTGACTACAGATTGACAGACTGACTGGTGCCTCCAGATAGACCATGCTAGAACATCATATGGTCAGTAGGTAACTCCAGATAGACCATGCTAGAACATCATATGGTTGGTAGGTAACTCCAGATAGACCATGCTAGAACATCATATGGTTGGTAGGTAACTCCAGATAGACCATGCTAGAACATCATATGGTCAGTAGGTAACTCCAGATAGACCATGCTAGAACATCATATGGTTGGTAGGTAACTCCAGATAGACCATGCTAGAACATCATATGGTTGGTAGGTAACTCCAGATAGACCATGCTAGAACATCATATGGTCGACCGTACAGGAACTCTTCTTCAGTATCATGTTAATTCAATATCATAAAGAGTACAGTAATATTAATAAGGCCAAAATGAGCTTTAGGCATGAGACAGACAGAGACAGAGATAGAAACAGACAGAGATAGAGACAGGAACAGACAGAGACAGAAACAAACAGATATAAACAGGCAGAGATAGAGACAGAAACAGACAGAGATAGAGACAATCAGAGATAGAAACAGACAGAGATAGAGACAATCAGAGATAGAGATAGAAACAGACAGAGATAGAGACAGAAACAGACAGAGATAGAGACAATCAGAGATAGAGACAAAAACAGACAGAGAGAGACAGAAACAGACAGAGATAGAGACAGAGACAGATACAGAGATAGAAACATAAACAGACAGAGATAGAGACAGAAGCAGACAGAGATAGAAACAGACAGAGATAGAGACAGAGAGAGATTAGAGAGAGATAGAAACAGACAGAGATAGAGACAGACAGAGATAGAGAAAGATAGAGACAGAAACCGACAGAGATAGAAACAGACAGAGATAGACTGATAGAGATGGAGACAGATACAGAGAGACATATACAGAGATAGAGAAAGAAACAGACAGATATAGAGATAGAGACAGACAGATATAGAGATAGAAACAGACTGATATAGAGATAGAGACAGACAGAGACAGAAACAGACAGAGATAGAAACAGAGAGATAGAGACAGAAACAGACAGAGCTAGAGACAAATAGAGATACAGAGACAGAAACAGACAGAGACAGAAACAGACAGAGACAGAGAGAGATAGAAACAGAAACAGACAGAGATAGAGACAGATACAGAGATAGAGACAGATACAGATACAGAGAGACAGAGACAGATACAGATAGAGACAAATAGAGACAGATACAGAGATAGAGACAGAGACAGATACAGATACAGAGAGACAGAGACAGACACTTGGAACAATCAATGGTTTAAATGGGATGTAGGGAAAGGAAAGGAAAGGAGGGAAAGGGTCAACATTTTGCACACAAGCCACGTTGCGGGGCGATCTAGTGTAGCAACTAGAAATGATGAGTACAGAATGTATGTCCCCTCCACAAGTCAGTACAGAGGTGTAGCGTCATAATGTGTCCCCTCCACAAGTCAGTACAGAGGTGTAGCGTCATAATGTGTCCCCTCCACAAGTCAGTACAGAGGTGTAGTGTCATAATTTGTCCCCTCCACAAGTCAGTACAGAGGTGTAGTGTCATAATTTGTCCCCTCCACAAGTCAGTAGAGAGGTGTAGCGTCATAATGTGTCCCCTCCACAAGTCAGTACAGAGGTGTAGCATCATAATGTGTCCCCTCCACAAGTCAGTACAGAGGTGTAGCGTCATAATGTGTCCCCTCCACAAGTCAGTACAGAGGTGTAGGGTCATAATGTGTCCCCTCCACAAGTCAGTACAGAGGTGTAGCGTCATAATGTGTCCCCTCCACAAGTCAGTACAGAGGTGTAGCATCATAATGTGTCCCCTCCACAAGTCAGTACAGAGGTGTGGCGTCATAATGTGTCCCCTCCACAAATCAGTACAGAGGTGTAGCATCATAATGTGTCCCCTCCACAAGTCAGTACAGAGGTGTGGCGTCAGTAATGTGTCCCCTCCACAAATCAGTACAGAGGTGTGGCGTCATAATGTGTCCCCTCCACAAGTCAGTACAGAGGTGTGGCGTCATAATGTGTCCCCTCCACAAATCAGTACAGAGGTGTGGCGTCATAATGTGTCCCCTCCACAAGTCAGTACAGAGGTGTAGCGTCATAATGTGTCCCCTCCACAAGTCAGTCTAGAGGTGTAGCGTCATAATTTGTCCCCTCCACAAGTCAGTCTAGAGGTGTAGCGTCATAATGTGTCACCTCCACAAGTCAGTACAGAGGTGTAGCGTCATAATGTGTCCCCTCTACAAGCAGGAAACTGTCCCGTAAAGCAAAGCTGCTGGGCCGTCGGCCATGTTTGTAAACACGAGTCCAGAGGGGGGGGTGTCTGAGGCAAGAAGTGACACGGGAGACAGGAAGTGAGGGAGGAGAATGTCTGGGCAAAAGATCAAAAGGTCATACACCTTTAAAGAGGTGTAAGCTCCCTGGAATGAACTTCTTGAATCATCTAGACATTATATTATATATATAGTATATATATATATTATATTATAGAATAACTAGGGGCTCTATTCAATCTTTATCGCTAAGGTGTTACACACAGCGCGACATGTGAAGGTCATTTCCTATTGAGCCGACACCTGCAGCGTTGACCGTGAATGCAGTCTTTGCTAATGAGGGAACATTGCCTTTAAATTTCAATCACACTGTAAAGCTGAATTTCCTCAATATAGATTGAATAGAGCCCTAGATCTGATTCTAAAGTAGAGCTAAAGGACCTTTCAACAATCCCATTTATCACATCCAGCCCAATCAATATATAATTACAATGTTAGTGTCATAACGTGATCAAGGTGAGAGGGACAGCCTTACTTCTCATCCTGAAGAAGAGAACAAAGTAGGTATTGTAAATGTATACGGCAGTCCAGACAGATCAATGACAGGGAAGACGTGGTTATAGAGGAGGAGTCATAACACCAGGAATAGTCATCATCATCATCACTTCTGTCATCTGCATTACTTTGTCCTCACACTCACAGCAAGACCATAATCAGAACAATCTGGTCATTACCAGAGATAAGTCATCAGGGTTGGAGTCAATTCCAATTGAAGACAGTCAATTCAAGAAGTAAATGAAAATGTAGACTTAAGTATTACAAAAACAAAATAATTAATCTATTTTCAATAACTTCTCAATAACCTGAAAAGGAGAACCTATTTATTTCAAAAGATTATAAATCTTTTAATTTTAAATGTATATAACTTCCTTAATTGACTGACTCCATTTTGAATTGAACCCCTATAAATCATCAGTTCTCACTTTAGTAATATGCTAGTCTCGAAACACTGTAGCCCAGGGATCATCAACTAGCTTCAGGCACAAGCCAATGTCTTCTTGAGCGGATGGTCAGGGTGCCGGAACATAATTACAAATCATTTGTAGACTGCAAATTGACCCCAAGAAGCCCAAACAGATATAATATTTGAAAAAACATAATCATTTCAAACATTGCTTAAAATCACATACAGTGCCTAGAAAATGTTTTCACCCCCATTGGTGTTCTAACTATTTTGTTTCATTACAAACTGTAAATTAAATTGATTTTTATTTGGATTTCATGTAATGGACATACACACAATAGTCCAAATTGGTGAAATGAAATGAAATGAAAAAAATTACTTGTTTCAAAAAATATATAAAAATTAAATAAATTGAAAAGTGGTGCGTGCATATGTATTCACCCCCTTTGCTATGAAGTCCCTAAATAAGATCTGGAGCAACAAATTACCTTCAGAAGTCACATAATTAGTTAAATAAAGTCCACCTGTGTGCAATCTGTCACATGATCTGTCACATGATCTCAGTATATATACACCAATTCTGAAAGGCCCCAGAGTCTGCAACACCACGAAGCAAGCGGCACCATGAAGACCAAGGAGCTCTCCAAGCAGGTCAGGAACAAAGTTGTGGAGAAGTACAGATCACGGTTGGGTTATAAAAAATATCTGAAACTTTGAGCATCTCACGGAGCACCATTAAATCCATTATTAAAACATTTAAAGAATATGTGACCACAACAAACCTGCCAAGGGAGGGCCGCCCACCAAATCTCACAGACCAGGCAAAGAGGGTATTAATCAGAGAGGCAACAAAGAGACCAAAGATAACCCTGAAGGAGCTGCAAAGCTCCACAGCGGAGATTGGAGTATCTGTCCATAGGACCACTTTAAGCCGTACACTCCACATAGCTGGGCTTTACGGAAGAGTTACCAGAAAAAAAGCCCTTGCTCAAAGACAAAAATAAGCAAACACGTTTGGTGTTCACCAAAAGGCCTGTGGGAGACTCCCCAAACATATGAAAGAAGGTACTCCGGTCAGAAGAGACTAAAATTGAGCTGTTTGGCCATCAAGGAAAACGCTATGTCTGGTGCAAACCCAACACCTCTCAGCATCCCGAGAACACCACAGTGAAGCATAGTGATGGCAGCATCATGCTGTGGGGATGTTTTTCATCGGCAGGAACTGGGAAACTGGTAAAAAATTGAAGGAATGATGGATGGTGCTAAATATAGGGAAATTCTTGAGGGAAACCTGTTTCAGTCTTCCAGAGATTTGAGACTGGGACGGAGGATCACCTTCCAGCAGGACAATGACCCTAAGCATACTGCTAAAGCAACACTTGAGTGGTATAAGGGGAAACCGACCTCAATCCAATTGAGAATCTGTGGTATGACTTAAAGATTGCTGTACACCAGTGGAACCCATCCAACTTGAAGGAACTGGAGCAGTTTGCCTTGAAGAATGAGCAAAAATCCCAGTGGCTAGATGTGCCAAGCTTATAGAGACATACCCCAAGAGACCTGCAGCTGTAATTGCTGCAAAAAGTGGCTCTACAAAGTATTGACTTAGGGGGGTGAATAGTTATGCACGCTCAAGTTTTCAGTTTTTTTGTCTTAATTTTTTTTTTTAACCACAAAAAATATTTTGCATCTTCAAAATGGTAGGTATGTTGTGCAAATCAAATGATTTACAACCCCCCACAAAAAAATCTATTTTAATTCCAGGTTGTAAGGCAACAAAATAGTAAAAATGCCAAGAGGGTGAATACTTTCGCAAGCCACTATATCTCTCTATTCTGCGTGGGAATACTTTGGAGATTTCCAAAATTAAAATCACTTGGAGCTGATTTGCTGTTGTTTTTACAGTCTTATATGCCCCCCCCCCCCAAAAAAGAAATATTTATATACAGTACCAGTCAAAAGAATGTAGAATAATAGTGACGCCATCAAAACTATGAAATAGCACATATAGAATCATGTGGTAACCAAAAAAGAGTTAAACAAATCAAAATATATTTGAGATTCTTCAAAGTAGCCACTCTTTTCATTGATGACAACTTTACACACTCTTAGCATTCTCTCAACCAGCTTCATGAGCTAGTAACCGGGAATGCATTTCAATTAACAGGTGTGACTTTGTGGAATTTATTTAGTTTATTTAGTTTGAGCCAATCAGTTGTGTTGTGACAAGGTAGGGGTGGTATACAGAAGATACCCCTATTTGGTAAAAGACCAAGTCCATATTAGGTATGTCAAGAACAGCTCAAATAAGCAAAGAGAAACGACAGGCCATCATTACTTTAAGACATGAAGGTCAGTCAATACGGAACATTTCAAGAACTTTTAAAGTTTCTTCAACTGCAGTTGCAAAAACCATCAAGCGCTGTGATGAAACTGGCTCTCATGAGGACCGCCACAGGAAAGGAAGACCCAGAGAAACCTCTGCTGCAGAGGATAAGTTCATTAAAGTTAACTGCACCTCAGATTTCAGCCCAAATAAATGCTTCACAGAGTTCAAGTAACAGACACATCTCAACATCAACTGTTCAGAGGAAACACTACTAAAGGACACCAATAAGAAGATGAGACTTGCTTGGGCCAAGAAACATGAGCAATGGATATTAGACCGGTGGAAATCTGTCCTTTGGTCTGAAGAGTCCAAATTTGAGATTTTTGGTTCCAAACGCCATGAGACGCAGAGTAGGTGAACAGATGATCTCCGCATGTGTAGTTCCCACTGTGAAGCATGGAGGAGGAGGTGTGATGGTGTGGGGGTGCTTTGCTGGTGACACTGTCAGTGATTTATTTAGAATTCAAGGCACACTTAACCAGCATGGTTACCACAGCATTCTGCAGCGATACTCCATCCCATCTGGTTTGTGCTTAGTGGGACTATCATTTGTTTTTCAACAGGACAATAACCCAATACACCTTCAGGCTGTGTAAGGGCTATTTGACCAAGAAGGAGTGTGATGGAGTGCTGCATCAGATGACCTGGCCTCCACAATCCCCCGACCTCAACCAAACTGAGATTGTGTTAGAGACGATTTGGACATATTTGTATAAAAGACAGAACATACAGAGCTCCATGTACATTTGTGTAAATATATTAAATATTAATGTACATGATGAAATATTAGATACGTACCTTCATGATTTATATTTACCTGACTGAGATATATTCATTTGTTGTTAGTGTAATTCAGTTTTTGGCCCCGCCTCTTGCCCATTCATTGTACTGTGGTAGGTGTGTTAGGATAAAAACAGGAAGTTGGGCCTTCGGGAGGGGAGAGTCCCTGCTAGACGCGGGAGCGGTATAGTTTTTTGACCATACAGACTTACAAACAGGTCATATTATGTATTTTCCATGTCAAGTAATCTCTGATTTAAGTTGATTGGAGAATCATTGTTTTTTTGTTAGATATAAGAAGAATAAACCTTTTTGTTGCACCATATCCCTGGATCTCATTGAATGTTTGGCCTTTTAGAAATCTTGAGTGTGGACTGTATGCGTACCAAACAACCCCGCTTCAGGCTAGGGCAGTGGCTAAGGTAAAGAGGAAAGGAAGCCACTACAGATGGTTTGGGATGAGTCGGACCTCAGAGTGAAGGAAAAGCAGCCAACAAGTGCTTAGCATATGTGGGAACTCCTTAAAGACTGTTGGACAAGCATTCCAGGTGAAGCTGGTTGAGAGAATGCCAAGAGTGTGCAAAGCTGTCATCAAGGCAAATTGTGGATATTTGAAGAATCTCAAATATATTTTGATTTGTTTAGCACTTTTTTTGGTTACTACATGATCCCATATGTGTTATTTCATAGTTTCGATGTCTTCACTATTATTCTACAATGTAAAAAATAGTAAAAATGAAGAAAAACCCTTGAATGAGTAGGTGTGTCCAAACTTTTGATCGGTAGTGTATATAAATATATATTTTTGTTGATGTGGAAAACCTGGGTGGCCAAGTAAAATGAACCGCGAGCCGCCAGTTGGGGAGCCCTGCTGTAGCCTATTTAACCCCTTGTAGTCTAGCCCCTTCATGCAGCAGATCACTGATCATTTGTGAATAAAAGTACACCAGAAAACTGTGAGATTATGTTGATTCAAAGTACCTTAAATTCATCACATCTGCCAGATAACAAAATTACATCTAAAAATAAAAGCATAAATTCGTTTTTTTTTAAAACAACAAAATAATAGCCCATTTCCTGTACTATGATGAACATCCTTCAAGTATAAAGATAGAGATCTAAATGCAATGCACTATAATATGTTATGTTCTACGAACACAATTACAATATGGTCTCGCATAAATACTGCAGATTAAATTCAAGACAAAATAAAAACAAATTGTGTCTATTAAATAAGACAGTGGAATGTACATTTCTCCATTACAAAATAAAATACAAAATAATATCATTGAACTATTTAGTTGGTATTGTAACACAGTCTAATCCTAACCCTAACTTCAGTTTGGTGCACAATCTAATCCAATTTTCAGCATAACAAAAATGAAGACGCTTAACTTGGTGCTTCAGTCTGGGTAATCTCTTCTGCTATCTATCCTCTGATTTAGATGGATGTGTTCTGTTTCAGCAGAAACCCTGGTGAACTATCGTACTACAGTATTCAGCTACAACCTGTTTTCCCAGGAGGCACAAAGACAGTCCATCACCCTGTTGCTCCATCAGACCAGACATAACCCATCACTCCCTGTTGCTCCATCAGACCAGACAAAACCCATCACCCCCTGTTGCTCCATCAGACCAGACAAAACCCATCACTCCCTGTTGCTCCATCAGACCAGACATAACCCATCACTCCCTGTTGCTCCATCAGACCAGACAAAGCCCATCACCCCCTGTTGCTCCATCAGACCAGACAAAACCCATCACTCCCTGTTGCTCCATCAGACCAGACAAAACCCATCACTCCCTGTTGCTCCATCAGACCAGACAAAACCCATCACCCCTGTTGCTCCATCAGACCAGACAAAGCCCATCACCCCCTGTTGCTCCATCAGACCAGACAAAGCCCATCACTCCCTGTTGCTCCATCAGACCAGACAAAACCCATCACCCCCTGTTGCTCCATCAGACCAGACAAAACCCATCACTCCCTGTTGCTCCATCAGACCAGACAAAGCCCATCACCCCTGTTGCTCCATCAGACCAGACAAAACCCATCACCCCCTGTTGCTCCATCAGACCAGACAAAACCCATCACTCCCTGTTGCTCCATCAGACCAGACAAAACCCATTACCCCCTGTTGCTCCATCAGACCATACATAACCCATCACTCCCTGTTGCTCCATCAGACCAGACAAAACCCATCACCCCTGTTGCTCCATCAGACCATACATAACCCATCACTCCCTGTTGCTCCATCAGACCATACATAACCCATCACTCCCTGTTGCTCCATCAGACCAGACAAAACCCATCACCCCCTGTTGCTCCATCAGACCAGACAAAACCCATCACCCCCTGTTGCTCCATCAGACCAGACAAAGTCATATATTATATTCAGAATATACATGGGTCTGGATGGAATACATCACGTAGCACCGGTCAGAGTGCCTGTAAAATCCTTAATGTTGTTCAAGGTTTGATGATCCAGTTCTTCCCCTGCTCTTCCCAGGGTGGAAATAAACCGTGCACGTGAGAATGTGAATAGACCAATATAAGCCGTGCACGTGACTGGAGCCGAGCCGAGTCTCCGGGCTTGTAGAACTGGTTTTCCTGGACAACGCGTATGTTTTTGTAAGGGAACATGGATTCCTTTGAAGGTTGTAAATCATTGAGTGGGTGTAGTGCTTCTACATCTACATTGTTTGCTGTTGGGGGTTTTAGGTTGGGTTTCTATACAGCACTTTGAGACATCAGCTGATGTAAGAAGGGCTTTAGAAATACATTAGATTGAATTTGATTGATAGTGTACCTCCTCTGGATGAGAAGAGTTCAGACAATAACAGATGTCTGGGCATAGAGAAGAGAGAAAGCAGCTTGGAATGCTGGATAAATCAGCCCAAATCTCAGCCATAAAAACATTCTGGAGCCAAAAGAAAGGGAAAAACTAAAGTTGGAAAGTTGGGAAGGATTTGTTTTCTTCATCTGTTCTGGTGGGCTACCAGAGTCTTTCATCCTCTGCCTCGACTCTCGTTAATGTTAGCTGGAAGGTGTGGAATGTTATGAGGAAGAATATGTGATTGGTTGTTCAGAGTGGTAAAACTTGTTAATCAGCAGGTTTCACACTCCCTCTCTTCTTGTTTGTGTTGTGGGAGAACACAGAGGTAACCCTAACATGAGAGAGAGAGAGAGAGAGAGAGAGAGAGAGAGAGAGAGAGAGGAGAGAGAGAGAGGCGAAACGACCCTCGGGATGGGAGGGGCTTGAACAAGCTGTCTGGTACAGCCCACCTCTACTCTCCACAGCAAAACAATCGGATTGGAGAGTAATCCAGAGCACATGATAGGTCCACTCATAAGGCTATATAAGCTTCATTCTCCAATGGTGAGCTGGGGTTTGGGGAGAGGGGGAGTAATTGCCTCACACACAGAGGGTGCAGTGATGCTGGGGGTCGGGGGTCAGGGGTCAGGATAGAGTCAGAAGGTGAGGTCGGTTCTAGATGTAAACGGGTTGCTCCTGGGCAGTTAGCAAGCGGTACATGGCAGCTGGCATCGTCTTCATGTGGATCTGTGGAACAGAGAGAGAAAGAGAGAGAAAGTCAGAGGTGAAGAGTCATGCTGATCATAGTTATGAATCTTAACCCAAGCCTCAATCCTAACCCTAAACCCTAGCCTCAAACCTAACCCTAGCCTCAATCCTAACCCTAGCCTCAATCCTAAACCCTATCCTCAATCCTAACCCTAGCCTCAAACCCCTAACCTAACCCTAGACTCAAACCCCTAACCTAACCCTAGTCTCAAATCCCTAACCTAACCCTAGCCTCAAATCCCTAACCTAACCCTAGCCTCAATCCTAACCCTAGCCTCTATCCTAAACCCTATCCTCAATCCTAACCCTAGCCTCAAACCCCTAACCTAACCCTAGACTCAAACCCCTAACCTAACCCTAGCCTCAAATCCCTAACCTAACCCTAGCCTCAAACCCCTAACCTAACCTAACCCTAGCCTCAAACCCCTAACCTAACCCTAGCCTCAAACCCCTAACCCTAGCTCAAACCCCTAACCTAACCCTAGACTCAAACCCCTAACCTAACCCTAGCCTCAAATCCCTAACCTAACCCTAGCCTCAAACCCCTAACCTAACCTAACCCTAGCCTCAAACCCCTAACCTAACCCTAGCCTCAAACCCCTAACCCTAGCCTCAAACCCCTAACCTAACCCTAGCCTCAACCCTAACCCTAGCCTCAAACCCCTAACCTAACCCTAGCCTCAAACCCATAACCTAACCCTAGCCTCAACCCTAACCCTAGCCTCAAACCCCTAACTTAACCCTAGCCTCAACCCTAACCCTAGCCTCAACCCTAACCTCAACCCTAACCCTAGCCTCAAACCCCTAACCTAACCCTCAACCCTAACCCTAGCCTCACTCCTAACCCTCAACCCTAGCCTCAAACCCCTAACCTAACCCTCAACCCTAACCCTAGCCTCACTCCTAACCCTCAAACTAACCTCAACCCTAACCCTAACCCTCAACTCTAACCCTAGACTCAACCCTAACCCTCAACTCTAACCCTAAACTCTAACCCTAGCCTCAACCCTAACCCTCAACTCTAACCCTAACCCTAAACCTCAACTCTAACCCTACCCTCAACCCTAACCCTCAACCCTAACCTCAACCCTAACCTCAAACCTAACCCTAGCCTCAACCCTAACCTCTCTGGTAACATATTCTAGGGTTAGAAGCACAGGAGGCCCTGTGACCTCACCTCTCCCACGGCGTTGGACAGGATGTGGACAATCTTCTCGTGGGGTGTGGCCACTACGCTCTGGCTGTTGATCTCGATGATGCGGTGGCCAACCCTGACTCCTCCCCTCTCAGCGATGCCCCCTCGCATAAGGCTGCAGATCTGTTAGTGTGGAGGGGAAGGTCCATAAAAGACTATTACATTCAGACGTTCAGCCATTCAGACATTCAGACGTTCAGCCGCTCAGACATTCAGACATTCAGCCATTCAGAATTTCAGCCATTCAGACATTCAGACATTCAGCCATTCAGAATTTCAGCCATTCAGCTTCAAGGTCCAATGCAGCTGTTTTTTTTATCTCAATATCAAATCACTTCTGGGTAATAATTAAGTACCTTACTGTGATTGTTTTCAATTAAAATGGTCAAAAAGAAACCTAAATTGCTTTTTAGCAAAGAGGAATTTCTCAAACAAGAATTTTGCTAGGACTGTCTGGGTGTGGTCAAAGTGTGTGTGTGTGTGGGGGGGGGCTGTTATTGGCAGATAGGTTTGGAACTCTTTCTTATTGGTCTGTTAACTAATTTACAGTCTGGTGATGTCACCAGGAAGGCCAAAACTCCATCCCACCAAAACAGGCTGAAATTTCAGGCGGTCTTTTCAAACAGCTCTTACTCTAAAAGGGTATTATCATAATTTTCACGTCACATTATTATTCCAACCTCATAGTGTGTAAACATATATAAAACACAGGTAAATCATGTTTTTGACTGCACTGGGCCTTTAAGATAATATGAAAGGCTGGAGCAGAGCTTAAATTGAACTAAAATTCAGCTATTCAGTTTCAGCAAAAGCATGAGTCCATCACTTAAAGGGTTGCCACTACAGTACACAGTATACAGTACACAGTATACAGTACAGTACACAGTATACAGTACACAGTATACACAAACAAACTAAATGTTATGATCTCAAAGCAAACAAAGTCAAGTGCCCAGTAAGTTTGGGGCTCATGACATCACTAGACAACACATGGTCTCCATGGCGATACCCACAATGCCATTCTGTACGCTGAAGCCCAGCTGGTATCTGAGGTCAGGTCGTCTGATGAGCACCGTGGTTACGGGAGGACACCTTACAATGTTCAGCTTGATACGAGACTGGTTCTTCAGACCCTGCACAGGTGAGGAGAGACAGGAGTCAGACCCTAACCGAGGTGAGAGATGTTCAGTTTGAAGGCACTGTAGATGTTGGCTGTGTGTACTGTCCTTGGAATTCACTTTCTTACGTAAAAGAGAATACGCCATTACAAGAGAATGAGAGTGTACAGAGATAGCGAGGAAAGAGAGAGAATGAGAGTGTACAGAGATAGTGAGGGAATGAGAGTGTACAGAGATAGCGAGGAAAGAGAGAGAATGAGAGTGTACAGAAAGAGAGAGAATGAGAGTACAGAGAGAGAGAGGAAAGAGAGAGAATGAGAGTACAGAGAGAGAGAGAATGAGAGTGTACAGAAAGAGAGAGAATGAGGGTACAGAGAGAGCGAGGAAAGAGAGAGAATGAGAGTGTACAGAAAGAGAGAGAATGAGAGTACAGAGAGAGAGAGAATGAGTGTACAGAAAGAGAGAGAATGAGAGTACAGAGAGAGAGAGGAAAGAGAGAGAATGAGAGTACAGAGAGAGAGAGGAAAGAGAGAGAATGAGAGTATACAGAGAGAGAGAGGAAAGAGAGAGAATGAGAGTGTACAGAAAGAGAGAGAATGAGAGTACAGAGAGAGCGAGGAAAGAGAGAGAATGAGAGTACAGAGAGAGAGAGGAAAGAGAGAGAATGAGAGTACAGAGAGAGCGAGGAAAGAGAGAGAATGAGAGTACAGAGAGAGAGAGAATGAGAGTACAGAGAGAGCGAGGAAAGAGAGAGAATGAGAGTACAGAGAGAGAGAGAATGAGAGTACAGAGAGAGCGAGGAAAGAGAGAGAATGAGAGTACAGAGAGAGAGGAAAGAGAGAGAATGAGAGTACAGAGAGAGAGAGGAAAGAGAGAGAATGAGAGTACAGAGAGAGAGAGGAAAGAGAGAGCGAGGAAAGAGAGAGCGAGGAAAGTTAAAGCTGATCAATAAAGGAAGCATGGCTGCGGGAACATGTTTTGGGGTGGGGGGGGTTTTAATATTTTTTAAATTGTGATTTATAAGACGGTACCCTCAGCCCCCCTACTTCCCGCGGCTTTGAAAGGAAGGAGAGAGCGATGGTCTGGCAAGTAGAGAGGGGTGAAAGGAAGGAGAGATATTCAGAAAAAATAGATAAACAGAGGGGTGTGTGTCCTTTACTACCCTCTAGGTAGACAGCGGTAGTCTCACCAGAGAAAGAGAGTGTTGGAGAAGGAGAAAGAGAGAGGGGAAGGAGAGAAAGATAAGGGGGGGGAGAGAGAGATAAAGGTAGAGGAGAGCGAGATAGAGGGGAGGAGAGAGAAATAAATGGGAAGGAGAGTGAGATAGAGGGGGAGGAGAGAGAGATAAAGGGATAGAGGGGGAGGAGAGAGATAGAGAGGGAGGAGGGGAAGAGAGAGATAGAGGGGGGAGGAGAGAGAGATAGAGGGGAAGGAGAGTGAGATAGAGGGGAAGGAGAATGAGAGGGGAGGAGGGAGGGGGAGGAGAGTGAGAGAGAGGGGGAGGAGAGTGAGATAGAGGGGGAGGAGAGAGAGATAAAGGGAGAGAGAGGGAAGGAGAGTGAGATAGAGGGGAAGGAGAGTGAGAGAGGGGGAGGAGAGTGAGATAGAGGGGGAGGAGAGTGAGATAGAGGGGAAGGAGAGAGAGAGGGGGGAGGAGAGTGAGAGAGAGGGGAAGGAGAGAGAGAGAGAGGGGAAGGAGAGAGAGAGAGGGGAAGGAGAGAGAGAGAGAGGGAAGGAGAGAGAGAGAGGGGAAGGAGAGAGAGATAGAGGGGAAGGAGAGTGAGAGAGGGAGGAGGGGGAGGAGAGTGAGATAGAGGGGGAGGAGAGTGATAGAGGGGGGGAGGAGAGAGAGAAGGGGAGGAGAGATAGAGGGGGAGGAGAGAGATAGAGAGAGAGGGGAAGGAGAGAGAGAGAGGGAAGGAGAGAGAGAGAGAGGGAAGGAAGGAGAGAGAGAGGAGAGAGAGAGAGAGGGAAGGAAAGAGAGAGAGAGGAAGGGAGAGAGAGAGAGGGGAAGGAGAGAGAGAGGGGGGAAGGAGAGAGAGAGAGGGAAGGAGAGAGAGAGAGAGGGGAAGGAGAGAGGAGAGAGAGAGAGAGGGGAAGGAGAGAGAGAGGGGAAGGAGAGAGAGAGAGAGGGGAAAGAGAGAGAGAGGGGAAAGAGAGAGAGAGAGGGGAAGGAGAGAGAGAGAGGGGAAGGAGAGAGAGAGAGGGGAAGGAGAGAGAGAGAGAGAGGGGAAGGAGAGAGAGAGAGGGGAAGGAGAGAGAGAGAGAGAGGGGAAGGAGAGAGAGAGAGAGAGGGGAAGGAGAGAGAGAGGGGGAAGGAGAGAGAGAGAGAGGGGAAAGGAGAGAGAGAGAGGGGAAGGAGAGAGAGAGGGGGGAGAGAGAGAGAGAGAGGGGGAGGAGAGAGAGAGAGAGGGGAGGAGAGAGAGAGAGGGGAAGGAGAGAGAGAGAGAGGGGAAAGAGGGAGAGAGAGGGGAAGGAGAGAGAGAGAGGGGAAGGAGAGAGAGAGAGGGGAATGAGAGAGAGAGAGAGGGGAAGGAGAGAGAGAGAGAGGGGAAGGAGAGAGAGAGAGAGAGGGGAAGAGAGAGAGAGAGAGGGGAAGGAGAGAGAGAGAGAGAGGGGAAGGAGAGAGAGAGAGAGAGAGAGGGGAAGGAGAGAGAGAGAGGGGAAGGAGAGAGAGAGAGAGGGGAAGGAGAGATAGAGAGGGGAAGGAGAGAGAGAGAGGGGAAGGAGAGAGAGAGAGAGAGGGGAAGGAGAGAGAGAGAGATAGAGGGGAAGGAGAGAGAGAGAGAGAGAGGGGAATGAGCGAGATAGAGGGGAGAGGGAGGAATAGATAGATACCTTAATAATGGTCTGGCAAGTAGAGAGGGGTAGTCCTACCAGACTGGTCCTGTTGATGGAGGGAGAGAGATAGAGGGATGGAGGAGAGAGAGATATAGAGAGGAAGGGATGGAGGAGAGAGAGAGAGGTAATGGAGGAGAGAGAGATAGAGAGGGAGGGATGGAGGAGAGAGAGATAGAGGGATAGAGGAGAGAGAGAGAGATAGAGGGGAGAGGGAGGGATAGATAGATACCTTAATGATAGTCTGGCAGGTAGACAGGGGTAGTCCTACCAGACTGGTCCCGTTGATAGACATGATCTGGTCTCCGATGTTCAGACGACCAGACTTCTCAGATGGACCAGCATGCATCATGTTGGCGATGATGACTGTGGGCAGGATGGAGCCCCACCCACTCTCCACAATCACCACGCCCAGAATGTCACCCTTCTGCTTCTCAATGTAAACCTGGGGAGGCACAACCAATAAAATGTGTGTGTGTGTGTGTGTGTGTGTGTGTGTGTGTGTGTGTGTGTGTGTGTGTGTGTGTGTGTGTGTGTGTGTGTGTGTGTGTGTGTGTGCGTGTGTTTGTGTGCTCAGTGACTGACAGACTCACATCTTTGCAGTTCTCAGACTTGGAGAAGTGTATGAGGTCATCATTGTACATGTCCTGAGTGTTGAGCAGATCACTGTATTCTCTCTGACTCAGATCCTCTGGGTTGATGCCATTGGCCCTCAAGAACTCCTGGTACGCCACACTGAAGGCCTGGCCTATAGACTGGGCTATCAGCTGGGCCTGGAGAGGGAAAGCAAGAGGTGGGGGGAGAGGGATAGAGAAAGGGAAAGTGAGAGAAAGATAGAGGGAGGGAGAATAGAGGAAGAGATGGAGGGAATGAATCAATGTAGAGAGGTAGAGAGAGAGGAAGAGAAAGATGGAGGGAGGGAGGAGAGAGGAAGAGATGGAGGGAATGAATCAATGTAGAGAGGTAGAGAGAGAGAAAGATGGAGGGAGGGAGGAGAGAGGAAGAGATGGAGGGAATTAATGAATGTAGAGGTAGAGAGAGAGGAAGAGATGGAGGGAGGGAGAATAGAGGAAGAGATTGTGGGAAGGAATCAATGTAGAGAGAGAGGAAGAGAAAGATGGAGGGAGGGGGAGAAGAGATGGAGGGAGGGAGGGAGGGAGGGAGGGAGGGAGAAGAGAGGAAGAGAAAGATGGACAAGAGAGGAAGAGATGGAGGGAGGGAGGGAGGGAGAGAGAGAGGAAGAGAAAGATGGAGGGAGGGAGAATAGAGGAAGAGATGGAGGGAGGGAATCAATGTAGAGAGAGAGGAAGAGAAAGATGGAGGGAGGGAGAAGAGATGGAGGGAGGGAGGGAGGGAGGGAGGGAGGGAGGGAGGGAGGGAGGGAGGGAGGGAGGGAGGGAGGGAGGGAGAAGAGAGGAAGAGAAAGATGGACGAGAGAGGAAGAGATGGAGAGAGGAAGAGAAAGATGGAGGGAGAGAGGAAAAGAAAGATGGAGGGAGGGAGGAGAGAGGAAAAGAAAGATGGAGGGAGGGAGGAGAGAGGAAGAGATGGAGGGAGGGAGGGAGGGAGGAGAGAGGAAGAGATGGAGGGAGGGAGGGAGGAGAGAGGAAGAGATGGAGGGAGAGAGGAAGAGATGGAGGAGGGAGGGAGAAGAGAGGAAGAGAAAGATAGAGGGAGGGAGGAGAGAGGAAGAGAAAGATGGAGGGAGGGAGAATAGAGGAAGAGATGGAGGGAGGGAGAAAGAGATCATTTAAAGCTGCAATATGTAACTTCTTGGCAACACGAACAAATTCACATAGAAATGTGAGTTATAGATCTGTCATCCTCATTGAACACAAGTCTAAGAAGCGGTACTATTTCATATGGACACCAGCTTCAAACAGCCGAAAATACCATATTTTTGATTATTGACAACATAAGTGGATAAAAAGTGGATCCAAAAACAACAGATCTTTTGATACATATATCTGCTCCAGTATTATCAAGGCTATCAGAAATAACCTCTACAGTACAGACGAATTCCTTATTAATGCTTCATTTTCCCTGAGTCCCACTGTCTTCTGAAACTGTTCAGAGAGAGAGAGAGAGAGAGTTGAAGGGGTGGGAGGTCAGCCTGTCAGTGCTCAGACCATACGCCGTACACTGCATTAAATTGGTCTGTATGGCTGTCGTCCCAGGAGGAAGCCTCTTCTAAAGATGCAAACAGTTTGCTGAAGACGAGCAGACTAAGTACATGGATTACTGGAACCATGTCCTGTGGTCCGATGAGACCAAGATAAACTTGTTTGGTTCAGATGGTGTCAAGCGTGTGTGGCGGCAACCAGGTGAGGAGTACAAAGACAAATGTGTCTTGCCTACAGTCAAGCATGGTGGTGGGAGTGTCATGGTCTGGGGCTGCATGAGTACTGCCGGCACTGGGGAGCTACAGTTCATTGAGGGAACCATGAATGCCAACATGTACTGTGTCATACTGAAGCAGAGCATGATCCCCTCCCTTCGGAGACTGGGCCGCAGGGCAGTATTCCAACATGATAACGACCCCAAACACACCTCCAAGATGACCACTGCCTTGCTAAAGAAGCTGAGGGTAAAGGTGATGGACTGGCCAAGCATGTCTCCAGACCTAAACCCTATCCAAGCATGTCTCCAGACCTAAACCCTATTGAGCATCTGTGGGGCATCCTCAAACGGAAGGTGGAGGAGTACAGGTCTATAACCTCCACCAGCTCCCTGATGTCGTCATAGAGTGGAAGAGGACTCCAGTGGCAACCTGTGAAGCTCTGGTGAACTCCAAGCCCAAGAGGGTTAAGGCAGTGCTGGAACCCTACTAGAATCTGCAGTCAAATGTCTCCTGTTTGCTGATGATCTGGTGCTTCTGTCACCAACCAAGGAGGGCCTACAGCAGCACCTAGATCTTCTGCACAGATTCTGTCAGACCTGGGCCCTGACAGTAAATCTCAGTAAGACCAAAATAATGGTGTTCCAAAAAAGGTCTAGCAGACAAGACAACAAATATAATTTCTATCTAGACACCGTTGCCCTAGAGCACACAAATAATTATACCTACCTCGGCCTAAACATCAACACCACAGATAACGTCCACAAAGCTGTGAACGATCTGAGAGACAAGGCAAGAAGGACCTTCTGTGCCATCAAAAGGAACATAAAACTCAACATCCAAATTAGGATCTGGGTAGAAATACTTCAGTCAGTTATAGAACCCATTTCCCTTTGTGGTTGTGAGGTCTGGGGTCTGCTCACCAACCAAGAATTCACAAAATGGGACACACACACAATTGAGACTCTGCAAAAATATACTTTGTGTACAACGCAAACCCCAAACAATGCCAGCAGAGCAGAAGTAGGACTACACCCACTAGTTATCAACATCCCATAAAAAAAGCTGTTCAATTCTACAACCAACTAAAACAAAGTGATGCCCACACATTCCACCACAAAGCCCTCATCTACAGACATATGAACCTAGAGAAGAGTCCCCTCAGCCAGCTGGTTCTGGGACTCTTCACAAACACAAAGAGACCCCACAGAGCCCCAGGACAGACACACATTTAGACTCAACCAAATTATGAGAAAGCAAAAAGCTAACTATTTGACACTGTATATGTAACAGTATAACTTTAGACCGTCCCCTCGTTATACCCGGGCGCGAACCAGGGACCCTCTGCACACATCAACAACAGTCACCCACCAAGCATCGTTACCCATCGCTCCACAAAAGCCACGGCCCTTGCAGAGCAAGGGGAACCACTACTTCAAGGTCTCAGAGCAAGTGACGTCACCGATTGAAACGCTATTTAGCGCGCACCGCTAACTAAACTAGCCGTTTCACATCCGTTACATATAGAATCAACCAAAAAAACTAAGCAAATTGGAACGCTATCTGGCCCTAAACAGAGAATACTCTGTGGCAGAATACCTGAACACCGTGATTGACACAAAATTAAGAAAATCCTTGACTATGTACAGACTCAGTGAGCATAGACTTGCTATTGAGAGACCTGACTCTCAAGAGAAGACAGGCTATGTGCTCACTGTCCACAAAATGAGGTGGAAACTGAGCTACACTTCCTAACCTCCTGCCAAATGTATGACCACATTAGAGAGACATATTTCCCTCAGATTACACAGACCCACAAAGAATTAGAAAACAAATCCAACACTGATAATCTCCCATATCTGTCAGGTGAAATACCACAGTGTGTCATCACAGCAGGAAGATGTGAGTCCCGTTGCCATGACAAAAGGGCAACCAGTGGAACACAAACAACATTGTAAATACAACCTGTATATTTATCTTCCCTACTATTCATATGCATTCATATATGCACATGGCTAAAACACTGTACATAGCTGATAATATAACACTTGAAATGTCTTTATCTTTTTAAAAACGTTTTGAGTGCAAAGAGAGAGAGGAAGAGAGGGAGAAGGAGAGAAAGAGAGAGAGAGAATCATTTCTACATCGTTACAACAATATATATACATAAGATGACATTTGTAATGTTTACTGTTCATTTTGATTGTTTATTGCACTTTTGTATATTATCTACTTCACCTGCTTTGGCAATGTTAACATATGTTTCCCATGACAATAAAGCCCATTGAATTGATTTAAATTGAATTGAGAGGGAGAGAGAGAGAGAAAGGGAGAGAAAGAGAGAGAGTTAGAGGGAGAGGTTGAGAGGGAGAGAGAGTGAGAGAGAGAGAGTGAGAGAGACAGAGAGGTTGAGAGGGAGAGAGAGAGAGAGATGATTAGACAGATGTTAGAGAGTAAGGGTAAAGAGAGATCCTCACATCCTCCGACTCGAAAACGTGACAAATCATCTTGTACTGGCTTTGTTTCTCCTCCTGGTCAGGTTCAGACACCTCCACACTGTCCGTTGAGTCTGGGCGGGGCATACGGCGTCTCGCCATCAGAACCACGATGTTGCCGATGTCAGCGATGTATGAGATAGTCCTCAGGGTGTGATCCATCATGGTCTCCTGGAGATAGATAGAGGAGGAGGGTCAGGGGTAGGGTCAGGGGTCCATCATGGTCTCCTGGAGATAGATAGAGGATGAGGGTTAGGGTCAGGGGTTAGGAGTGATAGGGTCAGGGGTCCATCATGGTCTCCTGTAGATAGATAGAGGAGAAGGGTTAGGGTCAGGGTTAGGAGTGATAGGGTCCATCATGGTCTCCTGTAGGGAGGGAGGGTTAGGGTCAGGAGTTAGGAGTGATAGGGTCAGGGGTCCATCATGGTCTCCTGTAGATAGAGGAGGGTTAGTGTCAGGGGTTCGGAGTGATAGGGTCAGGCGTCCATCATGGTCTCCTGTAGATAGATAGAGGGTTAGGGTCAGGGGTTAGGAGTGATAGGGTCCATCATGGTCTCCTGTAGGGAGGAGGGTTAGGGTCAGGGGTTAGGAGTGATAGGGTCAGGGGTCCATCATGGAGATAGATAGAGTAGAAGGTTTGAGGTCAGGGGTTAGGAGTGATAGGGTCAGGGGTCCATCATGGTCTCCTGGACATACGTAGATAGAGGAGAAGGTTTTCAGGTTTCTGTAGGTATCAATATTCAACTTAGAGAGAGAGAGAGAGAGACAGAGAGAGAGAGACAGAGAGAGAGAGAGTGAGAGAGACAGAGAGAGAGAGAGACAGAGAGAGAGAGAGAGAGAGAGAGAGAGAGAGAGAGAGAGAGAGAGAGAGTACCTGTGTGAGTCAGCATTGAGGACTTTGATCCTCTGGGTGGAGATGAAGAGATCCACCTCTGTCATGGGCTGGGCCTCACCCTCTGGAGTCTGCTTAGAGACACACACACACATATACACACACACACACACACACACACACACACACACACACACACACACACACACACACACACACACACACACACACACACACACACACACACACACACACACACACACACACACACACACACACACACACACACACACACACACACACACACACACACACGTACACACAGACAGGGACACAGAAAGAGACAGAACAGGGCAAATGAGCATCGAGTCTATTAGAGCAGTACTGATGAGTTAGTCCAGTATTAGAGCAGTACTGATGAGTTAGTCCAGTATTAGAGCAGTACTGATGAGTTAGTCCAGTATTAGAGCAGTACTGATGAGTTAGTCCAGTATTAGAGCAGTACTGATGAGTTAGTCCAGTATTAGAGCAGTACTGATGAGTTAGTCCAGTATTAGATCAGCACTGATGAGTTAGTCCAGTATTAGAGCAGTACTGATGAGTTAGTCCAGTATTAGAGCAGTACTGATGAGAGTTAGTCCAGTATTAGAGCAGTACTGATGAGAGTTAGTCCAGTATTAGAGCAGTACTGATGAGAGTTAGTCCAGTATTAGAGCAGTACTGGTGAGTTAGTCCAGTATTAGAGCAGTACTGATGAGAGTTAGTCCAGTATTAGAGCAGTACTGATGAGAGTTAGTCCAGTATTAGAGCAGTACTGATGAGTTAGTCCAGTATTAGAGCAGTACTGATGAGAGTTAGTCCAGTATTAGAGCAGTACTGATGAGTTAGTCCAGTATTAGAGCAGTACTGATGAGTTAGTCCAGTATTAGAGCAGTACTGATGAGAGTTAGTCCAGTACTAGAGCAGTGCTGATGAGACTTAGTCCACTATTAGAGCAGTGCTGATGAGAGTTAGTCCAGTATTACCATGCCACAACTAGACAGAGGTCAGAGACAGTCCACACCTACCAGAGATAACACCTACCAGAGATAACACCTACCAGAGAAAACACCTACCAGATTCTGATCAACCACCTAGGTTCAGAATGATAGACAGAGTTGTTGTTTTCCTTCACTAAAGGAAAACATTAAAGATTCTGATCAACCAGGAGCGGTGAGGTTCAGAATGCTGCAGACAGAGTTGTTGTTTTCCTTCAGCGTGACTCTGGCCTGTACAGCACATTCACAGTTAGTTCAGTATAGTCTCTCTATAGGTAGCAGAGAGACTGGTGTTAGTTCAGTATAGTATCTCTGTAGGTAGCAGAGAGACTGGTGTTAGTTCAGTATAGTATCTCTATAGGTAACAGAGAGACTGGTGTTAGTTCAGTATAGTATCTCTATAGGTAGCAGAGAGACTGGTGTTAGTTCACTATAGTATCTCTATAGGTAGCAGAGAGACTGGTGTTAGTTCAGTATAGTATCTCTATAGGTAGCAGAGAGACTGGTGTTAGTTCAGTATAGTATCTCTGTAGGTAGCAGAGAGACTGGTGTTAGTTCAGTATAGTATCTCTGTAGGTAGCAGAGAGACTGGTGTTAGTTCAGTATAGTATCTCTATAGGTAGCAGAGAGACTGGTGTTAGTTCAGTATAGTATCTCTATAGGTAGCAGAGAGACTGGTGTTAGTTCAGTATAGTATCTCTGTAGGTAGCAGAGAGACTGGTGTTAGTTCAGTATAGCATCTCTATAGGTAGCAGAGAGACTGGTGTTAGTTCAGTATAGTATCTCTAGTCTAGTTAACAGTGTTTCTCAACATCTCTCCAGGGGACCCACTGTGGAAGCTGGCTTTCACTCACTATACTGTAGTTATGCTGTTTTTTTGGCCACTGCATTAAGTGGTTTTACAGTAATGAGAGTGATTGGTTGTAATGACAACCTGTGAGTACCCAGGACCTGTTGAGAAACCTTGGGGTTAGTGTGAATAGTCAGTGGGTTGGAAAGGAGAGAGAGGGTTTCTGTGTGTAATGTTAACCACAGGACTCACAGAGAGGGTTTCTGTGTGTAATGTTAACCACAGGACTCACAGAGAGGGTTTCTGTGTGTAATGTTAACCACAGGACTCACAGAGAGGGTTTCTGTGTGTAATGTTAACCACAGGACTCACAGAGAGGGTTTCTGTGTGTAATGTTAACCACAGGACTCACAGAGAGGGTTTCTGTGTGTAATGTTAACCACAGGACTCACAGAGAGGGTTTCTGTGTGTAATGTTAACCACAGGACTCACAGAGAGGGTTTCTGTGTGTAATGTTAACCACAGGACTCACAGAGAGGGTTTCTGTGTGTAATGTTAACCACAGGACTCACAGTGTTAACAGACTTACAATCGTTGCAAACCACAGCTCCGATACAGAAACTTGTGCCAGAGAAAAAAAGACATGTCTACAAATACAACACAACTTCACAGTGTATGAAGAAAGGAATCGTGGCTGGGCGGCCATTTTCTGCATCCAGCACATTCTAGTGGTCTTCTTCCAAGCTTCATTTGTATTTATTTAAACCTTTATTTAACTAGGCAAGTCAGTTAAAGAACACATTCTTATTTACAATGACGGCATACACCGGCCAAACCCGGACGACGCTGGGCCAATTGTGCGCCGCCCCCCCTATGGGACTCCCAATCCCTGCCGGTTGTGATACAGCCTGGATTCGAACCAGGGTGTCTGTAGTGCCGCCTCAAGCACTGAGATGCAGTGCCTTAGACCGATGCGCCACTCAGGAGCCAAAAACGACTGTGTCTTTACACCGTACCTCGATGTGTCCGTGTCGTTCTGTCAGTATGTTGTAGAAACTCTACAGAGGGAGGAGTCGGGGGGAATGTCCCACGTGGAACGAGAAAAATGGTGATGGATTTTAACAGACAAACCTAAGAACGATGTACAGTACACATCAACTGGATTCAGAGAATGCAGAGAGTAAAATAAAAGAAGGGAAACAACACAGGATTAAGTCCCAACTGGCTCCCTATTCCCTACATAGTGCACTGCTGCCCATAGACCCTGGTCAAAAGTAGTGTACTATAAAGGGAATAGGGTACCAGAGTCCTATTGACCCTCGTCTAAAGTAGTGCACTATAAAGGGAATAGGGTGCCAGAGTCCTATTGACCCTAGTCTAAATGTCTAAAGTAGTGCACTATAAAGGGAATAGGGTGCCAGAGTCCTATTGACCCTGGTCTAAAGTAGTGTACTATGTAGGGAATAGGGTACCATTAGGGACGTAAACACAGACAGATGCAGGCAAACATAACGGAAACACTGAACAGCCAATCAATGGGGAGTACCGCACCTTCATCTTGTTTTTGGCTAATTTCTGGGCCGTCTGCTTGGAACCAACGTACGTACAGGAGAATGGGTTAGACTTAAGCAGGACTCAGGGCTCTGTGTGTGTGTGTGTGTGTGTGTGTGTGTGTGTGTGTGTGTGTGTGTGTGTGTGTGTGTGTGTGTGTGTGTGTGTGTGTGTGTGTGTGTGTGTGTGTGTGTGTGTGTGTGTGTGTGTGTGTGTGTGTGTGTGTGTGTGTGTGTGTGTGTGTCTAAAGTTCCAACATCTATTGACTGGTGCATTTACTTTACCATTCAGTATGTGTTGTGTTATATTTTATCCAGCAGGTGGCTCACTTGAAATTATTAGTTATAGTTCTAATTCTAGTCATCTATTTAATTACATGGGGAAAGAAGTGTCTGCTGAATTTTAATCTTAAGTATATAGTCTACAGTATTAAACCTCATATAGGAAGGATGCTATTCAATACTAGAACAGAACCCCTCTAGTAGAAGGCACAGAGATGCTGTGATGAGAACAGGAGTGAAAACAGAGAACATTGTCAAGGTGTGTACAGTATAGACTACAGGACTACAGTATAGACTACAGGACTACAGTATAGACTACATGACTACAGTATAGACTACAGGACTACAGTATAGACTACAGGACTACAGTATAGACTACAGGACTACAGTATAGACTACAGGACTACAGTATAGACTACAGTATAGACTACAGGACTACAGTATAGACTACATGACTACAGTATAGACTACATTATAGACTACAGTATAGACTACAGGACTACAGTATAGACTACAGTATAGACTACATGTCTACAATATAGACTACATGACTACAGTATAGACTACAGTATAGACTACATGACTACAATATAGACTACATGACTACAGTATAGACTACAGGACTACAGTATAGACTACAGTATAGACTACATGTCTACAATATAGACTACAGGACTACAGTATAGACTACAGTATAGACTACATGTCTACAATATAGACTACAGGACTACAGTATAGACTACAGTATAGACTACATGACTACAATATAGACTACATGACTACAGTATAGACTACAGGACTACAGTATAGACTACGGTATAGACTACATGTCTACAATATAGACTACATGACTACAGTATAGACTACAGTATAGACTACAGTATAGACTACATGACTACAATATAGACTACATGACTACAGTATAGACTACAGGACTACAGTATAGACTACATGTCTACAATATGACTACAGGACTACAGTATAGACTACAGTATAGACTACAGTATAGACTACATGACTACAATATAGACTACATGACTACAGTATAGACTACAGGACTACAGTATAGACTATATCATAGACTACAGGACTATAGTATAGACTACGAGACTACAGTATAGACTACAGGAATACAGTATAGACTACAGTATAGACTACATGACTACAGTATAGACTACATGACTACAGTATAGACTACATGACTACAGTATAGACTACAGGACTACAGTATAGACTACATGACTACAGTATAGACTACATGACTACAGCATAGACTACAGGACTACAGTATAGACTACAGTATAGACTACATGACTACAGTATAGACTACATGACTACAATATAGACTGACAGCATAGACTACAGTATAGACTACATGACTACAATATAGACTACAGTATAGACTACATGACTACAGTATAGACTACAAGACTATAGTATAGACTACAGGACTACATTATAGACTACGAGACTACAGTATAGACTACAGGAATACAGTATAGACTACAGTATAGACTACATGACTACAGTATAGACTACATGACTACAGTATAGACTACATGACTACAGTATAGACTACAGGACTACAGTATAGACTACATGACTACAGTATAGACTACATGACTACAGCATAGACTACAGGACTACAGTATATAGACTACAGTATAGACAACAGCATAGACTACAGTATAGACTGGGTACCGGTACAGAGTCAATGTGTAGGGGTACCAGTTAGTCGAGGTAATTGAGGTAATATGTACATGTAGGTAGTATAGACAGTATAGAGCTGTGTATTGTAGATGAGATCTGTGTCTGGTCTACAGTATAGAGCTGTGTATTGTAGATGAGATCTGTGTCTGGTCTACAGTATAGAGCTGTGTATTGTAGATGAGATCTGTGTCTGGTCTACAGTATAGAGCTGTGTATTGTAGATGAGATCTGTGTCTGGTCTACAGTATAGAGCTGTGTCTCTCCTCACCTTGATGTGGCTGACGGCCTCCTGGGCCTGCATCATACGGACGTTCTTGGAGGGCGTCTTGTCAGACAGCAGCTGGGTGGAGCCCAGGTAGTTAGCAGCAAATATGATCCCATCGATCAGGTCCTCTGGGTCACACGGACCCGGGACTGGGGCAGGAGGGGATAGGGGAGTAGAGGTGGGGGAGAGAGGGGGTGGAGGGGAGGAGGGGATAGGGGAGTAGAGGTGGGGAAGAGAGAGGGGGTGGAGGGGGAGGAGTTTTGAAAACATTGCGGAGGCTTGAACTGCGAATATTGTATACAACACTGAGTTGAAATTTGTAAAATTTTGAAATGTTGAGACAGAGAGAGAGATTGAGAGAGAAAGAGAGAGCGAGAGAGGGAGAGAGGGAGGGAGAGAGAGAAAGAGAGAGAGCTAAAGAGGAGAGAGAGAGAGAGAGAGAGAGAGAAAGAGAAAGAGAGAGAGAGAGAGAGAAGAGAGAGAGCTAAAGAGGAGAGAGAGAGAGGGAGGGAGGGAGGAGGAGAGAGAGCTAAAAAGGAGAGAGAGAGAGAGCTAAAAAGAGAGCTAAAGAGAGAGAGAGAGAGCTAAAAGAGAGAGAGAGAGAGAGAGAAGAGAGAGAGAGAGAGAGAGCTAAGAGAGAGAGAGAGAGAGAGAGAGAGAGCTAAAGAGGAGAGAGAGAGAGAGAGAGAGAGAGAGAGAGAGAGAGAGAGAGAGAGAGAGAGAAAGAGAGAGAGAGAGAAAGATATTACATTATTTTGGAACTTTTGTGAGTGTAATGTTTACTGTTAATTTGTATTGTTTATTCACTTTTGTTTATTATCTACACTTGATTTGGCAATGTTAACACAGGTTTCCCATGCCAATAAAGCCCTTAAATTGAATTGAAAGAGAGAGAGAGAGACAGAGAGAGACAGAGGGGGAGGGATGTGTGAGCGAGAGAGAGTGAGCGAGAGAGAGAGAGTGAGCGAGAGAGAGAGAGTGAGCGAGAGAGAGAGAGAGAGAGAGAGAGCGAGAGAGAGAGAGAGAGAGAGAGGGGGAGGGATGTGTGAGCGCCTTGCAAACGTTTTCACCCTCCTTGGCGTTTTTCCTATTTTGTTGCATTACAACCTGTAATTTAAATAGATTTTCTCATGTAATGGACAGACACAAAATAGTCCAAATTGGTGAAGTGAAATGAAAAAAATTACTTGTTTCAAAAAATAATTTTAAAAAATCTGGTGCAACCAATTACCTTCAGAAGTCACATAATTAGTTAAATAAAGTCCACCTGTGTGCAATCTAAGTGAAACATGATCTGTCACATGATCTCAGTATATATACACCTGTTCTGAAAGGGCCCAGAGTCTGCAACTACTAAGCAAGGGGCACCACTAAGCAAGGGGCACCACTAAGCAAGGGGCACCACCAAGCAAGGGGCACCACCAAGCAAGTGGCACCACCAAGCAAGCGGCACCATGAAAACCAAGGAGCTCTCCAAACAGGTCAGGAATAAGGTTGTGGAGAAGTACAGATCAGGGTTGGGTTATAAAAAACATCTGAAACTTTGAACATCCCATGGAGCACCATTAAATCCATTACTAATAAATGGAAAGAATATGGAACCACAACAAACCTGCCAAGATAGGGCTGCCCACCAAAACTCACAGACCAGGCAAGGAGGGCATAATTCAGAGAGGCAACAAAGAGACCAAAGATAACCCTGAAGGAGCTGCAAAGCTCCATAGCGGAGATTGGAGTATCTGTCCATAGGACCACTTTAAGCTGTACACTCCACAGAGCTGGGCTTTACCTAAGAGTGGCCAGAAAAAAAGCCATTGCTTCAAGAAAAAATAAGCAAACACGTTTGGTGTTCACCAAAAGGCATGTGGGAGACTCCCCAAACATATGGAAGAAGGTACTCACTCTGGTCAGAAGAGACTAAAATGGAGCTTTTTGGCCATCAAGGAAAACGCAATGTCGCAAACCCAACAACTCTCATCACCCCAAGAACACCATTCCCACAGTGAAGCATGGTGGTGGCAGCATCATGCTGTGGGGATGTTTTTCATCAGCAGGGACTGGGAAACTGGTCAGAATTGAAGGAATGATGGATAGTGCTAAATATAGGGAAATTATTGAGGGAAACCTGTTTCAGTCTTCCAGAGATTTGAGACTGGGACGGAGGATCACCTTCCAGCAGGACAATGACCCTAAGAATACTGCTAAAGCAACACTTGAGTGTGTTAAGGGGCAATGTTTAAATGTCTTGGAATGGCCTAGTCAAAGCCCAGACCTCCAATTGAGAATCTGTGGTATGACTTAAAGATTGCTGTACACCAGCGGAATCCATCCAACTTGAAGGAGCTGGAGCAGTTTTGCCTTGAAGAATGGGCAAAAATCCCTGTGGCTAGATGTGCCAAGCTTATAGAGACATACCCCAAGAGACCTGCAGCTGTAATTACTGCAAAAGGTGTCTCTACAAATGATTGACTTTGGGGGGGTGAATAGTTATGCACGCTCAAGTTCTGTTTTTTCTGTCCTATTTCTTGTTTGTTTCACAATAAAAATGTTTTGCTTCTTCAAAGTGGTAGGCTTGTTGTGTTCATCAAATGATACAACCCCCCTAAATCAATTTTAATTCCAGGTTGTAAGGCAACAAAATAGTAAAACTCTCTCTCTGTCTCTCTCTCTCTCTCACTCACTCTCTTTCTCTCTCACTCTCTCTCTCTTTCTCTCTATCTCTCTGTTTCTCTCTCACTCTCTCTCTCTCTCTCTCACTCTCTCTCTTCCTCTCACTCTCTCTTTCTCTCTCTCTCTCACTCTCTCTCTCTTTCTCTCTCACTCTCTCTCTTTCTCTCTTTCTCTCTCACTCTCTCTCTTTCTCTCTCTCTCTCTCTCTCTCTCTCTCTCTCTCTCTCTCTCTCTCTCTCTCTCTCTTCTCTCTCTCTCTCTCTCTTTCTCTCTCTCTCTCTCTCTCTCTCTCTCTCTATCTCTCTCTCTCTCTCTCTCTCACCCTCACTCTCACTCTCAGCCCTCCATGACATTTAAAAACGCTGATCTGGCACTAAATCTGGCCTACACATCAGCATACCCCCACAGAGCATATTCACCCAAGCATTACCGTAACTAGAGAAAAACACTTTTCAAATATATTCAAATCTGCACTGGCAAAGCAAAGCCTAGTAAAGTAAAGCAGAGGAGGACAGGGAGAGAACTAAATGGAGGTCTTACCATCTACATAGGTAGGGAGAGAACTAAAGGGAGGTCTTACCGTCTACATAGGTAGGGAGAGAACTAAAGGGAGGTCTTACTGTCTACATAGGTAGGGAGAGAACTAAAGGGAGGTCTTACTGTCTACATAGGTAGGGAGAGAACTAAAGGGAGGTCTTACTGTATACATAGGTAGGGAGAGAACTAAAGGGAGGTCTTACCGTCTACATAGGTAGGGAGAGAACTAAAGGGAGGTCTTACCGTCTACATAGGTAGGGAAGGAGGACAGGGAGAGAACTAAAGGGAGGTCTTACCGTCTACATAGGTAGGGAAGGAGGACAGGGAGAGAACTAAAGGGAGGTCTTATCGTCTACATAGGTAGGGAGAGAACTAAAGGGAGGTCTTACCGTCTACATAGGTAGGGAGAGAACTAAAGGGAGGTCTTACCGTCTACATAGGTAGGGAAGGAGGACAGGGAGAGAACTAAAGGGAGGTCTTACCGTCTACATAGGTAGGGAAGGAGGACAGGGAGAGAACTAAAGGGAGGTCTTACCGTCTACATAGGTAGGGAAGGAGGACAGGGAGAGAACTAAAGGGAGGTCTTACCGTCTACATAGGTAGGGAAGGAGGACAGGGAGAGAACTAAAGGGAGGTCTTACCGTCTACATAGGTAGGGAGAGAACTAAAGGGAGGTCTTACCGTCTACATAGGTAGGGAGAGAACTAAAGGGAGGTCTTACTGTCTATATAGGTAGGGAAGGAGGACAGGGAGGGAACTAAAGGGAGGTCTTACTGTCTACATAGGTAGGGAAGGAGGACAGGGAGGTCTTACTGTCTACATAGGTAGGGAGAGAACTAAAGGGAGGTCTTACCGTCTACATAGGTAGGGAGAGAACTAAAGGGAGGTCTTACCGTCTACATAGGTAGGGAGAGAACTTAAGGGAGGTCTTACCGTCTACATAGGTAGGGAAGGAGGCGAGGCTTCTCCTGGACTGTAGGTAGAGAGGAGAGACAGAGAACATGTTACTGATGACGGGTCACACAGACATGGTCATCATAACACTGTCATAACGAGGGGTGTGACATTTAAACGTTTAAACAAATTTGGGATAGTTAACATTTAGAAAAATTCCCAAACTAAAACCTTTTATTTTAGTATCACAGAACAACTACTGACAGGTCACGATCATCATAAAGTGAAAATTACAATTAAACAAATACCTACCGCAAAAACGCTGTACGTAGGAGACATGCATCTTTCAAATTATTTGCCACAGATATAATAATCATAATAGTAATAATAATAATGTAATAATATAAAGCTCTCCGCACGTCATCATTGTTAACAGTTGGGAAAATGGCAGAGTGTGAGACAGGGAAGCGAAAGCAGCGAAGTCCTGTGATGGCAATACATTGAGAAGTTAAATGAGAAGGTGGAATTGTGCTACAGTGGCAGTACAGGTAATACAGTGACAGTACAGGTAATACAGTGGCAGTACAGGTAATACAGTGACAGTACAGGTAATACAGTGGCAGTACAGGTAATACAGTGGCAGTACAGGTAATACAGTGACAGTACAGGTAATACAGTGACAGTACAGGTAATACAGTGACAGTACAGGTAATACAGTGGCAGTACAGGTAATACAGTGGCAGTACAGGTAATACAGTGACAGTACAGGTAATACAGTGACAGTACAGGTAATACAGTGACAGTACAGGTAATACAGTGACAGTACAGGTAATACAGTGACAGTACAGGTAATACAGTGACAGTACAGGTAATACAGTGACAGTACAGGTAATACAGTGACAGTACAGGTAATACAGTGGCAGTACAGGTAATACAGTGGCAGTACAGGTAATACAGTGACAGTACAGGTAATACAGTGACAGTACAGGTAATACAGTGACAGTACAGGTAATACAGTGACAGTACAGGTAATACAGTGACAGTACAGGTAATACAGTGACAGTACAGGTAATACAGTGACAGTACAGGTAATACAGTGACAGTACAGGTAATACAGTGGCAGTACAGGTAATACAGTGACAGTACAGGTAATACAGTGACAGTACAGGTAATACAGTGACAGTACAGGTAATACAGTGACAGTACAGGTAATACAGTGGCAGTACAGGTAATACAGTGACAGTACAGGTAATACAGTGACAGTACAGGTAATACAGTGACAGTACAGGTAATACAGTGACAGTACAGGTAATACAGTGACAGTACAGGTAATACAGTGACAGTACAGGTAATACAGTGGCAGTACAGGTAATACAGTGACAGTACAGGTAATACAGTGACAGTACAGGTAATACAGTGACAGTACAGGTAATACAGTGGCAGTACAGGTAATACAGTGACAGTACAGGTAATACAGTGACAGTACAGGTAATACAGTGACAGTACAGGTAATACAGTGACAGTACAGGTAATACAGTGACAGTACAGGTAATACCGTGGCAGTACAGGTAATACAGTGACAGTACAGGTAATACAGTGACAGTACAGGTAATACAGTGACAGTACAGGTAATACAGTGACAGTACAGGTAATACAGTGGCAGTAGAGGTGCTACATTGGCAGTAGAGGTGCTACATTGGCAGTAGAGGTGCTACAGTGGCAGTAGAGGTGCTACAGTGGCAGTAGAGGGGCTTCAGTGGCAGTAGAGGAGCTACAGTGGCAGTAGAGGGCTACAGTGGCAGTAGAGGTGCTACAGTGGCAGTAGAGGGGCTACAGTGACAGTAGAGGTGCTACAGTGGCAGTAGAGGTGCTACAGTGGCAGTAGAGGTGCTACAGTGGCAGTAGAGGGGCTACAGTGGCAGTAGAGGTGCTACAGTGGCAGTAGAGGTGCAGAGCTGAAAGGGAGGCACCGTGAGACCCAACCCGTTGCTGGGTCACACGGTGGACAGCAGGAAGGTGAGCTCCGTCTAGGTATCCAGGACAGCAGGAAGGTGAGCTCCGTCTAGGTATCCAGGACAGCAGGAAGGTGAGCTCCGTCTAGGTATCCAGGACAGCAGGAAGGTGAGCTCCGTCTAGGTATCCAGGACAGCAGGAAGGTGAGCTCCGTCTAGGTATCCAGGACATCAGGAAGGTGAGCTCCGTCTAGGTATCCAGGACAGCAGGAAGGTGAGCTCCGTCTAGGTATCCAGGACAGCAGGAAGGTGAGCTCCGTCTAGGTATCCAGGACAGCAGGAAGGTGAGCTCCGTCTAGGTATCCAGGACCAGGACAGCAGGAAGGTGAGCTCCGTCTAGGTATCCAGGACAGCAGGAAGGTGAGCTCCGTCTAGGTATCCAGGACAGCAGGAAGGTGAGCTCCGTCTAGGTATCCAGGACAGCAGGAAGGTGAGCTCCGTCTAGGTATCCAGGACAGCAGGAAGGTGAGCTCCGTCTAGGTATCCAGGACAGCAGGAAGGTGAGCTCCGTCTAGGTATCCAGGACATCAGGAAGGTGAGCTCCGTCTAGGTATCCAGGACAGCAGGAAGGTAGGTATCCAGGACAGCAGGAAGGTGAGCTCCGTCTAGGTATCCAGGACAGCTGTAAGGTGAGCTCCGTCTAAGTATCCAGGACAGCAGGAAGGTGAGCTCCGTCTAGGTATCCAGGACAGCAGGAAGGTGAGCTCCGTCTAGGTATCCAGGACTGTGGTACATTGAACTGCATTGCTCCCTAGCGGGTCATCTGAATTTTGAATTCATGTCATTTTCTGATTATTTTTTATTTGTTGAAATGAGAAAATGTGAAGAGAATGTTTACCTTTCGTCACATCCCTAGTCATAACATTATGATAGCAACGTTATCACTGTCATAGCATTATGATAGCAACGTTATCACTGTCATAGCATTATGATAGCAACGTTATCACTGTCATAGCATTATGATAGCAACGTTATCACTGTCATAACATTATGATAGCAACGTTATCACTGTCATAACATTATGATAGCGACGTTATCACTGTCATAACATTATGATAGCAACGTTATCACTGTCATAGCATTATGATAGCAACGTTATCACTGTCATAGCATTATGATAGCAACGTTATCACTGTCATAACATTATGATAGCAATGTTATCACTGTCATAACATTATGATAGCAACGTTATCACTGTCATAACATTACGATAGCAACGTTATCACTGCCATAACATCATGATAGCAACGTTATCACTGTCATAACATTATGATAGCAACGTTATCACTGTCATAACATTATGATAGCAACGTTATCACTGGCATAACATTATGATAGCAACGTTATCACTGTCATAGCATTATGATAGCAACGTTATCACTGTCATAACATTATGATAGCAACGTTATCACTGTCATAACATTATGATAGCAACGTTATCACTGTCATAGCATTATGATAGCAACGTTATCACTGTCATAACATTATGATAGCAACGTTATCACTGTCATAACATTATGATAGCAACGTTATCCCTGTCATAACATTATGATAGCAACGTTATCACTGTCATAACATTATGATAGCAACGTTATCACTGTCATAACATTATGATAGCAACGTTATCACTGGCATAACATTATGATAGCAACGTTATCACTGTCATAGCATTATGATAGCAACGTTATCACAGTCATAACACTGAGGAAGTTCTCAGAGATTGAACCGATGGTTGACTCATTGAAATGCTGGTGGTCAGTATGTAGGAGAAGTGTCATTTTCATTCGTCACACTGCCTGTCTGGTCAAAGTCATCACATTGGACACAGATAGGGACACACACACACACACACACACACACACACACACACACACACACACACACACATACACACAACCAACCGACCTCTTTAGTGGAGGGCGGTGGAGACTCGAAGCTGTCACTCCCCTCGAGCATGGGCGTCCGGACGGAAGACTCCGCCCCCTGAGGAGAGGCCTGAGAGTCTGATCCTGGAGACTGGATAGAGAGACCATAATACATACATATGATATAATATAACATTTGACATGTCTGTATTGTATTTTGTATTTTTTGTGTGAGTGTAATGTTCACTCTTCATTTTGTATTGTTTATTTCCCTTGTTTACTTCCTGTCTATTTCACATGCTTTGGCAATGAAAACATACATTTCAAATGTCAATAAAGCCCTTTCAATTCAATTCAGGGGGGTTGTCTGAGAGAGAAGGTGAGAGAGGGGGGTTGTCTGAGAGAGAAGGTGAGAGAGAGGGGGTTGTCAGAGAGAGAAGGTGGAGAGAGGGGGGTTGTCAGAGAGGGGGGTGGGGGTTGTCTGAGAGAGAAGGTGTGAGAGAGGGGGTTGTCTGAGAGAGAGAGGGGGTGGGGGTTGTCTGAGAGAGAAGGTGTGAGAGAGGGGGTTGTCTGAGAGAGAAGGTGAGCGAGAGCGAAAAGGGGACAGGGGTGAATGGAAAAAGAGGTGGAGAAGGAGAGGAGAAAGGAGAAAGGGAGGGGAAAGCAGAGGGGGAAAGGAGTAGAATAAGTTATGTCATCCTGCAGACACAACACACTGCAGACACAACATCCTGCAGACACAACACACTGCAGACACAACATCCTGCAGACACAACACAACATCCTGTAGACACAACATCCTGCAGACACAACATCCTGCAGACACAACATCCTGCAGACACAACATCCTGTAGACACAACCCAACATCCTGCAGACACAACACAACATCCTGAAGACACAACATCCTGCAGACACAACACAACATCCTGTAGACACAACATCCTGCAGACACAACACAACATCCTGTAGACACAACATCCTGCAGACACAACACAACATCCTGTAGACACAACATCCTGCAGACACAACACAACATCCTGTAGACACAACATCCTGCAGACACAACACAACATCCTGTAGACACAACATCCTGCAGACACAACATCCTGTGCTCCTACTGAGAAAGAAGGCTCACAGTGCCTTCGGAAAGTATTCAGTCCCCTTGACTTTTTCCACATTTTATTACGTTAAAGCCGTATTCTAAAATGTATTAAATGGTTTTTTCCCCTTCATCAATTTACACACAATACCCCATAATGACAAAGCAAAAACAGGTTTTTAGAAATGTTTGCTAATTATATATATAAAATTAAAGATCACATTTACATAAGTATTCAGACCTTTTACTCAGTACTTTGTTGAAGTACCTTTGGCAGCAATTACAGCCTCAAGTCTTCTTGGGTATGGCGCTACAAGCTTGGCACACCTATATTTAGGGAGTTTCTCCCATTCTTCTCTGCAGATCCTCTCAAGCTCTGTCAGGTTAGATGGGGAGCATTGCTACATAGCTCAGGTATCTCCAGAGATTTTTATTTTTTTATTTTACCTTTATTTAACCAGACAAGTCAGTTAAGAACAAATTCTTATTTTCAATGACGGCCTAGGAACAGTGGGTTAACTGTCTTGTTCAGGGGCAGAACGACAGATTTGTACCTTGTCAGCTCGGGGGTTTGAACTTGCAGCCTTCCGGTTACTAGTCCAACGCTCTAACTACTAGGCTACCCTGCCAAGTCCGGGCTCTGGCTGGGCTCTAGCTGGGCCACTCAAGGACATACAGAGACTTGTCCCGAAGCCACTCCTGCATTGTCTTGGCTGTGTGTTTAAGGTTGTTGTCCTGTTGGAAGGTGAACCGTTGACCCAATTTGGAGCAGGTTTACATCAAGGATCTCTATGTATTTTGCTCAGTTCATCTTTCCCTCGATCCTGACTAGTCTCCCAGTCCCTGCCACTGAAAAACATCCCCACAGCATGATGCTGCCACCACCATACTTCACTATAGAGATGGTGCCAGGTTTCCTCCAGATGTGATCCTTGGCATTCAGGCCAGAGAGTTCAATCTTGGTTTCAACAGACCAGAGAATCTTGTTTCACATGGTCTGAGAGTCTTTAAGTGCCTTTTGGCAAACTCCAACTGGGCTGTTATGTGCCTTTTACTGAGGAGTGGCTTCCGTCTGGCCACTCTACCATAAAGGCCTGATTGGTGGTGTGCTGCAGAGATGGTTATCCTTCTGGAAGGTTCTCCCATCTCCACAGAGGAACTCTAGAGCTCTGTCAGAGTGACCATTGGGTTCTTGGTGCTCAGCTCAGGCCATGTCACTGTGTTCTTGGGGACCTTCAATGCTGCAGAAATTATTTGGTACTCTTCCCCAGATATGTGCCTCGACACAATCCTGTCTCAGAGCTCTATGGACAATTCCTTCGACCTCATGGCTTGGTGTTTGCTCTGACATGCACTGTCAACTGTTGGACCTTTATATAGACAGGTGTGTACCTTTCCAAATCATGTCCAATCAATTGAATTTACCACAGGTGGACTCCAATCAAGTTGTAGAAACATCAAGGATGATCAATGGAAACTGGATGCACCTGAGCTCAATTTCAAGTCTCATAGCAAAGAGTCTGAATACTTATGTTAACAAGGTATGTTTTTTTTATACATTTGCAGAAATAATCTAAAAACCTGTCCATGCTCCATTGCCTATAGTTCTAGTACAATGAACAGCCATGTCACAGTGGCTGAACACACTGCGTACAGGGACATGATCTGAAACTAATCCGATAACATGAAATCCATTTATAATGCTACTTACTGCTATAGACATGCTAATGCAGGAGATATAGCCCACAGTAATGCAGGAGATATAGCCCACAGTAATGCAGGAGATATAGCCCACAGTAATATGCTCAAGGGGTACAACCTACTCTGGCAAACAACTGTAGGATACAACCCCTCAGACTGATATCTACCCAGCCGGCAACAGAACTGGCAACACAGTCTAGGATAAAACCCTCTTCTGAGACCCTCTTCTGTATCTACCAAGCCACAAGAGGAACTGGCAACCCACTGTGGGATAAACAACCCTCTGATCTATTTAACCAGCAGCAGAACTGGCAACCCACTGTGGGATAAACAACCCTCTAACTGATCTATTTAATTAGCAGCAGAACTGGCAACCCACGGTAGGATAAACAACCCTCTTTCTGATCTATTTAATTAGCAGGAGAACTGGCAACCCGCGGTAGGATAAACAACCCTCTTTCTGATCTATTTAATTAGCAGCAGAACTGGCAACCCGCGGTAGGATAAACAACCCTCTAACTGATCTATTTAATTAGCAGTAGAACTGGCAACCCGCGGTAGGATAAACAACCCTCTTTCTGATCTATTTAATTAGCAGCAGAACTGGCAACCCGCGGTAGGATAAACAACCCTCTAACTGATCTATTTAATTAGCAGTAGTATTGGCAACCCGCGGTAGGATAAACAGCCCTCTAACTGATCTATTTAACATTGAAATGGTCAAAATAAATGGTAGCTATCCTTCTCTCTGTGTTGTCCTGCTACTGTGCTTGGCTACTGGTACTGTCTCCACAGGATGTGATGCTTTTGTACCAAGCTCCGCTCTACACATGTATTATAAGCTAGAATAATTCACCATGGAATGGGGGACGGGGGAACAGGGGTACGGGGGTACAGGGGATGGGGGGACTAGGGGACATGGGTACAGGGGGACGGGGGTACAGGGGGTGGGGGGACAAGGGGACAGGGGTACGAGGGGGGGACGAGGGGACAGGGGTACGGGGCGTACAGGGGGATGGGGGGACGAGGGGACAGGGGTACGGGGGAGACGAGGGGCACGGGGGTAAAGGGGGATGGGGGGACGGGGGTGTACAGACAGAGGACAGGATGTACAGGATGTCTACAACGCATTTAGGAAAGTATTCAGACCCCTTGACTTTTTCCACATTTTGTTAAGTTACAGTCTTGTTCTAACATTGATTAAATTCATATTTTTCCAAGCCTTGAGGTCAAAGGAATTGTCCGCAGAGCTCTGAGACAGGATTGTGTCGAGGGTAACAAAGGGAAACAGAAAATGTTTGCAGCATTGTAGCTGTTTTACAACGGCAGGAACTGGGAGACTAGTCAGGATCGAGGGAAAGATGAACAGAGCAAAGTACAGAGAGATCCTTGATGAAAACCTGCTCCAGAGCGCTCAGGACCTCAGACTGGGGGCGAAGATTCACCTTCCAACAGGACAACGACCCTAAGCACACAGCCAAGACAACACAGGTGTGGCTTCGTGGTAAGTTTCTGAATGTCTTTGAGTGGCTCAGCCAGAGCCCGGACTTGAACCTGATCGAACATCTCTGGAGAGACCTGAAACTCCCCAAATACAGGTGTGCCTAGCTTGTAGTGTCATACCCAAGAAGACTCGAGAACGTTATCGCTACCAAAGGTGCTTCAACAAAGTTCTCTAAAAACCTGTTTTTGTTTTGTCATTATGGGTTATTGTGGGTAGATTGATGAGGAAAAAACAATTGAATCCATTTTAGAATAGGGCTGTAACGTTAAAAAAAATATAATAATGCTTTCTGAATGCACTGTATGTCTGGCGGCCAGGACAGCTCCATTTGCAGGGCTAACTCTGACTGTGGAGAGGAGAGGAAAATGGAGTAGAGGAGAGGATAAGAGAAGAGAAGAGAAGAGAAGAGAAGAGAAGAGAAGAGAAGAGAAGAGAAGAGAAGAGAAGAGAAGAGAAGAGAAGAGAAGAGAAGAGGAGGAGACAGGACAGGAGAGAAGAGGAGAGAGGAAGGAAAGAAGATAGTAGGAGAGGAGAGAAGAGAAGAGAAGAGAAGAGAAGAGAAGAGAAGAGAAGAGAAGAAGAGAAGAGAAGAGAAGAGAAGAGGAGAGGAGGAAAGGAGGAGACAGGACAGGAGAGAAGAGGAGAAGAAGGAGAGAAGATAGTAGGAGAGGAGAGGAGAGGAGAGGAGAGGAGAGGAGAGGAGAGAAGAGGAGAGGAGAGGAGAGGAGAGGAGAGGAGAGGAGAGGAGAGGAGAGGAGAGGAGAGGAGAGGAGAGGAGAGGAGGAGAGGAGAGGAGAGGAGAGGAGAGGAGAGGAGAGGAGAGGAGAGGAGTGAAGATCATTTGTCCTCAGGGTAGACAGCCACCACTCAGAAAGGGAAGGGAACAAGTATGACAGACAACTCAGAGGAGAAGAGAGAGAAACAGAGAGATGAAGTAGTAGAGATATGATGTGAAAGGGGGATAAACAAAAAGAGGGGTACAGTGTCATGGCTTTATCTCAATAGTCTACAGTGGCTTCCTCTTTTCCTCACCTCCTCTCCTTCATCTGCACTAATCACACACACAAAAACACACAGGTGACTGAAAGCACACACACACATACACAAACACACACACACACACAAGCACACACAAACACAGTACTAATAGTCTGTGTAAAGCACTACTCACGTCGCCACCTAGTGAGGGCTGCAGGTCACAGCACTCAGCGGTGGGGCTCAGGTCCTGTCTCATCACCCAGATGGGCTCTTTAGGTTCATCAGGGGTATAGGGTGACCTCACCGTCCTGGTCTTCACCTCTTCTATGGCCTCCTTGATGTCCTTTATGGCCAGGGAGATGGCGTCTCTCTTTTCACGACTGTTACGAACCCCAGACCAGTCGTCAGATTCTGCTAAGGGTGGAAGCTCTCTTCTTCACTCTCATCTCCCTCTCCTTCTATCTCTCCCTTGCGGTATGTGGAGTCTGTGGGCGCATCGGATTGAGAATTGTGAGCGTGTTCGGATTCGGGCCACTCTCCCTCCTCTTCCTCTCCTCCTTCCATCATGTCCTCTTCCTCTCCTCCCTCCCGTAGCCCGGCAGCAGCTCTCTCCAGACTCTGAGAGCTGAGACTCTCTCTGACCTCGGCTACGATCATGTCGATGTCCTCTTCCCCGTCCTGGTCGCAACTGTCTGCCCGTGGGTACGGAGCAAACTCCGCCTCCTTCTCCGGGCTGTCCGACTCCCCGTCCGAGCGTTCATCGTAGTGGTGGAGCCGTGACCCCACCGCCTCCTGCTGTCGGTAGTCCCCGCCTCCTTCCCGCCCCTCAAACAGATGGAACCCCGCTTTCCTCTGCTGGAGGTTCTCATTGGCGTCCATAGGCTCTGCAACCTTTGCGGCAGAAGAGAGAGCGTCGCCGATCTCCTCGTAGACGTGTTCTGTCAGGGAGTAGTCGTAGGCTTCAGAATACGCCTCGTCTTCTGGCTCCACCCCTTCCTCCACGCTGCAGTCCCGCCCCCCTTTTCTGCTGGCCCCTCCCCCACGGCGGTAGAGAGGCTGGGTGTACACGTAGTTGGAGTAACCTCCTCCAGGGTTCAGGGTCTCCTCTGCCTCCTCCTGACTGGGGGGTCTCCCAACATCTGGTAGGGGTTCCCGGGGTAAGGGAGGGGGCAGAGGGGGGTAGTTGAGGTTCAGGTTGGGGTGGGGTTGCTCTGACTCAGCACTCTCTGTGTATCCCTCTGCCTCTGGGCGAAGCGTCACCTCGTAGGTACCGCAGTCGTCCTCTGCCTCAGGATCTAGTGCCATGACGGCGTCGCCCTCCGCCCGGTCTGTGTGTGTGTGGAAACCGCTTTCCGTGCTAGCAGAACGAGCTAATGCATAATCATCACCCTCTCTCCCCCTCTCTCTCCCCCTCATCCTCCTCCGGCTCATCTGGTTGTGGGAGTAGAGAGTGAACAGGCTGTGGGCCTGGTGGAGGTGGTTGTTCCTCCGGCTCATCTGGTTGTGGGGGTAGAGAGTGAACAGGCTGTGGGCCTGGTGGAGGTGGTTGTTGTTGCTGGGCCCTCTCAGCCTCTCTCTGCTGTCTCTGTGTGTGTCTCTGCTGCTGTGCTCTGAGCCTGGCCTCACTGTCCTCCTGTCTGCGGTAACGTGTCACTGCAGGTCGCGGGATGGGCAGAGACTGACCCTGGGCCTGCTGGGGCTGAGGCTGGGGCTGCTGGGGAGGAGACTGGGCTCCCTGGTGCAGCTCTGCCTCTGGCTCCTCTGTTGACCTCCGCTGTGGGGCTCCTCTGATTCTGCTGCCACCTGCACCAGGGGCCTCATTATACCTCCTGTAGCGCGGTGCAGCATGGTTGTTGTTTTCACTACTATGGTTGCTAGGCTGCCGGGGTCGCCTGCTGTTTGTGGCAGTGTTGTTGTCGTGGCGACGGCGTTGAGGAGGGGGCAAGTCGGCTTCCACGTCCTCGCTCAGTTCCTGGCCTAACTCCGCCTCCTGGGGGTTCATGGCTGCCTCGGATTGGTTGAGAGGAAGAGGGAGGATGGGTTTAGGCAAAATGCATGGCCTGCCGTCGTGTGGGACACAAGCAGCTCAGATCTTCTGAGGAAAAGAGAGAGAGAGAAAGACAGAGGAGATATTTAGAACAATATTTTCATCCAGCACATGAAGTGAGTTAACAACAAAGTGAACGAATGAATGACGGAGTACAATATGACATTTTATGAAATAGTTTGGGGAAAGGCCAGATGATGGTGGTGGTGTTGGTGGGGAGGTGGATGGTGGTGGTGGTGGTGGTGGGGATGGTGGTGGTGTTGGTGGGGAGGTGGATGGTGGTGGTGGTGGTGGTGGGGAGGTGGATGGTGGTGGTGGTGGTGGGGAGGTGGATGGTGGTGGTGGTGGGGAGGTGGATGGTGGTGGTGGTGGGGGTGGATGGTGGTGGTGGTGGTGATGGTGGTGGGGAAGTGGATGGTGGGGAGGTGGATGGTGTTGGTGTTGATGGTGGGGGTGGATGGTGGTGGTGATGGTGGTGGTGTTGGGGTGGTGGATGGTGTTGGTGGTGGTGATGGGGAGGTGGTGGTGCTGGTGGTGGTGCTGGTGGGGAGGTGGGGAGGTGGATGGTGATGGTGGTGGTGGGGGGGGTGGATGGTGGATGGTGGTGGTGGGGAGGTGAATGGTGGTGGTGGTGGTGATGGGGAGGTGGTGGTGCTGGTGCTGGTGGTGGTGCTGGTGGGGAGGTGGGGAGGTGGATGGTGGTGGTGGTGGGGAGGTGGATGGTGGTGGTGGTGCTGGTGGGGAGGTGGGGAGGTGGATGGTGGTGGTGGTGGGGAGGTGGATGGTGGTGGTGATGTTGGTGGTGGGGAGCTGGTGGTGGTGGTGGTGAGGTGGATGGTGGTGGTGGTGGTGATGGGGAGGTGGTGGTGCTGGTGCTGGTGGTGGTGCTGGTGGGGAGGTGGGGAGGTGGATGGTGGTGGTGGTGGGGAGGTGGATGGTGGTGGTGGTGGGGGTGGATGGTGGTGATGGTGGGGAGGTGGATGGTGGGGAGGTGGATGGTGGTGGTGGTGGGGGGTGGATGGTGGTGGTGGTGGGGGTGGATGGTGGTGGTGGTGATGGTGGGGAGGTGGATGGTGGTGGTGGTGGGGGGTGGATGGTGGTGGTGGTGATGGTGGGGAGGTGGATGGTGGTGGTGGTGATGGTGGGGAGGTGGATGGTGGTGGTGGTGGGGGGGTGGATGGTGGTGGTGGTGGGAGGGTGGATGGTGGTGGTGGTGGTGATGGTGGTGGTGGGTGTGGGTGGGGGGTGGATGGTGGTGGTGGTGATGGTGGTGGGGAGGTGGATGGTGGTGGTGGTGATGGTGGGGGTGGATGGTGGTGGTGATGGTGGTGGTGTTGGGGAGGTGGATGTTGTTGGTGGTGGTGATGGGGAGGTGGTGGTGCTGGTGCTGGTGGGGGTGGATGGTGGATGGTGGTGGTGGGGAGGTGGATGGTGGTGGTGATGTTGGTGGTGGGGAGGTGGTGGTGGGGGGGGTGGATGGTGGTGGTGGTGGGGAGGTGGATGGTGGTGGTGGTGGGGGGTGGATGGTGGTGGTGGTGGTGGGGAGGTGGATGGTGGTGGTGGTGATGGTGGTGGTGTTGGGGAGGTGGATGGTGGTGGTGTTGGAGAGGTGGATGGTGGTGGTAGTGATAGTGGTGGTGTTGGGCAGGTGGATGGTGATGGATGGTGGTGGTGGTGGTGTTGGGGAGGTGGATGGTGGTGGTGTTGGGGAGGTGGATGGTGGTGGTAGTGATAGTGGTGGTGTTGGGGAGGTGGATGGTGATGGATGGTGGTGGTGGTGGTGATGGTGGTGGTGGTAGTGGTGATGGTGGAGAGGTGGATGGTGGTGGTGATGTTGGTGGTGGGGAGGTGGTGGTGGTGGTGATGGGGAGGTGGTGGTGCTGGTGCTGGTGGTGGTGGGGAGGTGGGGAGGTGGATGGTGGTGGTGGTGGGGGAGGTGGATGGTGGTGGTGGTGGGGGTGGATGGTGGTGGTGGTGATGGTGGGGAGGTGGATGGTGGGTGGTGGTGGTGGTGGTGGTGGTGAGGTGGATGGTGGTGGTGCTGGTGCTGGTGATGGTGGTGGTGGTGGGGAGGTGGATGGTGGATGGATGGTGGTGGTGAGGTGGTGGGTGGGGAGGTGGTGGGGAGGTGGATGGTGGTGGTGGTGGTGGTGTTGGGGGGTGGATGGTGGTGGTGATGTTGGTGGTGATGGTGGGGAGGTGGATGGTGGTGGTGGTGATGGTGGGGGTGGATGGTGGTGGTGATGGTGGTGGTGGGGGGGGTGGATGGTGGATGGTGGTGGTGGTGGTGGTGGTGGGGGTGGATGGTGGTGGTGGTGGTGGGGGGTGGATGGTGGTGGTGGTGGTGAGGAGGTGGATGGTGGTGGTGGTGATGGTGGTGGTGTTGGGGAGGTGGATGGTGGTGGTGGTGGGGAGGTGGATGGTGGTGGTGGTGATAGTGGTGGTGTTGGGGAGGTGGATGGTGATGGATGGTGGTGGTGGTGGTGGTAGTGGTGATGGTGGAGAGGTGGATGGTGGTGGTGATGGGGAGGTGGTGGTGCTGGTGCTGGTGGGTAGGTGGGGAGGTGGATGGTGGTGGTGGTGGGGAGGTGGTGGTGGGGGTGGATGGTGGTGGTGGTGATGGTGGGGGAGGTGGATGGTGGTGGTGGTGGTGGAGAGGTGGATGGTGGTGGTGATGGTGGTGAGGTGGATGGTGGTGGTGATGGAGAGGTGGTGGTGCTGGTGCTGGTGATGGTGATGGTGGTGGGGAGGTGGATGGTGGATGGATGGTGGTGGTGAGGTGGTGGTGGGGAGGTGGATGGTGGTGGTGTGGTGGTGGTGGTGGGGGGTGGATGGTGGTGGTGATGTTGGTGGTGATGGTGGGGAGGTGGATGGTGGTGGTGGTGATGGTGGTGATGGTGGTGGGGGGGTGGATGGTGGTGATGTTGGTGGTGATGGTGGGGAGGTTGATGGTGGTGGTGGTGGATGGTGGTGGTGGTGGGGGTGGATGGTGGTGGTGATGTTGGTGGTGATGGTGGGGAGGTGGATGGTGGTGGTGGTGATGGTGGTGGGGGTGGATGGTGGTGGATGGTGGTGGTGGTGGTGGGGTGGTGGATGGTGGTGGTGATGTTGGTGGTGATGGTGGGGAGGTGGATGGTGGTGGTGGTGGTGATGGTGGGGAGGTGGATGGTGGTGGTGGATGGTGGTGGTGGTGATGGTGGTGGTGGATGGTGGTGGTGGGGAGGTGGTGGTGGTCGAAAACTTTTGCTGGAAAAACAGTAAGTGAGAGAACAAGGGTAAGTTGACATAGAAATACATCCCAACATTTACTCCCATTGGTTGAGAGAGGGGAAGGTGATAATTGCCAGCGAGCCCATAGGTTAAACAGCACGCTTGAGGAATGGGAAAGTTGGTTACCTTGTCAGTTAAACACCTGAATGCCTTCAATTGAAACATGTCTCCTGCATTTAACCCTCTGAATCAGAGAGGACTGCCTTAAGCAACATCCAAGTTTTAACCACCTTACTCAGGGGAAGAACAACACCTGGGGGATTCAAACCAGCAACCTTTCGGTTGCTAGTCCAACGCTCTAACCACTAGACCACCTGCTGCCATGTGTGGAATGTGCATTATTGTTCTGTGATTAAAGGCTATAAGGTAAATAGGTGACAGACATGCCACACATGGCTAATAGGAAAGAGGAGAAGAAATTGATGATGACGATGACGATGATACGTTTGTATTCATCTCCACTATGAATACTAGGATACAAAGTGAATTATATTCTTCTTACTGGATGAAGTTAAACATGCATAAACCAGCCTTCCTGATTGAACTTGACCAGCCTTCCTGATTGAACTTGACCAGCCTTCCTGATTGAACTTGATCAGCCTTCCTGATTGAACTTGACCAGCCTTCCTGATTGAACTTGACCAGCCTTCCTGATTGAACTTGACCAGCCTTCCTGATTGAACTTGACCAACTGATTGAACTTGACCAGCCTTCCTGATTGAACTTGACCAGCCTTCCTGATTGAACTTGATCAGCCTTCCTGATTGAACTTGATCAGCCTTCCTGATTGAACTTGACCATGCCATAAATCATGAGACAGCTGGACCACAGTAACAACTTCCTCATAGACCTACTACTCACTTGCCCTCTGTTGAGGATGCTTCCCCCTCTGAGTCCAGAGCTCTCCCCTGACCCACACGCACGCACGCACACACACACACACACACACACACACACACACACACACACACACACACACACACACACACACACACACACACACACACACACACACACACACACACACACACACACACTGTCACAAAGACCCCCTTGAGGTCTATCCCCTCCTTTTATGGTTCCACAGCTGGTTACAATACAAGTGTGTGTGTGTGTGTGTGTGTGTGTGTGTGTGTGTGTGTGTGTGTGTGTGTGTGTGTGTGTGTGTGTGTGTGTGTGTGTGTGTGTGTGTGTGTGTGTGTGTGTGTGTGTGTGTGTGTGTGTGTGTGTGTGCGTGCGTGCGTGCGTGCATGTGTGCGTGTGACATTGACCCACTTAGTGCTGTGAAAAGCCACAGAAAGAGAGAGAATCACACACACACACACACACACACACACACAGTCCCAGAGGCAGATCAGCGTGACTAGGATCAGTCATAAAGTAATATATATACCTCAAACTGTGGATACTAAATCAAATCCCATCATATTGGTCACATACACGAAATCCTTACTACCACCAACACCAGACATTCGGTTCATCCTGGAAAGGAATGTAGGACCTGTTCTGATCATATCATTACCTAGACTGGTCAAAGCTTAATTTAAACCTTTTTGAATTTTAACTACGACATTGAAAGTGGACCACCCTGCTACAATACTGAAGCACTCTGAGATTAAATAAAATGTTTCCAGACTCCACATCTTCCCCTATGACTTACAACTATCTACTGTGCATATCATAGCATTAAAAAGGAGGGACCATTTAACTCTCATACTACCGACTGGGACCATTTAACCCTCATATCACCGACTGGGACCATTTAACCCTCATACTACCGACTGGGACCATTCAACTCTCATACTACCGACTGGGACCATTTAACCCTCATATCACCGACTGGGACCATTTAACCCTCATACTACCGACTGGGACCATTTAACTCTCATATCACCGACCGGGACCATTTAACCCTCATACTACCGACTGGGACCATTTAACCCTCATACTACCGACTGGGACCATTTAACCCTCATATCACCCACTGGGACCATTCAACCCTCATATCACCGACTGGGACCATTTAACCCTCATACTACCGACTGGGACCATTTAACCCTCATATCACCGACTGGGACCATTTAACTCTCATATCACCCACTGGGACCATTTAACCCTCATATCACCACTGGGACCATTTAACCCTCATATCACCACTGGGACCATTTAACTCTCATATCACCGACTGGGACCATTTAACCCTCATACTACCGACTGGGACCATTTAACCCTCATATCACCGACTGGGACCATTTAACCCTCATACCAGAGAGATCTGAGGTCTGGATCCGACCAGGTCAATACGGGACGGGTCCAGTTGTCCTCGGGTCCGTTCAGAACAGGTTTCTATATATTAAACAAATTAATTTATGCAGGTCAGGTCAGGGTGGGAAAGCCCCAAGTCCATTTTAGAATTGGTCCAACTTTCTGGAGTCTTTAAGATCTTTTACAGACACACAGTCAGAGCACGCATCTCTGGTAACCATGGTGATGGTCTCCCTTGACAGTGGCTAGGCGAAGTGTTCAGACTGCAGCAAAAATGTCTACCTGCACACACACACACACGCAGGTGGCATGCAAACAGAACACACACACACACACAGGCATGTAGGCTGACACTCAAACATACAAACACGCCAATGTGTATGCATGCTCACACACACACGTACATACACAGACAGACACAAAAACATAGACATACACATGTCACACACACTCTCCCTCCCTAGGGACCTGCCAGCCCTTACCCGCAACAACAAGAGGAAGGAGAAAACAATCGATGGCGACAGACCAGGAAAAAGTGAGACAGAACAGCTCTATATCCAAATGAAGGAGAGGCTGCAGTAGAATGAAACAACAACACTGAGGCAGTCCAGAGAGATGGTAGGTGGGGAAGAGAGAGATGGGGAGAGAGAGAGAGAGAGAGAGAGAGAGAGAGAGAGAGAGAGAGCGAGAGAGAGAGAGAGAGAGAGAGAGAGGAAGGGAAGTGAGGGAGAGAGAGAGAGAAAGAGAGATAGAGAGCGAGAGCGAGAGAGAGAGAGAGAGAGAGAGGGTAGGAGGGAAGAGAGAGAGAGAGAGAGAGCAAGAGAGAGAGTGAGAGAGAGAGAGAGAGAGAGAGAGAGGCAAAGAGGGAGAAAAAGGATGGGAGATAGGAGAGAGGATAGGACAGGACAGGGAGAGAGAGAGAAAGAGAGAGAGATCGAGAGAGAGGGTAGGAGAGAGAGAGAGAGAGAGAGAGAGAGAGAGAGAGAGGCAGAGAGGGAGAAAAAGGATGGGAGGTAGGAGAGAGGATAGGACAGGACAGGGAGAGAGAGAGAAAGAGAGAGAGATCGAGAGAGAGGGTAGGAGGGGAAGAGAGAGAGAGAGAGCGGCAGAGAGGGAGAAAAAGGATGGGAGGTAGGAGAGAGGATGGGATGGGGAGAGAGAGAAAGAGAGAGAGAGAGAGTGCGGCGTTAGAGGGCAAGAGAGTCGGGGGAGAGAGAGGGCGAGAGAGAGAGAGAGGATAGAGAGAAAGAGAGAGAAAGAGAGAGAGAGAGGGAGAGAGAGAGTGAGAGAGAAACAGAGGGAGAAAGAGAGAGATGGAGAGAGAGAGAAAGATGGAGAGAGGGAGAGAGAGATAGAGAGATAGCCTGCTGAAGTGGGAAAATTGACTGCTATCAATTGACATACTACAGAACATGAAGAATTTGCCTGCTACTGCACTAAATCTAGGAGGGGCTTTCAGATGAATAAACAGACAGGAATAAACACACACACACACACATCAGTACCTGACGCAGTCTTTCAACCATATACAGCATGAACAGCAAACAAAGGAGAACCTATACACATTCTGCAACCCAATCACTAATAGCTAAGATAGATGAACGCATAAAGTGTGCTGCTTTCGTGCTCTCAAATATACATACCAGAGATAGAGGGAGGGCACCACAGCAGTGCACCACAGCAGGGTACCACAGCAGGGTACCTCAGGAGGGCACCACAGGAGGGTACCACAGCAGGGCACCACAGCAGGGTACCTCAGCAGGGCACCACAGCAGGGTACCACAGCAGGGCACCACAGCAGGGTACCACAGCAGGGTACCTCAGGAGGGCAACACAGGAGGGTACCACAGCAGGGTACCTCAGGAGGGCACCACAGGAGGGTACCACAGCAGGGCACCACAACAGGGTACCACAGCAGGGTACCTCAGCAGGGCACCACAGCAGGGCACCATAGGAGGGTACCTCAGGAGGGTACCTCAGCAGGGCACCACAGCAGGGCACCACAGCAGGGTACCTCAGCAGGGTACCACAGCAGGGTACCACAGCAGGGCACCACAGCAGGGCACCTCAACAGGGCACCACAGCAGGGTACCTCAGCAGTGCACCACAGCAGGGTACCACAGCAGGGCACCACAGCAGTGCACCACAGCAGGGTACCTCAGCAGGATTAGGGTATGTATGTTAGAGGGATCTGATATGCTGCTGTGAAGGAGGAGGCTGAACGAATATTTCATCATCATTACTGTGAAGGAGGAGGCTGAGGAGCCTGAATGAATATTTCATCATCATTACTGGTCTGAAGGAGGAGGCTGAGGAGGCTGAATGAATATTTCATCATCATTACTGGTCTGAAGGAGGAGGCTGAATGAATATTTCATCTTCATTACTGGTCTGAAGGTTCACCTCTATACTGAACTGGATGGAACCATTCCTTTTAATGTTTAATTACACCTTTTATTCTCCATACCTCTTACCCCTCTTCACCCCTATACTCCCTCATTCTCCATACCCCTTACCCCTCTTCACCCCTCCACTCCCTCATTCTCCATACCTCTTACCCCTCTTCACCCCTCCACTCCCTCATTCTCCATACCTCTTACCCCTCTTCACCCCTCCAGTCCCTCATTCTCCATACCTCTTACCCCTTCTTTCACTCCCTCTTCACCCCCTCTTCACCCCTATACTCCCTCATTCTCCATACCTCTTACCCTTCTTCACCCCTCTACTCCTTCTTCTCTCCTTCTTCCCTCATTCTCCATCCTCACCCCTCCACTCCCTCATTCTCCATACCTCTTACCCCTCTTCACCCCTCCACTCCCTCATTCTCCTTACCCCTATTACCCCTCTTCTCCCCTATACTCCCTCATTCTCCATACCTATTACCCCTCTTCACCCCTATACTCCCTCATTCTCCATCCTCACCCCTCCACTCCCTCATTCTCCATACCTCTTACCCCTCTTCACCCCTCCACTCCCTCATTCTCCATACCTCTTACCCCTCTTCACCCCTCCACTCCCTCATTCTCCATACCGCTTACCCCTCTTCACCCCTATACTCCCTCATTCTCCATACCTCTTACCCCTCTTACCCCTCTTCACCCCTATACTCCCTCATTCTCCCACCTCTTACCCCTCTTCACCCCTCCACTCCCTCATTCTCCATACATCCTACCCCTCTTCACCCCTCCACTCCCTCATTCTCCATACCGCTTAACCCCTCTTCACCCCTATACTCCCTCATTCTCCATACCTCCTACCCCTCTTCACCCCTCCACTCCCTCATTCTCCATACCTCTTACCCCTCTTCACCCCTCCACTCCCTCATTCTCCATACCTCTTACCCCTCTTCACCCCTATACTCCCTCATTCTCCATACCTCTTACCCCTCTTCACCCCTATACTCCCTCATTCTCCATACCTCTTACCCCTCTTCACCCCTCCACTCCCTCATTCTCCATACCTCTTACCCCTCTTCACCCCTATACTCCCTCATTCTCCATACCTCTTACCCCTCTTCACCCCTATACTCCCTCATTCTCCATACCTCTTACCCCTCTTCACCCCTCCACTCCCTCATTCTCCATACCTCTTACCCCTCTTCACCCCTCTCCCTCATTCTCCATACCCTTACCCCTCTTCACCCCTATACTCCCTCATTCTCCATACCTCTTACCCCTCTTCACCCCTCCACTCCCTCATTCTCCATCCTCACCCCCTTCCACTCCCTCATTCTCCATACCTCTTACCCTCTTCACCCCTCCACTCCCTCATTCTCCATCCTCACCCCTCTACTCCTCATTCTCCATACCTCTTACCCCTCTTCACCCCTCCACTCCTCATTCTCCATACCTCTTACCCCTCCACTCCCTCATTCTCCATCCTCACCCCTCCACTCCCTCATTCTCCATCCTCACCCCTCCACTCCCTCATTCTCCATACCGCTTACCCCTCTTCACCCCTCCACTCCCTCATTCTCCATACCTCTTACCCCTCTTCACCCCTCCACTCCCTCATTCTCCATACCTCTTACCCCTCTTCACCCCTCCACTCCCTCATTCTCCATACCTCTTACCCCTCTTCACCCCTATACTCCCTCATTCTCCATACCTCTTACCCCTCTTCACCCCTATACTCCCTCATTCTCCATACCTCTTACCCCTCTTCACCCCTCCACTCCCTCATTCTCCATCCTCACCCCTCCACTCCCTCATTCTCCATACCTCTTACCCCTCTTCACCCCTCCACTCCCTCATTCTCCATCCTCACCCCTCCACTCCTTCATTCTCCATACCGCTTACCCCTCTTCACCCCTCCACTCCCTCATTCTCCATACCTCTTACCCCTCTTCACCCCTCCACTCCCTCATTCTCCATCCTCACCCCTCCACTCCCTCATTCTCCATCCTCACCCCTCCACTCCCTCATTCTCCATACCGCTTACCCCTCTTCACCCCTCCACTCCCTCATTCTCCATACCGCTTACCCCTCTTCACCCCTCCACTCCCTCATTCTCCATACCGTCTTACCCCTCTTCACCCCTCCACTCCCTCATTCTCCATACCTCTTACCCCTCTTCACCCCCTCCCTCATTCTCCATACCTCTTACCCCTCTTCACCCCTATACTCCCTCATTCTCCATACCTCTTACCCCTCTTCACCCCTATACTCCCTCATTCTCCATACCTCTTACCCCTCTTCACCCCTATACTCCCTCATTCTCCATACCTCTTACCCCTCTTCACCCCTATACTCCTCATTCTCCATACCTCTTACCCCTCTTCACCCCTCCACTCCCTCATTCTCCATCCTCACCCCTCCACTCCTTCATTCTCCATACCGCTTACCCCTCTTCACCCCTCCACTCCCTCATTCTCCATACCTCTTACCCCTCTTCACCCCTCCACTCCCTCATTCTCCATCCTCACCCCTCCACTCCCTCATTCTCCATCCTCACCCCTCCACTCCCTCATTCTCCATACCGCTTACCCCTCTTCACCCCTCCACTCCCTCATTCTCCATACCTCTTACCCCTCTTCACCCCTCCACTCCCTCATTCTCCATACCGCTTACCCCTCTTCACCCCTCCACTCCCTCATTCTCCATACCACTTACCCCTCTTCACCCCTATACTCCCTCATTCTCCATACATCTTACCCCTCTTCACCCCTATACTCCCTCATTCTCCATACCTCTTACCCCTCTTCACCCCTATACTCCCTCATTCTCCATACCTCTTACCCCTCTTCACCCCTATACTCCCTCATTCTCCATACCTCTTACCCCTCTTCACCCCTATACTCCCTCATTCTCCATACCTCTTACCCCTCTTCACCCCTATACTCCCTCGTTCTCCATACCTCTTACCCCTCTTCACCCCTCCACTCCCTCATTCTCCATACCTCTTACCCCTCTTCACCCCTATACTCCCTCATTCTCCATACCTCTTACCCCTCTTCACCCCTATACTCCCTCATTCTCCATACCTCTTACCCCTCTTCACCCCTCCACTCCCTCATTCTCCATCCTCACCCCTCCACTCCCTCATTCTCCATACCTCTTACCCCTCTTCACCCCTCCACTCCCTCATTCTCCATCCTCACCCCTCACCCCTACTCCCTTCATTCTCCATACCGCTTACCCCTCTTCACCCCTCCACTCCCTCATTCTCCATACCTCTTACCCCTCTTCACCCCTCCACTCCCTCATTCTCCATCCTCACCCCTCCACTCCCTCTCTCCATCCTCACCCCTCCACTCCCTCATTCTCCATACTCTTACCCCTCTTCACCCCTCCACTCCCTCATTCTCCATACCTCTTACCCCTCTTCACCCCTCCACTCCCTCATTCTCCATACCTCTTACCCCTCTTCACCCCTCCACTCCCTCATTCTCCATACCTCTTACCCCTCTTCACCCCTATACTCCCTCATTCTCCATACCTCTTACCCCTCTTCACCCCTATACTCCCTCATTCTCCATACCTCTTACCCCTCTTCACCCCTCCACTCCCTCATTCTCCATCCTCACCCCTCCACTCCCTCATTCTCCATACCTCTTACCCCTCTTCACCCCTCCACTCCCTCATTCTCCATCCTCACCCCTCCACTCCTTCATTCTCCATACCCTTACCCCTCTTCACCCCTCCACTCCCTCATTCTCCATACCTCTTACCCCTCTTCACCCCTCCACTCCCTCATTCTCCATCCTCACCCCTCCCTCCATTCTCCTCATTCCCATCCTCACCCCTCCACTCCCTCATTCTCCATACCGCTTACCCCTCTTCACCCCTCCACTCCCTCATTCTCCATACCGCTTACCCCTCTTCACCCCTATACTCCCTCATTCTCCATACGTCTTACCCCTCTTCACCCCTCCACTCCCTCATTCTCCATACCTCTTACCCCTCTTCACCCCTATACTCCTCATTCTCCATACCTCTTACCCCTCTTCACCCCTATACTCCCTCATTCTCCATACCTCTTACCCCTCTTCACCCCTATACTCCCTCATTCTCCATACCTCTTACCCCTCTTCACCCCTATACTCCCTCATTCTCCATACCTCTTACCCCTCTTCACCCCTATACTCCCATCGTTCTCCATACCTCTTACCCCTCTTCACCCCTCCACTCCCTCATTCTCCATACCTCTTACCCCTCTTCACCCCTATACTCCCTCATTCTCCATACCTCTTACCCCTCTTCACCCCTATACTCCTCATTCTCCATACCTCTTACCCCTCTTCACCCCTCCACTCCCTCATTCTCCATCCTCACCCCTCCACTCCCTCATTCTCCATACCTCTTACCCCTCTTCACCCCTCCACTCCCTCATTCTCCATCCTCACCCCTCCACTCCCTTCATTCTCCATACCGCTTACCCCTCTTCACCCCTCCACTCCCTCATTCTCCATACCTCTTACCCCTCTTCACCCCTATACTCCCTCATTCTCCATACCTCTTACCCCTCTTCACCCCTCCACTCCCTCATTCTCCATCCTCACCCCTCCACTCCCTCATTCTCCATACCTCTTACCCCTCATTCTCCACTCCCTCATTCCCTCCTCACCCCTCCACTCCCTCATTCTCCATACCTCTTACCCCTCTTCACCCCTCCACTCCCTCATTCTCCATCCTCACCCCTCTTCACCCCCTTCATTCTCCATACCTCTTACCCCTCTTCACCCCTCCACTCCCTCATTCTCCATACCTCTTACCCCTCTTCACCCCTCCACTCCCTCATTCTCCATCCTCACCCCTCCACTCCCTCATTCTCCATCCTCACCCCTCCACTCCCTCATTCTCCATACCGCTTACCCCTCTTCACCCCTCCACTCCCTCATTCTCCATACCTCTTACCCCTCTTCACCCCCTCCCTCATTCTCCATACCTCTTACCCCTCTTCACCCCTCCACTCCCTCATTCTCCATACCTCTTACCCCTCTTCACCCCTATACTCCCTCATTCTCCATCCTCTTACCCTCTTCACCCCTATCCCTCCACCCTCATTCTCCATACCTCTTACCCCTCTTCACCCCTATACTCCCTCATTCTCCATACCTCTTACCCCTCTTCACCCCTATACTCCCTCATTCTCCATACCTCTTACCCCTCTTCACCCCTATACTCCATCGTTCTCCATACCTCTTACCCCTCTTCACCCCTCCACTCCCTCATTCTCCATACCTCTTACCCCTCTTCACCCTCCACTCCCTCATTCTCCATACCGCTTACCCCTCTTCACCCCTCCACTCCCTCATTCTCCATACCTCTTACCCTCTTCACCCCTCCACTCCCTCATTCTCCATCCTCACCCCTCCACTCCCTCATTCTCCATACCTCTTACCCCTCTTCACCCCTCCACTCCCTCATTCTCCATCCTCACCCCTCCACTCCTTCATTCTCCATACCTCTTACCCCTCTTCACCCCTCCACTCCCTCATTCTCCATACCTCTTACCCCTCTTCACCCCTCCACTCCTCTCATTCTCCATCCTCACCCCTCCACCCCTCATTCTCCATCCTCACCCCTCCACTCCCTCATTCTCCATACCGCTTACCCCTCTTCACCCCTCCACTCCCTCATTCTCCATACCTCTTACCCCTCTTCACCCCTCCACTCCCTCATTCTCCATACCTCTTACCCCTCTTCACCCCTCCACTCCCTCATTCTCCATACCTCTTACCCCTCTTCACCCCTATACTCCCTCATTCTCCATACATCTTACCCCTCTTCACCCCTATACTCCCTCATTCTCCATACCTCTTACCCCTCTTCACCCCTATACTCCCTCATTCTCCATACCTCTTACCCCTCTTCACCCCTATACTCCCTCATTCTCCATACCTCTTACCCCTCTTCACCCCTATACTCCCTCATTCTCCATACCTCTTACCCCTCTTCACCCCTATACTCCCTCATTCTCCATACCTCTTACCCCTCTTCACCCTCCACTCCCTCATTCTCCATACCTCCACCCCTCTTCACCCCTCCACTCCCTCATTCTCCATACCGCTTACCCCTCTTCACCCCTATACTCCCTCATTCTCCATACGTCTTACCCCTCTTCACCCCTCCACTCCCTCATTCTCCATACCTCTTACCCCTCTTCACCCCTCCACTCCCTCATTCTCCATACCTCTTACCCCTCTTCACCCCTATACTCCCTCATTCTCCATACCTCTTACCCCTCTTCACCCCTATACTCCCTCATTCTCCATACCTCTTACCCCTCTTCACCCCTATACTCCCTCATTCTCCATACCTCTTACCCCTCTTCACCCCTATACTCCCTCGTTCTCCATACCTCTTACCCCTCTTCACCCCTCCACTCCCTCATTCTCCATACCTCTTACCCCTCTTCACCCCTATACTCCCTCATTCTCCATACCTCTTACCCCTCTTCACCCCTATACTCCCTCATTCTCCATACCTCTTACCCCTCTTCACCCCTCCACTCCCTCATTCTCCATCCTCACCCTTCCACTCCCTCATTCTCCATACCTCTTACCCCTCTTCACCCCTCCACTCCCTCATTCTCCATCCTCACCCCTCCACTCCTTCATTCTCCATACCGCTTACCCCTCTTCACCCCTCCACTCCCTCATTCTCCATACCTCTTACCCCTCTTCACCCCTCCACTCCCTCATTCTCCATCCTCACCCCTCCACTCCCTCATTCTCCATCCTCACCCCTCTTCACCCCTCCACTCCCTCATTCTCCATCCTCACCCCTCCACTCCCTCATTCTCCATACCGCTTACCCCTCTTCACCCCTCCACTCCCTCATTCTCCATACCTCTTACCCCTCTTCACCCCTCCACTCCCTCATTCTCCATACCTCTTACCCCTCTTCACCCCTCCACTCCCTCATTCTCCATACCTCTTACCCCTCTTCACCCCTATACTCCCTCATTCTCCATACCTCTTACCCCTCTTCACCCTATACTCCCTCATTCTCCATACCTCTTACCCCTCTTCACCCCTCCACTCCCTCATTCTCCATCCTCACCCCTCCACTCCCTCATTCTCCATACCTCTTACCCCTCTTCACCCCTCCACTCCCTCATTCTCCATCCTCACCCTCTTCCACTCCTTCATTCTCCATACCGCTTACCCCTCTTCACCCCTCCACTCCCTCATTCTCCATACCTCTTACCCTTCTTCACCCCTCTACTCCTTCTTCACCCCTCTACTCCCTCATTCTCCATCCTCACCCCTCCACTCCCTCATTCTCCATACCTCTTACCCCTCTTCACCCCTCCACTCCCTCATTCTCCATACCTCTTACCCCTCTTCACCCCTCCACTCCCTCATTCTCCATACCTCTTACCCCTCTTCATCCCTCCACTCCCTCATTCTCCATACCTCTTACCCCTCTTCACCCCTATACTCCCTCATTCTCCATCCTCACCCCTCCACTCCCTCATTCTCCATACCGCTTACCCCTCTTCATCCCTCCACTCCCTCATTCTCCATACCGCTTACCCCTCTTCACCCCTACACTCCCTCATTCTCCATACCTCTTACCCCTCTTCACCCCTATACTCCCTCATTCTCCATACCTCTTACCCCTCTTCACCCCTCCACTCCCTCATTCTCCATACCTCTTACCCCTCTTCCTCTTCACCCCTATACTCCCTCATTCTCCATACCTCTTACCCCTCTTCACCCCTCCACTCCCTCATTCTCCATACCTCCTACCCCTCTTCACCCCTCCACTCCCTCATTCTCCATACCTCTTAACCCTCTTCACCCCTATACTCCCTCATTCTCCATACCTCTTACCCCTCTTCACCCCTACTCCCTCATTCTCCCTTCCTCTCTTCACCCCTCCACTCCCTCATTCTCCATACCGCTTAACCCCTCTTCACCCCTATACTCCCTCATTCTCCATACCTCCTACCCCTCTTCACCCATCCACTCCCTCATTCTCCATACCGCTGCCCCTCTTCACCCCTCCACTCCCTCATTCTCCATACCGCTTACCCCTCTTCACCCCTACTCCCTCATTCTCCATACGTCTTACCCCTCTTCACCCCTCCACTCCCTCATTCTCCATACCTCTTACCCCTCTTCACCCCTATACTCTCCCCTCATTCTCCATCCCTCTTCCCCTCTTCACCCCTCCACTCCCTCATTCTCCATACCTCTTACCCCTCTTCACCCCTATACTCCCTCATTCTCCATACCTCTTACCCCTCTTCACCCCTATACTCCCTCATTCTCCATACCTCTTACCCCTCTTCACCCCTATACTCCCTCATTCTCCATACCTCTTACCCCTCTTCACCCCTCCACTCCCTCATTCTCCATACCTCTTACCCCTCTTCACCCCTCCACTCCCTCATTCTCCATACCGCTTACCCCTCTTCACCCCTATACTCCCTCATTCTCCATACCTCTTACCCCTCTTCACCCCTCCACTCCCTCATTCTCCATCCTCACCCCTCCACTCCCTCATTCTCCATACCTCTTACCCCTCTTCACTCCCTCCATTCTCCATACATTCTCCCTCTTCACCCCTCCACTCCCTCATTCTCCATCCTCTTACCCCCTTCCACTCCCTCATTCTCCATACCGCTTACCCCTCTTCACCCCTCCACTCCCTCATTCTCCATACCTCTTACCCCTCTTCACCCCTATACTCCCTCATTCTCCATACCTCTTACCCCTCTTCACCCCTCCACTCCCTCATTCTCCATACCTCTTACCCCTCTTCACCCCTATACTCCCTCATTCTCCATACCTCTTACCCCTCTTCACCCCTATACTCCCTCATTCTCCATACCTCTTACCCCTCTTCACCCCTATACTCCCTCATTCTCCATACCTCTTACCCCTCTTCACCCCCTCCCTCATTCTCCATACCTCTTACCCCTCTTCACCCCTATACTCCCTCATTCTCCATACCTCTTACCCCTCTTCACCCCTATACTCCCTCGTTCTCCATACCTCTTACCCCTCTTCACCCCTCCACTCCCTCATTCTCCATACCTCTTACCCCTCTTCACCCCTATACTCCCTCATTCTCCATACCTCTTACCCCTCTTCACCCCTACTCCCTCATTCTCCATACCTCACCCCTCTTCACCCCTCCACTCCTCATTCTCCATCCTACCCCCTTCCACTCCCTCATTCTCCATACCTCTTACCCCTCTTCACCCCTCCACTCCCTCATTCTCCATCCTCACCCCTCCACTCCTTCATTCTCCATCACCCTCCACCCTCATTCTTCATCCCCTCCACTCCCTCATTCTCCATACCTCTTACCCCTCTTCACCCCTCCACTCCCTCATTCTCCATCCTCACCCCTCTTCACCCCTCCACTCCCTCATTCTCCCTCTTCACCCCTCCACTCCCTCATTCTCCATACCGCTTACCCCTCTTCACCCCTCCACTCCCTCATTCTCCATACCTCTTACCCCTCTTCACCCCTATACTCCCTCATTCTCCATACGTCTTACCCCTCTTCACCCCTCCACTCCCTCATTCTCCATACCTCTTACCCCTCTTCACCCCTATACTCCCTCATTCTCCATACCTCTTACCCCTCTTCACCCCTATACTCCCTCATTCTCCACCTCCTACCCCTCTTCACCCCTCCATTCCCTCATTCTCCATACCCTACCCCTCTTCACCCCTCCACTCCCTCATTCTCCATACCTCTTACCCCTCTTCACCCCTCCACTCCCTCATTCTCCATCCTCACCCCTCTCCTCCCTCATTCTCCATCCTCACCCCTCCACTCCCTCATTCTCCATCCTCACCCCTCCACTCCCTCATTCTCCATCCTCACCCCTCCACTCCCTCATTCTCCATCCTCACCCCTATGCTACCATATTCTCCCTCCTCACCCTTGACTACCCCCTCCCCTCCCCCCCAACCTCAAAAAAGTGACAGAGCATCAATTTACAGATCTTATCAGACCAGAGCCTGAAAACACTACATTCCATTATGACCTCTTACCCCTGAGGTTCTGAAGTGACGTCCGGCTCAGCAGGAATGACTGAGAGAGGATATCTGTAGCCAGAATAACCTATTGTAACCTCCAACCTGTCTGCCAGTCTACACTTCTGTCTCTCTCCCAACAGCAAGGCTAGGCTCACTGAGTCTGTACATAGTCAAAGCTTTCCTTAATGTTGGGTCAGTCACTGTGTAGGCAGGTATAGTCCTAATTCTGCACTGCTGGCTTTGTTTGGGGTTTTGAGTTGTACACAAATTACATTTTTGCAGAATTCTGAATGCTGTCTGGTGTCTCTCTCGCTCCCCTTCTTTCTCTACTTCTCTCTCTATTTCCTTCTCTCTCTCCTTTTCTCTCTCTCTCCTTCTCTCTCTCCCCCTTCTTTCTCTTTTTCCTACCCTCTCTACTTCTCTCTCTCTATTTCTTTCAATCATTCTCTCTCTCTCTCTCTTACTACACAAGAATAACACAATTCAGTTCTAGCCTCTACAGTGCTGGAGGTGGGGCTGAACAACTTCAAACAATTCAATTGCTTTATTTGAAAGTCTGAATATAAAGTGCTTTTTAACATCAGTAAATAAATATATGTACCAACGGTACTGTAGTGATACTGCAACATCCAACTCATCCAAATCAATGTCTTCAAGCTAAGGTCTCCTATTCTTTCTTTTAAAATATATATATCACCTTTATTTATTAACTAGCAAGTCAGATAAAAACAAATTCTTATTTACAATGTCAGAACAATGCTTGGGGAGAGAACGACAGATTATCACCTTGGGGATTCAAACCAGCAACCTTTTGGTTAGTGGCCCAACGCTCTAACCACTAGGCCACATGCCGCTCCTAACGATTGATCTCTCTATCAGCCTATCAATCACCACTCCTAACGACTTGTCGTTCAGTCAACAAAGATTTACCCATAATTCCGGTGGAGTATGATGCATTAATTCCCGTGCTAAAGGGGCCATTAGGAGTTATTCATTGACACGTGTAGGGTAGTACTGAACACCCACACACGTGCATGCACGCGCACAGACGCACACAAACAAAGTCACATTCTACTCCTGCATCCGGTTTGACAACAGGGAATTATTATATTCTGTGAGCGGTGTAGAAATGTACGTTTTAATTCAACTATGTGATTACCGAAACAATATTGAATATACAGGTATTGTTTTTATGTCAGCTATAGGCTTCATTAGGTAAGAGGAAAGCCCTTTTTTCAGAGCGATTTGAGTTGTCAATGTGCCGCATCTCCTTGTAAAAATAAAATATGCATTTTTTTAATTCATGGCATGGTATCCTTTTATCTAAGTGTTGAATAGACATGCAGACAAAATAATTCATGCAAGGAGGGGACTAATAGACTACTACTCTGGAGTCATGAAAACATTTAAATAAATCGATTTTATTTGGCAGGTCACGGATCGTCTCTGGGAAGGATTCAATGAGGGTGGTTCGGGTTGCGGATAAAAATCTGTCATGATCTCGGATATCGGGTGGGGCTCTGAATTGATGTGGCCGGTGTTGGGCGGGTGCGGCTCCAAAAAACGGACTCCTGCAGGATTAAACATACGCACACTCAAGCTGTCGCTAAACAATGGATTTACTAATTCCCTCTGTCTGATTTTTCTCATTCTATAGCTCACACACTGATTCACTGTCATTAATTATGTCATTAAATTCCTCTGCCTAGAGAAATCACCTATGAGGCCGAGAGAGCGGGGGAGCTGGAAAGAGAGATATGCAGTGATAGAGAAAGGGGAGATGGAGAGAGAGACAGGGAAAGAGATATGAAACTGGAGTGAGAAACCCAGAGAAAGAAAGGGAGATGGATGGGTAGAAAGAGAGAGGAAGAGGAAGAGAGATGCTTGATGATCCTAAACTCTGATAACTAAAAGAAGATGACTGCCTCTCTCTCAATTAAATTAAATTCAAATGGCTTTATTGGTATGGGAAACGTGTTTAAATGGCCAAAACTAGTGAAATAGATCAAACAGAAGTGAAATATAACAATAACAAATGAACAGTAAACATTACAATCACAAAAGTTCCAAATGAATAGAGACATTACTAATGTCATATTATGTCTATATACAGTGTTGTAACGATGTACAAATGGTTAAAGTACAAAGGGGAATTTACAATAAAAAGCAAACCTTAAATATTATACTCAGAAGTTTCAAATGTCATATTATGTCTATATACAGTGTTGTAACAATGTACAAATGGTTAAAGTACAAAGGGGAATTTACAATAAAAAGCAAACCTTAAATATTATACTCAGAAGTTTCAAATGTCATATTATGTCTATATACATTGTTGTAATGATGCGCAAATAGTTAAAGGGAAAATAAATAAACATAAATATGCGTTGTATTTACAATGGTGTTTGTTCTTCACTGGTTGCCCTTTTCTTGTGGCAACAGGTCACAAATCTTGCTGCAGTGATGCACACTGTGGAATTTCACCCAGTAGATATGGGAGTTTATCAAAATTGGATTTGTTTTCAAATTCTTTGTGGGTCTGTGTAATCTGAGTGAAATATGTGTCTCTAAAATGGTCATACATTGGGCAGGAGGTTAGGAAGTGCAGCTCAGTTTCCACCTCATTTTGTGGGCAGTGAGCACATAGTCTCTCTTCTCTTGAGAGTCGGGTCTGCCTACGACAGCCTCTCAATAGCAAGGCTATGCTCACTGAGTCTGTACATAGTCAAAGCTTTCCTTAAGTTTGGATCAGTCACAGTGGTCAGGTATTCTGCCGCTGTGTACTCTCTGTTTAGGGTATTCTAGTTTGCTCTGTTTTTTTTGTTAATTACTTGACACATTGGAAATAATTCTCTTTTTGTTTTCTCATGATTTGGTTGGGTCTAATTGTGTTGCTGTCCTGGGGCTCTGTAGTGTGTGTTTATGAACAGATCCCCAGGACCAGCTTGCTTAGGGGACTCTCCAGGTTCATCTCTCTGTAGGGGATGGCTCTGTGGGGTCTGTTTGTGAACAGAGCCCCAGGACCAGCTTGCTTAGGGGACTCTTCTCCAGGTTCATCTCTCTGTAGGGGATGGCTCTTTATTATTTATTATGAACAGAGCCCCAGGACCAGCTTCTTTTTAGATGGGACTCTTCTAGTTCATCTCTTTAGGTCTAGATTTATTATGGAAGGTTTGGGAATCTGCTCTCATGCATTATTTAGATGGTTTTATTGTAATTTGATGTCTCTTTTCTGGATTTTGATAATTAGTGTTTGTCCCATTTTGTGAAGTCTTGGTTGGTGAGCGGACCCCAGACCTCACAACCACAAAGGGCAATGGGCTCTATAACTGATTCAAATAGTTTTAGCCAGATCCTAATTGGTATGTTACATTTTATGTTCCTTTTGATGGCATAGAATGCCCTTCTTGCCTTGTCTCTCAGATCGTTCACAGCCAATGTTTGGGCTGAGGTATGTATCTTTTTTTGTGTGCTCTAAGGCAACAGTGTCTAGATGGAAGTTGTATTTGTGGTCCTGGCAACGGGACCTTTTTTGGAACACCCTTATTTTGGTCTTACTGACATCTACTATCAGGGCCCAGGTCTGACATAATCTGTGTAGAAGATCTAGGTGCTGCTGTAGGCCCCCGTTGGTTGGGGACAGAAGCACCAGGTCATCAGCAAACAATAGACAGTTGACTTCAGATTTGAGTAGTGCGAGGCTGAGTGCTGCAGACTGTTCTAGTGCCCGCGCCAATTCCTTGATATATGTGTTAAATAGGGCCTTACCTACATCCCCGTCTCACCCCACAAACCTGTGGAAAGAAATGTGTATTTCTTTGTCAATTTTAACCGCATACTTGTTGTTTGTGTACAATGGATTTTATAATGTTGTATGTTTTACCCCCAACACCACTTTCCATCAATTTGAATAGCAGACCCTCATGCCAAACTGAGTCAAAAGCATTTTTGAAATAAACAAAGCATGAGAAGACTTGCCTTTGTTTTGGTTTGGTTTGTTTGTCAGTTAGGGTGTGCAGGGTGAATACGTGGTCTGTCTGAAAGGGATTGAATTTGTTGTTGTCTCATTAAGTTTCTGCACTACTTTTCTTCCATCTATAGTGTTTCTTAATATTATGCAGTTCTTTTGGCTTTGATGTCTCATGAGTATTGCTCTGTTCAGATAGACTGTGTTTTTTCTGTGATCTGATAGGGGTATTAGTGGTCTGACTGTGAACGCTCTGAGATACTCTGGGTTGAGGTCAGTGATAAAGTAATCTACAGTACTACTGCCAAGGGATGAGCTGTAGGTGTACCTACCGTAACAGTCTCCTCGAAGCCTACCATTGACTACGCACAGACCCAGCGTGTGACAGAGTTGCAGGACTTGTGACCTGTTTTTGTTGGTTGTTTTGTCATAATTGTGTCTAGGGGGGGCATATTTGGGAGGGAATGTTGTCACCTCCAGGTAGGTGTTTGTCCCCCTGTGTGCTGAGGGTGACATTCACCACAGACTAGGACTATGCCCCAAGGCCTGGAAATGGTTGATCTCCCCCTCTAGGATGGAGAAGCTGTCATCGTTAAAGTATGGGGGGCACCCAGGAGGACATTTTTCTCTGTTGAGATAATTTCCTTATTCATTTCTAGCCAGATGTAAAACGTTCCTGTTATAACTAATTTAATACAGTAGGTTAGGTCTGCTCTATGACTAATTAGCATACCCCCCTGTCTCTACACTGTTTCACACCTGGTAGTTTGGTGGATGGGACTACCAGTTCTCTGTAACCTAGAGGGCAACCAGTGGGTCTATCCCATGTATCTTGTAGGACAAACACACATCAACACACACACACTATTTGGGTGTATAATAATATATAATAGGATAGGATGAAGTAGAGGAGACAAGGAGAGGAGGCCATGTTAGACTATTAAGATCTGTCCCATGTATCTTGTAGGACAAACACACACACTATTTGGGTGTATAATAATATATAATAGGATAGGATAAAGTAGAGGAGACAAGGAGAGGAGGCCATGTTAGACTATTAAGATCTGTCCCATGTAAAAGTCACTTCCTTCACCTGCCGTCCCAGAGGGAGACATCACTGAGCCCATTCAATCCGGCCCACGGGGGAAATTATGTTGACATTGAAAAGATGAACTGGTCTAGAACAGTGGGTTAACTGGTCTAGGAACAGAGGGTTAACTGGTCTAGGAACAGTGGGTTAACTGGTCTAGGAACAGTGGGTTAACTGGTCTAGGAACAGTGGGTTAACTGGTCTAGGAACAGAGGGTTAACTGGTCTAGGAACAGAGGGTTAACTGGTCTAGGGACAGTGGGTTAACTGGTCTAGGGACAGTGGGTTAACTGGTCTAGGTGGGTTAACTGGTCTAGGAACAGTGGGTTAACTGGTCTAGGAACAGTGGGTTAACTGGTCTAGGGACAGTGGGTTAACTGGTCTAGGAACAGTGGGTTAACTGGTCTAGGAACAGTGGGTTAACTGGTCTAGGAACAGTGGGTTAACTGGTCTAGGAACAGTGGGTTAACTGGTCTAGGAACAGTGGGTTAACTGGTCTAGGACAACTGGTCTAGGAAGTGGGTTAACTGGTCTAGGAGGGACAGTGGGTTAACTGGTCTAGGAACAGTGGGTTAACTGGTTAGGAACAGTGGGTTAACTGGTCTGGGTTAACTAGGAACAGTGGGTTAACTGGTCTAGGGGCAGTGGGTTAACTGGTCTAGTGGGTTAACTGGTCTAGGGACAGTGGGTTAACTGGTTAGGAACAGTGGGTTAACTGGTCTAGGAGTGGGTTAACTGGTCTAGGGACAGTGGGTTAACTGGTCTAGGAACGGTGGGTTAACTGGTCTAGGAACAGTGGGTTAACTGGTCTAGGGACAGTGGGTTAACTGGTCTAGTGGGAACTGGTCACGGTGGGTTAACTGGTCTAGGAACAGTGGGTTAACTGGTCTAGGGACAGTGGGTTAACTGGTCTAGGGACAGTGGGTTAACTGGTCTAGGAACAGTGGGTTAACTGGTCTAGGAACGGTGGGTTAACTGGTCTAGGGACAGTGGGTTAACTGGTCTAGGTGGGTTAACTGGTCTAGGAACGGTGGGTTAACTGGTCTAGGAACGGTGGGTTAACTGGTCTAGGAACGGTGGGTTAACTGGTCTAGGAACGGTGGGTTAACTGGTCTAGGAACAGTGGGTTAACTGGTCTAGTGGGTTAACTGGTCTAGGAACAGTGGGTTAACTGGTCTAGGAACAGTGGGTTAACTGGTCTAGGGACAGTGGATTAACTGGTCTAGGAACAGTGGGTTAACTGTTCTAGGAACGGTGGGTTAACTGGTCTAGGAACGGTGGGTTAACTGGTCTAGGAACGGTGGGTTAACTGGTCTAGGAACGGTGGGTTAACTGGTCTAGGAGCAAAACGACAGATTGTTACCTTGTCAGCTCGGGGATTCGATCTTACAACCTTTCGGTTACAAGTTCAACGCTCTAATCACTAGGCTATAGACTTATAGATTTATAGACTCTTTACTGTGTCCAGCATGATAAGTCATTTATAGTCTCTTTACTCTGTCCTGCTTGCTAACAGTCATTATTTATAGTCTCTTCACTCTGTCCTGCTTGCTAACAGTCATCGAAATGAAATTTAGACAGTCAGGGAGCATCGGAATTCCAAAAGCGATGGATAGAAGACAGTTTTTTGACGGCGAGGACAGATAGTGCGACCCCCCCCCCGGACCTCGATGAAGACCGGATGACCTCTGGGCAAAATGAGTTTGACACCCCTGTCCTAGAGGAAGGCAGGACTAAAGACATGTCACAGACAGACAGACACACACCCCTAGAGGCACTTAGCTCAGGCTATATTCATGTCAACAGCTGGGATCAGATCTGAGGTGACTGATGACAGTAACACCGTGCTCTGCCCTGCCTTGCCACAACACACACTACCTATTAACAGTTTCAACTGTTCTGCCTTATTATTATACGACCATGCTGGTCATTTATGAACATTTGAACATCTTGGCCATGTTCTGTTATAATCTCCACCCGGCACAGCCAGAAGAGGACTGGCCACCCCACATAGCCTGGTTCCTCTCTAGGTTTCTTCCTAGGTTTTGGCCTTTCTAGGGAGTTTTTCCTAGCCACCGTGCTTCTACACCTGCATTGCTTGCTGTTTGGGGTTTTAGGCTGGGTTTCTGTACAGCACTTTGAGATATCAGCTGATGTACGAAGGGCTATATAAATACATTTGATTTGATTTGATTTAACATCATTATCTTAGAGAAGCAGTTCCAAAACTAGGGGTTGCGACCCCATGTGGGTCACTTGATATGAAAATGGGCTCCCCTCCAACCCCCCAAAATATATATTCAAAATATATATATATGTGTATATATGTACAGTGGGGAGAACAAGTATTTGATACACTGCTGATTTTGCAGGTTTTCCTACTTACAAAGCATGTAGAGGTCTGTAATTTTTTTAATCATAGGTACACTTCAACTGTGAGAGGCCGGAATCTAAAACACATTTCTAGAAAATCACATTGTATGATTTTTAAGTACACTGCTCAAACAAATAAAGGGAACACTTAAACAACACAATGTAACTCCAAGTCAATCACACTTCTGTGAAATCAAACTGTCCACTTAGGAAGCAACACTGATTGACAATACATTTCACATGCTGTTGTGCAAATGGGATAGACAACAGGTGGAAATTATAGGCAATTAGCAAGACACCCCCAATAAAGGAGTGGTTCTGCAGGTGGTGACCACAGACCACTTCTCAGTTCCTATGCTTCCTGGCTGATGTTTTGGTCACTTTTGAATGCTGGCGGTGCTTTCACTCTAGTGGTAGCATGAGACGGAGTCTACAACCCACACAAGTGGCTCAGGTAGTGTGAGCTGTGGCAAGAAGGTTTGCTGTGTCTGTCAGCGTAGTGTCCAGAGCATGGAGGCACTACCAGGCGACAGGCCAGTACATCAGAAGACGTGGAGGAGGCCGTAGGAGGGCAACAACCCAGCAGCAGGACCACTATCTCCGCCTTTGTGCAAGGAGGAGCAGGAGGAGCACTGCCAGAGCCCTGCAAAATGACCTCCAGCAGGCCACAAATGTGCATGTGTCTGCTCAAAAGGTCAGAAACAGACTCCATGAGGGTGGTATGAGGGCCCGACGTCCACAGGTGGGGGTTGTGCTTACAGCCCAACACCGTGCAGAATGTTTGGCATTTGCCAGAGAACACCAAGATTGGAAAATTCGCCACTGGCGCCCTGTGCTCTTCACAGATGAAAGCAGGTTCACACTGAGCACGTGACAGACGTGACAGAGTCTGAAGACGCCGTGGAGAACATTCTGCTGCCTGCAACATCCTCCAGCATGACCGGCTTGGCGGTGGGTCAGTCATGGTGTGGGGTGGCATTTCTTTGGGGGGCCTCCATGTGCTCGCCAGAGGTAGCCTGACTGCCATTAGGTACCGAGATGAAATCCTCAGACCCCTTTGTGAGACCATATGATGGTGCGGTTGGCCCTGGGTTCCTCCTAATGCAAGACAATGCTAGACCTCATGTGGCTGGAGTGTGTAAGCAGTTCCTGCAAGAGGAAGGCATTGATGCTATGGACTGGCCCGCCCGTTCCCCAGACCTGAATCCAATTGAGCACATCTGGGACATCATGTCTCGCTCCATCCACCAACGCCACGTTGCACCACAGACTGTCCAGGAGTTGGCGGATGCTTTAGTCCAGGTCTGGGAGGAGATCCCTCAGGAGACCATCCACCACCTCATCAGGAGCATGCCCAGGCGTTGTAGGGAGGTCATACAGGCACGTGGAGGCCACACACACTACTGAGCCTCATTTTGACTTGTTTTAAGGACATTACATCAAAGTTGGATCAGCCTGTAGTGTGGTTTTCCACTTTAATTTTGAGTGTCACTCCAAATCCAGACCTCCATGGGTTGATAAATTTGATTTCCATTGATAATTTTTGTGTGATTTTGTTGTCAGCACATTCAACTATGTAAAGAAAAAAGTATTTAAGAATATTTCATTCATTCAGATCTAGGATGTGTTATTTTTTTGAGCAGTGTAATTCATTTGCATTTTATTGCATGACATAAGTATTTGATCACCTACCAACCAGTAAGAATTCCAGCTCTCACAGACCTGTTCGTTTTTCTTTAAGAAGCCCTCCTGTTCTCAACTCATTACCTGTATTAACTGCACCTGTTTGAACTCGTTACCTGTATAAAAGGCACCTGTCCACACACTCAATCAAACAGAATCCAACCTCTCCACAATGGCCAAGACCAGAGAGCTGTGTGATAAAATTGTAGACCTGCACAAGGCTGGGATGGGCTACAGGACAATAGGCAAGCAGCTTGGTGAAAAGGCAACAACTGTTTGCACAATAATTAGAAACTGGAAGAAGTTCAAGATGACGGTCAATCACCCTCGGTCTGGGGCTCCATGCAAGATCTCACCTCGTGGGGCATCAATGATCATGAGGAAGGTGAGGGATCAGCACAGAACTACATGGAAGGACCTGGTCAATGACCTGAAGAGAGCTGGGACCATAGTCTCAAAGAAAACCATTAGTAACACACTACGCCGTCATGGATTCAAATCCTGCAGCGCACGCAAGGTTCCCCTGCTCAAGCCAGCGCATGTCCAGGCCTGTCTGAAGTTTGCCAATGACCATCTGGATGATCCAGAGGAGGAATGGGAGAAGGTCATGTGGTCTAAACTCTACTCGCCGTGAAGGTGAGGGATCAGCCCAGAACTACACTAGAACTAGAGTTTGGAGTGTGACTGTTTGAGGTTGTGGACAGGTGTCTTTTATACTGATAACAAGTTCAAACAGGTGCAGTTAATACAGGTAACGAGTGGAGGACAGAGGAGCCTCTTAAAGAAGAAGTTACAGGTCTGTGAGAGCCAGAAATCTTGCTTGTTTGTAGGTGACCAAATACTTATTTTCCACCATCATTTGCAAATAAATTCATTAAAAATCCTACAATGTGATTTTTCAGGATTGTTTTTCTTCTCATTTTGTCTGTCATAGTTGAAGTGTACCTATGATGAAAATTACAGGCCTCATCTTTTTAAGTGGGAGAACTTGCACAATTGGTGGCTGACTAAATACTTTTTTGCCCCACTATGTATGTATGTATGTATGTATGTATGTATGTATGTATGTATGTATGTATGTATGTATGTATGTATGTATGTATGTATGTATGTATGTATGTATGTATGCATATATATATGTGTATGTATATCAGCCATCTCACGTTTGTGTGGTAGGGGAGATCTGCATGACCTGACTCTGTCTCTCCCAACAGTGAGACAAACTGCCTGTGGTTTAAAGATTTTGCTCTTATGAAGTTAACCACTTTAGTGACTGTATCCACAACATGGCTCATTTTCAGAACACATTTACAGAGGACCTCCTGATGCAACGCAGGACAATGATTTTCTGCTCTGTATTCAGCCCAGCTACATGATCTTGTATCCTTTTCAAAAGGCCAATGTTTTTTCCTGTCTAGTTTGGGTACCCATCAGAGGTCACGCTGGATACATTTTCAAAACTCAGTCCCAGCTTTGCTACACACTTATTAACCTCCTCCAATAAATCTTTCCCTGCGGTTGTGCTCTTCATTGACTACACTGAAGCAAACTCCTCTGTAATGTCATAGTCTATGGTTGGTAAGAATATCAACAACTGTACCGTGTCACATCACTGCTCTCATCCAGGGCCATGGAGAAATACGTGAAATCCTTTACCTTGTCTTTCAACTGTTGATCCATATTCTCTGCCATGTCCTCAACACGCCGTGTCACTGTTCATCTTGACAGGGAAACATTTTCAAACAGCTCTTTCTTGTCGGGGCAAAGTATTGCTTCAGATTCAATTAAACATTCTTTAATGAATTCGCCCTCAGCGAATGGCTTGCTATGTTTTGCAATTTTGTGGGACAGTACATGGCTAGCTCTCGCAATTCTGTTTGCTGAATACAGTTTTGTGAAAAGTCCAAGCTGCTTTTGCAACTGAGAACTCTTTCAATGCACTTGCCCTTTGCTCAGAAGACATATTCCTGCATGCTTCGCCTGGAAGTGTCGGGACAAGTTGCATTCTTTCAAGACAGCGAATTCATTCAGTCTTTTCATTCAGTCCTTTAGGTGCCTTTTGGCAAACTCTAAGCGGGCTGTCATGTGCCTTTTACTGAGGAGTGGCTTCAGTCTGGCCACTCTACCATCGAGGCCTGATTGGTGGAGTACTGTAGAGCTGGTGGAGTACTGTAGAGATGGTTGTCCTTCTGGAATGTTCTCCCATACCCACAGAGGAACTCTGGAGCGCTGTCAGAGTGACCATTGGGTTCTTGGTCAACTCCCTGACCAAGGTGCTTCTTCCTCAATTGTTCAGTTTGGCGTGGCGGCCAGCTCTAGGAGGAGTCTGGTGGTTCCAAACTTCTGGAGGCCGCTATGTTCTTGGGGACCTTCAATGCTGCAGAATTGTTTTGGTTCTCTTCCCCAGATCTGTGCCTCGACACAATCCTGTCTCAGAGCTCTATGGACAATTCCTTCGACCTCATGGCTTGGTGTTTGCTCTGACATGCACTGTCAACTGTTGGACCTTTATATAGACAGGTGTGTACCTTTCCAAATCATGTCCAATCAATTGAATTTACCACAGGTGGACTCCAATCAAGTTGTAGTAACATCAAGGATGATCAATGGAAACTGGATGCACCTGAGTTCAATTTCAAGTCTCATAGCAAAGAGTCTGAATACTTATGTAAACAAGGTATGTTTTTTATTATTATACATTTGCAGAAATAATCTAAAAACCTGTCCATGCTCCATTGCCTATAGTTCTAGTACAATGAACAGCCATGTCACAGTGGCTGAACACACTGCGTACAGGGACATGATCTGAAACTAATCCGATAACATGTAATCCATTTATAATGCTACTTACTGCTATAGACATGCTAATGCAGGAGATATAGCTCACAGTAATGCAGGAGATATAGCCCACAGTAATGCAGGAGATATAGCCCACAGTAATGCAGGAGATATAGCCCACAGTAATGCAGGAGATATAGCCCACATTAATGCAGGAGATATAGCCCACAGTAATGCAGAGATATAGCCCACAGTAATGCAGGAGATATAGCCCACAGTAATGCAGGAGATATAGCCCACAGTAATGCAGGAGATATAGCCCACAGTAATGCAGGAGATATAGCCCACAGTAAAGGGTTTGAATACTTATGTAAATAAGGTGTTAAACCTGTTTTCACTTTGTCATTATGAGGTATTGTGTGTAAATTGATGAGGAAAAACATCAATTGAATCCATTTTAGAATAAGGCTGTAATGTAACAAAATGTGGAAAAGGGTAGGGGTCTGAATACTTCCCGAATTCACTGTACAATATAATATCGTTGTATCTCCAATCATTGTAATGTGGTTAACCTTAAAAATCTAAATGAAAATTCTTAAAATCGAAAAGATCAAATTCAACCAGAAAGCGCCCTTAGATCGTGGGGAAAGGCCGCACTTGACCATTCCCACGGTGAATGGCTAAGCCCACTACGCTATGACACAGAAACTCACATCAACACCTTTGTCAAATATCACTGTGAAACTAAGAATGTATGCTATAGCTAGCATTCAAGAGGAACCTGACTGAATGCCTCAAAAACAACCCACCTTATGCTCTCCAAATGGACGTTAGCTGTGAGGGCCGAGATGCCCATGCATTGACTTTAGTTCGATACTTCTCGGGGGATGCTATTCATGAGGACATATTGTTCTGCCTCACGATTACCGAACAAGAAACGGTACATGGGATGTTCAGTGTGCTGCGTTATATTATATTGACGAAAATATTCATGGGATGGAATGGTGGGCTTTTGCACAGATGATGCTCCATCGATCATAGGACGCCAGGCAGGCCTCTGCACTCTAGTTATGAATGTGTGTCCCTCTGTCATATGGACACGTTGTATGATACACCCACTGAGCTGTAATGGGTTCACCGAGAGCAACTGGAGGCAAAAGAGCTGAAGCGCAGAACTCGGAGTTATGCAGCAGGTAACATCGATTGTAAACTACATCAAACCACATCCACTGCCCACAAAACTACGTGGCGATATGGGATCAGAGCCTGATGATGTTCTATTTCATGCTGAGGCTTGGTGGTGATCGTGGGGAAGTGTTGGAAATAATTTTTTGCATTGAGGAACTGTTGTGGATGTAATTTTTTTTTTTTTTTAAGTACTTGATTGAATTTGTGAAAAAGAGTGTGTCTCCATTGTAACAGACATTATTTGGTAAAGTAAACAAACTGAACGCAATTATGGAAATACTAAACATTCTACAGGTGAGTGAATCAGTCACCGTTTTTCAAAAGTGGACCACGCCCCCCTTGGCAGTGCATGTTTCTAACAGAAAACAAGCGTCAGTAAGTGTCCCATACGATTGATGACTGATCACCTCAAACGCTTGGAAGAACACTTTGGGACCTTCTTCCCAATCTGTTTGACTTTGATCCTGGCTCAGTTGGCATGCCGGTAAGTGAAATCGAGCAGCTGATCGAATTCTGCAGACAACGTAGTCACAGGTCACTCCGGAATAGTTTTTTTGTTGTTTCTCACTCAAAGGGAATACTGACGTCTCCCTCTGAACATTAATGCAGCATTCAATACAATTGGGAACTCGGGAAATCTCATACTTCCGACTTCAGTGCATTCAAGACAACTGGGAACTCTGGGGGGGGGGAACTAGCTCCAACTAGGAAAAATCGTTTTGAATGGTCATCCTTTTTCTAGAGCTCCGACTTTCTGACCTTAAGATCGTTGATATCATGATTTGACGTCGTATTTTTCAGAGTTCCCAGTTGTCTTAAAAGCACCATAAAATGCATGGTAACCTTCGCCAGCTCATATCTATGTGAAGCTGTATTCAGTGCTCTTATCTGTATTAAAAATATATATATATATCGATCCAGATTAGATGTGATCGCAGAGATGAGGTGCGCACTGTTGACCACACCCCTGACTTTGAGAAGCTCCTACACGACATGCATCAAGCCACGCCGATCTCATTAGTGGTGGTGAGATAAGAGACAATATGTCAGACTAATTGACTGACAGCCCCCAATTTAAAAAACAACAACATTGGGGTCCGCCAGAATTTTCAGATATCAGAATGGGGTCGTGGGCCAAACAACTTTGGGAACCCGTGTCGTTGAGTCTCCTACACACACACACACACACATGCAGGAACACACATATAACAAACAATCTCAGAGAAACACACACACAGAGCATTTTGATGAAGAAGATTCTCCATTCTTCCTCATCTCCCAGCTCATAGTAAACAGGCTGTTCAGCTGTGCCCACTTTGACAGGACAACATCTTTGATTGAATACTTCTTCTAATGGGATTAGTGCTAGAGGATTTTGTGTGTGTGTGTGTGTGTGTGTGTGTGTGTGTGTGTGTGTGTGTGTGTCGCTACAAACGAGGAGCATTTACGTAAGGATAACCCAAAACACAACAGATCATACACAGCTCTCTCCCTCTCAGCCAGGTCACTCCAGATCCAAGGTGATCTCTCTCTCTCTCTCTCTCTCTCTCTCTTTCTCTCTCTCGTGTCATGGATGGACACACAATTGTGTTGAATTTGGTCTCCTGCTACATTGACTATCGTGTATGTGTCATGTCTGACTGATGTACCCTGGTGTCCCAATCACTCAGCCATGACACACTCATATATAGATCTTCCCTACACAGACACACACACACAAATAGATCCTACACCCCTCCCCTCTCCAAGTCATTCTCCCGTGGGCCAATCAAATCTGACCGGCATTTTATCATTCTAGGATTAGATTGGACAACACAGTCACATTTACTCAAAGAATACTAAGTTAGGTCTAGGACAACTATTCCATTAGTGTAGAATATGAAAAATATGCAAATATGACACATAGGCATACAGCATAAAATACAGACATCAACCAACCAAATGTATTTTATAAAGCCCTTTTTACCTCCAGCGGTGTTACAAAGTGCTTTACAAATACCCTGCCTAAAACCCCAAAGAGCAATGCAGGTGCAGTGGTATCTGTGGCTAGGAAAAACTCCCTAGAAAGGCTGGAAGAAACGTAGAGAGGAACCAGGCTCCAAGGGGTGGGGGCAGTGCCAGGTGGAGACTGACTATGTCATGTTTATAGCCACTTCATACACAAATATAAACATTAATTTCAACCTCTTACTGACAGTTGTGCCTGTTTCACGTGATGTATTGTTGTCTCTATCTTCTTGCCCTTTGTGCTGTTGTCTGTGCCCAATAATGCTTGTACCATGTTTTGTGCTGCTACCATGTTGTGCTGCTGCTACCATGTTGTGCTGCTGCCCTGTTGTGTTGCTACCATGTTGTTGTCATGTGTTGCCGCCTTGCTATGTTGTTGTCTTAGGTCTCTCTTTATGTAGTCTCTCTTTTCGTGATGTTTTGTCCATCTCCCCCGTCCTCAAAAAAAATAAAAATAATAATAATAATAATTATCAAGCTTACTTTTGGCAGGTTTTCAGTGATGTCATAAAATGTCAACAAAAAAAAGTATTCTAGATGAAAATAAAACCTAATATAACTCAAACGGAAAGCATTTGCATTTTTGCGCAGTCCAGGCAGTGCTGAGAGAGATAGTCTTTTGGTAGGCCGTCGTTGTAAATAAGAATTTGTTCCTAACTGACTTTCCATTCCAGTTTTGTCTGGAATTAATAATTGATCTGATTTGATTTAGTCCTATTGTTGAACTCTGATATTTGGTTGAGAGAAGAAGTGAATCCAACATATAAATGTTGTATTTATAGACAAACTGGAATTAAATCCAGATTAAATATCCTGACTTTTTAAATCAACCTGAGCTGGAAACCTTAGGCCTACTGTATGGTCTGTTTTTAAACAACAGCTGTTGATGACTTTGCAAATGGTATATAGGCCTAAATAGCATAAATTGAAGATTGATAAAGTATGGTTACATTTCAATGAATTCGATACCAACAGTGAATCTATTTAGTTGTTAAGAGGATATCTCTCAATCATTCTCACGGTAGCACATTGGTAATAGTCAGTAACAAATAGTTAAGCAGAGCTGGATGGGAGAACAAAAGGTACCTGTAGATAGGTCAACTCTCCAGTAGGAGGTGCTGCCCAGACTAGGATACAAACATTGAAAAAATTGGACTATTTGAAATGTAGTGACATGATTTCAGGTACAGACAACATAGGGCTAAGTTTTTTATTTTCTTAAAAAAAAAAGTTTAAATAAATTTTAAACCAAAAAACTTCTGTTAATTCCATCTTTGTTGGGGACATCCTCTTGCTAACGGATTAGCCAGGAAAGCTAAAGAAAAACCTGAATATGTCAGAACATAATGACGAACACACGGCAGTCCAACAGAAGCAGGAGAACATTTTCTCAATTTTCAGAAGCCGAATGCAGCAGCAGCAGGACGGACGGTTTATTTGACTTGTGTAAGAGTCCATTACTCCCTCTAGGCTCTACTAATTATTTCAACTGTTGTGAGAGCCGCTAGCAAAGGCTGTGTTTATCTGCCTTTAGGGCTTTTTCATTCAGCTTTTCTCACACAGCAGAGCACACTGCTAACCTCTGGGAATACTCTCTTCTTCTCACAGGGCTCTGTTCTCTGGTCTCTGTCTGAGGGAGATAGAGGCACCCAAACACACAGATCCATACTTCACTGCGTTAAGGAAGAAAAGTAAATGAAAACTCAACTTTACTCAAGGCTGTGTTTGTTTGTGTGTGTGTGTGTGTACGCGTGTACGTGTGTGTGTGCCAGAACATGCTTGCGTGTTTAAATGGAACAAGCTATTAAGATATGCCTTTGTCTTTTTCTCTAACTAAACAACACAGTCAATATACCCTGAAGGAAAGTCAAAGAACTCACTGACATTATCTGGTTATGTCAATAGCAGCCAGATTGTGAAATTGAGTCATCTGTACTAGGGGTTAATATTTTTCTGGGATTTTACAAATGTTCCATCCCGAGAATAAATCACTTTTCCCCCAGGTAACCTGGTATTTCCCTCCAAAACCGGAAGTGTCATTTCAAAAGCATTATAAATCATTATAAAGTGTTATAAAGCATATTAATATGTCTAGATTTGATTAGAGCTTTGATCAGCATGAAAACTCCAAACTGACGCTACCTGAGCCTGATGAGACATATATTAAATACAATTAATGAGACATATATTAAATACATTTAATGACACATCTATCAAATACATTTAATGACACATCAAATACATTTAATGACACATCTATCAAATACATTTAATGACACATATATTAAATTAATTTAATGAGATATATATTAAATTAATGAGACACATTAATTGATGTCCATTAATCACGGTACTCCATTCTGTTTGTTTATTTATTTATATATATTTAAAAAAAAAAAAATCTGTCGGCCCCAGCCACGAACTCTGTGTGTAGTTAACCGACCCTCTCTGCCCAGTCATCGCCATTTTACCTGTTGTTGTTTTAGCTGATCAGCTGTTGTTGTCTCACCTGTTGTCGTCTTAGTTAGCTCTCCAAATCAACACCTGTGATTACTTTATGCCTCGCTGTATGTCTCTCTCATATGTCAATATGCCTTGTATACTGTTGTTTAGGTTAGTTATCATTGTTAAGAGTTTACTGCGGAGCCCCTAGTTCCACTCATTATACCTCTGATACCTCCTTTGTCCCACCTCTCACACATGCGGTGACTTCACCCATTATAACCAGCTTATCCAGAGATACAACCTCTATCATCACTCAGTGCCTGGGCTTACCTCTGCTGTACCCGCACCCCACCATACCCCTGTCTGCACATTATGCCCAGAATCTACTCTACCACGCCCAGAAATCTGCTCCTTTTATTCTTTGTCTACAACATTCTAGGCGACCAGTTTTGATAGCCTTTAGCCATACCCTCATCCTACTCCTCCTCTGTTCCTCGGATGATGTGGAGGTAAACCCAGGCCCTGCGTGTCCCCAGGCACCTTCATTTGTTGACTTCTGTGATCGAAAAAGCCTTGGTTTCATGCATGTGAACATCAGAAGCCTCCTCCCTAAGTTTGTTTTACTCACTGCTTTAGCACACTCCGCCAACCCTGATGTCCTAGCCGTGTATGAATCCTGGCTTAGAAAGGCCACCAACAATTCTGAGATTTCCATCCCCAACTACAACATATTCCGTCAAGATAGAACTGCCAAAGGGGGACGAGTTTCAATCTTTCAATCTTTAAATGTTGCTACATAAGACCGAATCGAGGCAGTCGGTCACATATAGGTCTATATATCAGTCTAGAACAGGATGATCTATTTTGGATGCAATTTGAATAGAGTTGATGCAGAAAGAGAGACTGAAAGAGTGTTAGCGCGCGCACTGCTTTAAAGCAACAATATTTGTGTGATAGGCTGTTTCAACTCTGCAGCTGCAAATAAAACTAAATCAATCTTTACCATTAAAAAAACAAGGTGAAGCAAGATGGAAATGGGTAAATTAGACGTGTATTCTGTCTTTATATTAGAATAAACTATGTTGTAGCAAATATAGACCTACCTGTCACAAGAAAAAAAGGTCTACATGTATTGTGAACTGCTCTCCATACTGAGATGGGCTGTCTGTCCCCACCCTGAGCGTTGATGACGATTCATCGTGCAGAGGAGGTAGAGAAGCCAGATTTAGACATTGCATATAATTTAACAGTTCCATTTTACGCCATCTTGTTTATAAATAATGTATTATAATTTACTGGTTTCTCGCAGTTATTTATCCTGGGGAAAGGGAGTGGTTCTGGGACGTAAATCTTGGGTTCCCGCAATTCAACTATAATCTGTACAAAAGCCTCTCGGCTTTTCTACTTTGGATGTTAAAAAGTAACCGGAGCATTGTGCTAAAATAGATCCAACCCCCACAAACACACTCAGACAGGAAACACACCATCAGCTCTCATGAAAGAATTTTGCACAATATCATTAGTTAAAGATGGAAAAGATGTTCACAGTCTCGAATCCAAGCTGTGTCTCGAATCCAAGCTGTCTCGAATCCAAGCTGTGTCTCGAATCCAAGCTGTGTCTCGAATCCAAGCTGTGTCTCGAATCCAAGCTGTGTCTCGATTCCAAGCTGTGTGTACCGCTAAAGTACAACTCTGTCCACTGCACACATGATACACGGTGAATCAAACATGAATAAAAATTACATTATTTTGGTATATCTTTTGTGATTATTCATTTCCTATAACGCCAGGCAGGCTCTAGTGACTCAGACCCGCTGCTATCTCCTCACAGGATGATTCCCAGCATGCATTGCAAAAACAAATTGACTGCAGAGGCAAGAGAGCTTGAGAATCAATATTTCACAACATCCATTCCTTATTCCTCCCCATGGTCACCAGGACAGATATGTCTCCTCTTAAGATGGACAAACTAGTGCATACTGTTTCCTCTCTGCTTCCCACTCGGTTTCCTCTCTCGGTTTTCTCTCTCTTTCGCTCGGTTTCCTCTCTCTTTTTCTACTCGGTTTCCTCTCTCTTCCCACTCGGTTTCCTCCCTCGGTTTCCTCTCCCTTTCTACCCAGTTTCCTCTCTCTGAATCCTCTCTTTCTACTTGGTTTTCCTCTCTTTTTACTTGGTTTTCCTCTCTTTCTACTTGGTTTTCCTCTCTTTCTACTCGGTTTTCCTCTCTTTTTCTACTCGGTTTCCTCTCTCTTTCTACTCGGTTTCCTCTCTCTTTCTACTCGGTTTCCTCTCTCGGTTTCCTCTCTCTTCCCTCTCGGTTTCCTCTCTCTTTCTACTCGGTTCCTCTCTCTTCCCACTCGGTTTCCTCTCTCTTTCTACTCGGTTTCCTCTCTCGGTTTCCTCTCTCTTCCCACTCGGTTTCCTCTCTCGGTTTCCTCTCTCTTTCTACTCGGTTTCCTCCCTCGGTTTCCTCTCTCTTCCCACTCGGTTTCCTCTCTCGGTTTCCTCTCTCTTCCCACTCGGTTTCCTCTCTCTGATTCCTCTCTCTTCCCACTCGGTTTCCTCTCTCTGATTCCTCTCTCTTTCTACTTGGTTTCCTCTCTCTGATTCCTCTCTCTTTCTACTCGGTTTCCTCTCTCTGATCCCTCTCTCTTTCTACTCAGTTTCCTCTCTCTGATTCCTCTCTCTTTCTACTCGGTTTCCTCTCTCTGATTCCTCTCTCTTCCCACTCGGTTTCCTCTCTCTGATTCCTCTCTCTTTCGACTTGGTTTCCTCTCTTGGTTTCCTCTCTCTGATTCCTCTCTCTTTCTACTTGGTTTCCTCTCTCTGATTCCTCTCTATTTCTATCCAGTTTCCTCTCTCGGTTTCCTCTCTCTGATTCCTCTCTCTTCCCACTCGGGTTTCCTCTCTCTGATTCCTCTCTCTTTCTACTTGGTTCTGCCAGTGTTCCTCTCTCGGTTTCCTCTCTTTCTATTCAGTTTCCTTTCTGTTTCCTCTCTGCAGATCAAATCAGATTAGGGGTCATATGTATCAAGCGTCTCAGAGTCGGAGTGCTGATCTACGACCAGGGCCCCCCTGTCCATGTAATATTAATCCATGTGTGATCTAAAAGGCCAAACTGATCAAGTCAGCAATAGTAATATGAGATGCTCATTAAATACACCACCTGAAAAGCAGCTCAACCTCTCTGGATCAGAAGGAATATCCTACAATTCCATCTGTATTTATTTGGACAGTGAAGCTAAAACGTTTAATTTGTCTCTATACTCCAGCATTTTGGATTTGAGATTAAATGTTTTATATGAGGTGAGGTGACAGTACAGAATGTCAACTTTTATTTGAGGGTATTTTCATACATATCTGTTTTACATTTACACTTTGTGTTATAAGTAAATGGACAAATTCACTTGTGTATTACATTTAGTTGAAAGTTAAGTATTTGGTCCCATATTCCTATCACACAATGACTACATCAAGCTTGTGACTCGACAAACTTGTTGGATGCATTTGCTGTTTGTTTTGGTTGTTTCAGATGATGTTGTGTAGAATATAAACGGATGGTAAATAATGTGTGCCATTTTGGAGTCACTTTTATTATAAATAAGAATATAATATTTTTCGGAACATTTCTTCATTAATGCCAAGCCCATCTCTTACCTGTTCAACCTGTATCTCCTCTCTGGGGAGGTTCCCATTGCATGGAAGGCAGCCACGGTTCGTCCTTTATTTAAAGGGGGAGCTCAAGCTGATCCCAACTGTTATAGGCCAATTTCTATTTTGCCCTGTGTTGGAAAAACTTGTGAATAATCAACTGACTGGCTTTCTTGATGTTTATAGTATTCTCTCGGGTATGCAATCTGATTTCTGCTCAGGTTATGGATGTGTCACTGCAACCTTTTAATTTTAATTTTTTTTTAACCTTTATTTAACTAGGCAAGTCAGTTAAGAACAAATTCTTATTTACAATGACGGCCTAGGAACAGTGGGTTAACTGCCTGTTCAGGGGCAGAACGACAGATTTGTACCTTGTCAGCTTGTGGGTTTGAACTTGCAACCTTCTGGTTACTAGTCCAACGCTCTAACCACTAGGCTACCCTGCCGCCCCCAAACCTTAATTTACGACCTTTATGTCACCATTGCCCTTGATTCTAAGCAATGTTGTGCTACTATTTTTATTGACTTGGCTAAAGCTTTTGATACGGTAGACCATACCATTCTTGTGGGCTGGCTAAGGAGTATTGGTTTTGGGCCTGGTTTACTAACTACCTCAAAGAGTGAAGTGTATGAAGTCAGAAAAACATCTGCGGTGTTGGCCACTGCCTGTCACCAAGGGAGTACCCCAAGGCTCGATCGTAGGCCCCACGTCTGCTCAATTTACATCAACAACATAACTCAGGCAGTAGGAAGCTCTCTCATCCATTTATATGCCGGTGATACAGTCTTATACTCAGCTGGCCCCTCCCTGGATTTTGTGTTAAGCACTCTACAACAAAGCTTTCTTAGTGTCCAGCAGGCTTTCTCTACCCTTAACCTTGTTCTGAACACCTCCAAAACAAAGGTCATGTGGTTTGGTAAGAAGAATGCCCCTCTCCCCACCGGTGTGATTACTACCTCTGAGGGTTTAGAGCTTGAGGTAGTCACCTCATACAAGTATTTGGGAGTATGGCTAGATGGTACGCTGTCCTTCTCTCAGCACATATCAAAGCTGCAGGCTAAGGTTAAATCTAGACTCTATCGTAATCGCTCCTTTCACCCCAGCTGCCAAACTAACCCTGATTCAGATGACCATCCTACCCATGCTAGATTACGGAAACATAATTTATATATCAGTAGGTAAGGGTGCTCTAGAGCGGCTAGATGTTCTTTACCATTGGGCCATCAGATTTGCCACCAATGCTCCTTATAGGACACATCACTGCACTCTGTACTCCTCTGTAAACTGGTCATCTCTGTATACCCGTCGCAAGACCCACTGGTTGATACTTATTTATAAAACCCTCTTAAGCCTCACTCCACCCTATCTGAGATATCTACTGCAGCATACAACACCCGTTCTGCCAGTCACATTCTGTTTGCTCCAGCATCTTCACAAGGTCCTCTGCTGTTGCTCTGGGATTGATTCGCACCAAAGTACGTTCATCTCTAGGAGACATAACGCGTCTCCTTCCTGAGCGGTATGACGGCTGCGTGGTCCCATGGGGTTTATACTTGTGTACTATTGTTTATACAGATGAACGTGGTACCTTCAGGTGTTTGGAAATTGCTCCCAAGGATGAACCAGACTTGTGGAGGTCTACAATTTCTTTTCTGAGGTCTTGGCTGATTTCTTCTGATTTTTCCATGATGTCAAGCAGAGGCAATGAGTTAGAAGGTAAGCATTGAAATACATCCACAGGTACACCTCAAATTGACTCAAATGATGTCAATTAGCCTATCAGAAGCTTCTAAAGCCATGACATCATTTTCTGTAATTTTCCAAGCTGTTTAAAGGCACAGTCAACGTAGTGTATGTAAACTTCTGACCCACTGGAATTGTAAGACAGTGAATTATAAGTGAAATAATCTGTCTGCAAACAATTGTTGGAAAAATTACTTGTGTCATGCACAAAGTTGATGTCCTAACCGACTTGCCAAAACTATAGTTTGTTAACAAGTAATGTGTTGCTGTCACGACTCCCACTGAAGGTGTCTCCCCTGCCTGTTCGGGCGGTGGTCGTCGTCGCCGGTCTACGAGCCGCCACCGATCCCTTTTTCCTTTTCTGTTCGTTTGGGCTTATTGGTTGCACCTGTCCCTTATTTTGTTTCTTGATTTATGTCTATTTAAGCCTGTTAGGCCCGCCTAGGTTTGTGTGGGATTGTTCCTCTGTTGGTTTGTGGATGTGTATTTTGTAAAGTCTTTTTTCCAGACTGTTTGGGTCCTGTGTTTGGGCCGGTCAGGTGGTGACAGAATCCTCTGACAGAATCCTGCACCGTTTTGGAATGGAGTCAGCAGGAGCAGCTGCACCTCCTCTCCCATCGATGGAGGAGCGAGTCCTCCATCATACGGCCATTCTCCACCGGATCGGGTCGGCAATGGACCGCTGGGAGAGGAGTGGCCTCCCTACCTCACCAGCACCACCTACCCCTCCTCCGGCGTCCGGATCCGGTGCCCTCCGTCTGGCGCTCCCCAGGGAGTACGATGGAACGGCGGCTGGGTGCCAGGGGTTCTTACTACAGCTTGAGCTGTACCTGGCTACCATTCGTCCGACTCCCTCAGGGGAGGAGAGCGTGAGCGTCCTCGTCTCCTGTCTGACGTGTCGAGCCCTGGAGTGGGCCAACGCAGTGTGGAATGGCCCAGTGTGAATGGCCTGAGTTCACCCGCCGGTTCCGGGCCGTGTTCGACCACACACCGGAGGGCCAAGCGGCAGGTGAACGGCTGTTTCACCTGCGACAGGAGACGAGGAGACGAGGAGCACGCAGGATTTTGCGCTGGAGTTCCGGACCTCGGCCGCCGGGGCGGGGGTGATGGACCACTATCGCTGTAGCCTCCAGGAGGACGTCCGCAGGGAGCTAGCTTGTCGGGACGCCATCCTCTCTCTCGACAAACTGATCGACATGTCCATCCGACTGAACAACCTGCTGGCTGCCCGCGGGCGTCCAGAACGGGCCCTGTAGGTTCCACCTCCAGGCCCTCTCGCTCCAATCCCCATGGAGTTAGGGGGGGCCGCATCGGGGGGACCGGAGGAGGAGGCTCCTCCTGCACCAGGTGTGGTCGGAGAAGACACACTGCCAATCGGTGCTGGAGGAGCTCGTCTGGGAGTTGGGATGGCAGGCAGAGCACTCCTCGTTCACCCCTGGTGAGTCAGCACCAGACTCACCCAGAGCTCCTTGTTGGTCATATATTCTTACGAATGTATTTTTCTGAGTTTTCTCCCTCTCTGCATAAGGCGCTAGTCGATTCAGGCGCAGCTGGGAACTTTATGGATACTATAGGATGTTCAGTATGAGGCAGTAGAGGCTGCAGATGGCACCAACAGCAGGACAACAGATAGACAAATACTATAAAAACACATTACTCTATAACATACTAAAACACTACGGCCAAGTACCATCTGCCCACTGAGTTAGAGCCAGAGCTAACGCTATAGGGCCTACAGTGGTCCACTGTGCACATTCCCTGTGAATGGTTGAAAAATGAGTTTTAAGATCCCTTGACCAGTCATTTAACAGTTTATAAACTCTGAGGCAACAGTTTGTCTCTATAAAAACCTATAACCTATAAGATGTAAAACACAGTCAAGTACCATCTGCCCACTGAGTTGAGTGAGTGAGGGTGAGTGTGTGTGTGAGTGAGTGAGTGAGATCCCTTGACCAGTCATTTAACAGTTTATAAACTCTGAGGCTAGTTTGTCTCTAGTACCTATAACCTGTAGATGTGACAGTCAACACACGTGAGTGAGTGAGTGAGATATAGCAAGAGAGAGGACCCTCTACAGTCAAGTTAATGAGGCATCACAGAACACACACATTTACAGTATCTCTAGCTAAATATTTCTCTCTATCCAATCATTGGCTGGTGGAATTCCCTGGGTAAAGGGAAAAGTCTACATTATCATTGTTTCTATCTGGCAGAAAGTCCAACCAAGCTGTTTGATTGGAAGAACAAATTGAACGTGCAAGATATTTTCAGGACTATAAAGAGGTCAATAAAATATTTGTGCTTATTATTATTTTTTGAATCAACTAAAGTCCTTTGATGAATGCTTTCATGTTGTTAGTTGTTTTTTAAATTTTAAATATAGAACCTCTATTTCCTTCCAGTAAACTTTCAGTAGGTAGCAGAGAAAAAGGTTTACGTTTTATTCCTCGTATGTGCAGGATAAATACAGTACACGTCATCCAACGAAATGCTTACTTGCATGTACGTTCTCGACAATACGATTTAGAAGAAAAGAAACGCACACCTATTAAGACGAGGTGCTGGCTAGAGGTGCTGGCTAGAGGTGCTGGCTAGCGGAGTACAAACTTGAAAATAAAAGAGAGCCGCACACTCTAGGAGCTCAGATGCAAAAAAGTAATACCAACGTTTCGACAGCCGAGCTGTCTTCGTCAGGGTATAATCACAAACACTGCGGGATGACTCGTCTATATAGTGTCAAAAGACACTTCTCGACAATACAACAGTAAATAATAATCAACTATAATAATACGAATATAAAGTAAATGGCTCAGTAGAATAGAATAAACATTTTAGCATAGTTATAATACAGGAGGGCAAAATTTATAGTCCAATATTTACACATGTTTTGGGGAAGGATTTGTGGGGGAAAGTGTTTAAATTGTGCAGTATTCATCAATCATATTAAGAAGAATAAGAGGAAGGAAGGAAGGAGGGAATTGGGGAAATAAGGAAGTAGGGAAATAAGAAAGGAAGGCAGGAAGGAATCTTCAGAGTATACCAACAGGAATGAGGTGGAAGACAGAGACTCACCTTCTAGAACCATCAATGGGTGTGGAGGGTGGTTAGGTGGCTCCTTGGAGCAGAGGCCAGGGTTGGACCCTATGGTTCTGTGGTAATGTGGAGATGGTGTGTTTGAAAGCAACTACTGGAGTCCTTAGACTGGTACAGGCATGTAGGGACAGTGCCTCAGATCACAGCAGCTCCAGCCTACAACACAGACGAGAGGACAACAAATTAGAGGAGAGAGGATCAATTGAAAGAGAAGAGTGGGTGAAAATGGGTGTACACACACACACACACACACACACACACACACACACACACACACACAAAAGCACGACAATACAAACAATTGAAACAAGCTATACTGTATATCCCATCGGCAGAGACACACACAGAGAACAGCTCAAGTTTGTCTCTTAGATGTCCAATCTGCAGTAATCCTAGCAGAGCCATGGAACAGCAGTGAGAGGCAGAGAGGCCGGCGAGAATCAGCCTCTTCTGTTGTTGTTAAATCTTAGGCTTGATGATGTGACTTCTGTGGCTTTTTGACAGATGAAACAGTGTGACTCTGAACTAGAATTCACACGCACGCACACACACACACACACACACACACACACACACACACACACTCATCCAATTTGTCAAGGCAATATGTGATGTCTGTGACTCAATAGAGAGCCGTAACCTAGATTTCCACGGAGCGGATAACAACAGAAAGAGACTAGTCTGGGCTTTGATAAAGTTCCCATCAATTAGATGAGTTGAGTATTCTTTAGATGAGTTGAGACTGAGAGCAGAGCATTCTTTAGATGAGTTGAGACTGAGAGCAGAGCATTCTTTAGATGAGTTGAGACTGAGAGCAGAGCATTCTTTAGATGAGTTGAGACTGAGAGCAGAGCATTCTTTAGATGAGTTGAGACTGAGAGCAGAGCATTCTTTAGATGAGTTGAGACTGAGAGCAGAGCATTCTTTAGATGAGTTGAGACTGAGAGCAGAGCATTCTTTAGATGAGTTGAGACTGAGAGCAGAGCATTCTTTAGATGAGTTGAGACTGAGAGCAGAGTATTCTTTAGATGAGTTGAGACTGAGAGCAGAGCATTCTTTAGATGAGTTGAGACTGAGAGCAGAGTATTCTTTAGATGAGTTGAGACTGAGAGCAGAGTATTCTTTAGATGAGTTGAGACTGAGCATTCTTTAGATGAGTTGAGACTGAGAGCAGAGCATTCTTTAGATGAGTTGAGACTGAGAGCAGAGCATTCTTTAGATGAGTTGAGACTGAGAGCAGAGCATTCTTTAGATGAGTTGAGACTGAGAGCAGAGCATTCTTTAGATGAGTTGAGACTGAGAGCAGAGCATTCTTTAGATGAGTTGAGACCGAGAGCAGAGCATTCTTTAGATGAGTTGAGACTGAGAGCAGAGCATTCTTTAGATGAGTTAGCAGAGCATTCTTTAGATGAGTTGAGACTGAGAGCAGAGCATTCTTTAGATGAGTTGAGACTGAGAGCAGAGCATTCTTTAGATGAGTTGAGACTGAGAGCAGAGCATTCTTTAGATGAGTTGAGACTGAGAGCAGAGTATTCTTTAGATGAGTTGAGACTGAGAGCAGAGCATTCTTTAGATGAGTTGAGACTGAGAGCAGAGCATTCTTTAGATGAGTTGAGACTGAGAGCAGAGTATTCTTTAGATGAGTTGAGACTGAGAGCAGAGCATTCTTTAGATGAGTTGAGACTGAGAGCAGAGCATTCTTTAGATGAGTTGAGACTGAGAGCAGAGCATTCTTTAGATGAGTTGAGACTGAGAGCAGAGCATTCTTTAGATGAGTTGAGACTGAGAGCAGAGCATTCTTTAGATGAGTTGAGACTGAGAGCAGAGCATTCTTTAGATGAGTTGAGACTGAGAGCAGAGCATTCTTTAGATGAGTTGAGACTGAGAGCAGAGCATTCTTTAGATGAGTTGAGACCGAGAGCAGAGCATTCTTTAGATGAGTTGAGACCGAAAGCTGAATATTGTGAATCACTTACCACGTTGCCATCCACAGTTTTTATGCGAGTAAAGTCACACCGTATAAAACAAAAATCACAACATATGTGATGGAAACGGGAAGTTTTGGTACAATTTTATAAATGCCGACAGATCAATTGTATGTTTGACATGGTGGTATGTTTTCTTGGCGATGAAATGTATTATGCAAGAAATGGCGTTGGAAATGCCTTTATGTTAAAATATTGATATATTTGAGTCACGCGATGCTATGGTGTGTGGTCCTCCCACTACGACTCTGGAAACCATGCTGTTTATTAGGCTACAGATAAGTTGTGATGAACTTCACAGGGTGGTGAAAGTGCAAGATGACGCGCTTGATGCTCTTTTCCAATAAATATCGAGGGTCTTATTCTGGTGACATGATGATTGATGCTTGACTGCCGTTTGACAAAAAGCAAAGCCTCAGTACAGGACTAAGATTGAATCCTACTACACCGGCTCTGACGCTCGTCGGACGTGGCAGGGCTTGCAAAATATTACGGACTACAAACGGAAGCCCAGCTGCGAGCTGCCCAGTGACACGAGCATACCAGACGAGCTAAATTACTTGTATGCGTGCTTCGAGGCAAGTAACACTGAAGCATGCATGAGAGCACCAGCTATTCTGGACGACTTTGTGATCATGTTCTCTGTAGCTTATGTGAGTAAGACCTTTAAAAAGGTCAACATTCACAAGGCCGCAGGGCCAAACGGATTATCAGGACGTGTACTAAAAGCATGCGCTGACCAACTGGCAAGTGTATTCACTGACATTTTCATCCTGTCCCTGACCAAGTCTGTAATACCCACATGTTTCAAGCTGACCACCATAGTCCCTGTGCCCAAGAACGCCAAGTTAACTTGTCTAAATGACTACTGACCCGTAGCACCCATGTTTGTAGCCATGAAGTGCTTTGAAAGGCTGGTCATGGTTCACATCAACACTATCATCCCAGGAACACCTACGTGGGAATGCTGTTCATTGACAACAGCTCAGTGTTCAACACCATAGTGCCCACGAAGCTCATTACTAAGTTAAAGACTATAGGACTAAAAACCTCCCTCTGCAACTGGATCTTGGACTTCTTGACAAGCCGCCCCCAGGTGGTAAGGGTAGACAACAACACATCCGCCTTGCGCTTAGTCCTCTCCTGTACTTCCTGTTCACCTATGACTGCATGGCCAAGCATGACTCCAACACAACAATTAAGTTTGCAGATGACACACCGGTGATAGGCCTGATCACCGACAATGATGAGACAGCCTATAAGGAGGAGGTCAGAGACCTGGAAGTGTGGAGCCAAGACAACAACCTCTTCCTCAATGTGATCAAGACAAAGGAGATGATTGTGGACTACAGGAAAAGGAGAGAGCTTCGAGTTCGTTGGTCCACATCACCAAAAACTACCATGGTCCAAACACACCAAGACAGTCGTGAAGATGGCACAACAAAGCCTATTCCCCCTCAGGAGACCGAAAAGATTTGGCATGGGTCCTCAGATCCTAAAACAATTCTACAGCTGCACCATCGAGAGCATCCTGTCTGGTTACATCACCGCCTGGTATGGCAACTGCTCGACATCGGACCGCAAGGCGCTACAGAGGGTAGTGTGTACAGCCCAGTACATCACTGGGGCCAAGCAGAGTAGCAGAGCACTCCACTTCACAGCAAAGAGTAGCAGAGCACTCCACTTATCGCATGTTAACGTTTATTGTCATGAATCTTGTCCTGGAGGTAGAACTGAGCGATTTCAGCGAGATGGGTCAAAATTGGCTACATCGTAAAAATGTATGAAAACAAAACAGAGTTTTTTGGTCTTCATTTAAGGTTAGGGTTAGGTTTACTTTGTGACAAAGTAAACCTTTGTGATGATTTGATGACTTTGTGATGACCAATGAAGTGCAGCCTCCAAGGCAACATTCATGACAATAAATGCCAACCTGCCCTCTCCTCTCTGTCTCTTTCTGTCCCTACCAGTCCATGTTCCACCAGGCTGTGTATCAAATCATATCAAAGTTTGTCACATGCACTGAATACAGTAATGTAATGTAATACCTTACAGTGAAATGCTTACTTACAGGCTCTAACCAATAGCGCAAAAAAGGTATTAGGTGAACAATAGGTAGGTAAAGAAATAAAACAACAGTAAAAAGACAGGCTATATACAGTAGCGAGGCTATAGAAGTAGCGAGGCTACATACAGACACCGGTTAGTCAGGCTGATTGAGGTAGTATGTACAGTGAGGGAAAAAAGTATTTGATCCCCTGCTGATTTTGTACGTTTGCCCACTGACGAAGAAATGATCAGTCTATCATTTTAATGGTAGGTTTATTTGAACAGTGAGAGACAGAATAACAACAAACAAATCCAGAAAAACACTTCAAAAATGTTATAAATTGATTTGCATTTTAATAAGGGAAATAAGTATTTGACCCCTCTTAATCAGAAAGATTTCTGGCTCCCAGGTGTCTTTTATACAGGTAACGAGCTGAGATTAGGAGCACATTCTTAAAGGGAGTGCTCCTAATCTCAGCTTGTTACCTGTATAAAAGACACCTGTCCACAGAAGCAATCAATCAATCAGATTCCAAACTCTCCACCATGACCAAGACCAAAGAGCTCTCCAAGGATGTCAGGGATAAGATTGTAGACCTGCACAAGGCTGGAATGGGCTACAAGACCATCGCCAAGCAGCTTGGTGAGAAGGTGACAACAGTTGGTGCGATTATTCGCAAATGGAAGAAACACAAAAGAACTGTCAATCTCAGTCAGAAGTCTACATACACCTTAGCCAAATACATTTAAACTCAGTTTTTCATAATTCCTGACATTAAATCCTAGTAACAATTCCTTGTCTTAGGTCAGTTAGGACCACCACCATTTTAAGAATGTGAAATGTCAGAATAATAGTAGAGAATTATTTATTTCAGCTTTTATTTCTTAGATCACATTCCCAGTGGGTCAGAAGTTTACATACACTCAATTAGTATTTGGTAGCATTGCCTTTAAATTGTTTAACTTGGATCAAACGTTTTGAGTAGCCTTCCACAAGCCTCCCCAATAAGTTGGGTGAATTTTGGCCCACTCCCCCTGACAGAGCTGGTGTACTGAGTCAGGTTTGTAGGTCTCCTTGCTCGCACATGCTTTTTCAGTTCTCCCTACAAATTTCCTATAGGATTGAGGTCAGGGATTTGTGATGGCCACTCCAATACCTGGACTTTGTTGTCCTGAAGCCATTTTGCCACAATTTTGGAAGTATGCTTGGGGTCATTATCCATTTGGAAGACCCATTTGCAACCAAGCTTTAACTTCCTGACTGATGTCTTGAGATTTTGCTTCGATATTTCCATATAATTTCCCTACCTCATGAAACCATCTATTTTGTGAAGTGCACCAGTCCCTCCTGCAGCAAAGCAGTCCCTCCTGCAGCAAAAAATTTTTTATTTTCTGATGTCTTGGCTGATTTCTTTTGATTTCCCATGATGTCAAGCAAAGAGGCACTGAATTTGAAGGTAGGCCTTGAAATACATCCACAGGTACCCCTCCAATTGACTCAAAATGTCAATTAGTCTATCAGAAGCATCTAAAGCTATGACACCATTTTCTGGAATTTTCCAAGTTGTTTAAAGGCACAGTCAACTTAATGTATGTAAACTTCTGAACCACTGGAATTGTGATACAGTGAATTATAAGTGAAATAATCTGTCTGTAAACAATTTTTGCGAAAATGACTTATGTCAAGCACAAAGTAGATGTCCTCACCGACTTGCCAAAACTATAGTTTGTTAACAAGAACTTTGTGGAGTGGCTGAAAAAACGAGTTTTAATGACTCCAACCTAAGTGTATGGAAACTTCCGACTTCAACTGTATCTTTAGAGTTTAAGTCGGGAGATAGTAACTCATTAAACAACATCAGATTAGTGATTAGTCGTCTCACGACAGGACTGAGTCTGAAGGCAGGGACTGAGGTAGAGCTGGGTCACTGGGCTGTACGGTAACTCATTAAACAGCATCAGATTAGTGATTAGTCGTCTCATGACAGGACTGAGTCTGAAGACAGGGACTGAGGTAGAGCTGGGTCACTGGGCTGTACGGTAAGTCATTTAACCACATCCATCTACAGTGCTGCTCAGACTGGAGCCCTGAGTCAGGCAGTGGGCAAAAACATTCTGTCTCTCTGGTCGAAACAGTGTCACATAAGATAAGGTTGACGTTTTAAAGTGTCTTTAAGACACATATAGACCGAAGATACTGTATGACCAAGCAGAAAAACATTTTATGGTGGGTTTGAGATTTCTGATTTCTATTGGATTCATATCTGCTTGAAGATAGTTGCATTCATGACATGTTGGACATAAAGGACCTAAAATACCTATATATTTTTTTTTACTGTATACTGACCATAACACTTCAGTGCCAATGTTTCCTTCATTTCCTATTTGTCTAAAAGAGTCAGTCGGGGTGAAAGAGAGAGTGTGTTATTGTTATCACTGATCCGGCCTGGCTAAATCTCCCCATGCAGGGCGAGCTGCTGCTAGGTTGTCATGGCATGCTGCTGGGTTGTCATGGAGACGCCTCAGTAATGACTCCCTCTGCGACGGCAGGTGAAGGAAGTGACCTTTACACGGGACGGATCTTAAGTCTAAAATGGCCTCCTTTCCTTGTCTCCTCTACTTCCATCTCAATAGTCTACCAAGGCTTCCTCCTCATTTCAGGGATCTCAAGGAAAGGAGATGAGGTGTGGACTTTGAGATGCACCCATGAAGTCGAACACAGTCTGTCCACCAATGGGAATAAAGCACCCACTGTCTTCTCGACCAATGAAAAAGCAACCAAAGCAGAGGGCCATGTCTCTGAAGACAGACACCGTACAGATACTCCAGTCATTGTAAAAAAAAAAAACCAACACTTACTGCTCACAAAAAGCCATTTAAATAGAGATTAGGTAGACCTGTGTTTCTTATTCTATTCTATTCTATATTATTATACACCCAATGGGATGCACATTCTGCCTTTGCAATACACACAAAGCTTGATGATGAGTTGCTCATTTGAATCAGCGGTGTATTGCTAAGGCAGAATGTAAAATGTGCACCCTTTGGTTCCCCAGGATCAGTTTAAAAGACAGTGACATAGGATGAGAGGAATATAGAATGACATAGTGATGTTTGTTCATCACATAGAGTATAGACCCATCCCAGTGGTATATATAATATGACTACTATATCTACTCTAGCTACTATCACTACTATAACTACTATCGTTAGTATAGCTACTAATGCTTCTATAGTTACTATCGCTTCTACCATTACTATAGCTACTATCATTACTATAGCTACTATCTTTACTATAGCTACTATCGTTACTATAGTTACTATAACTACTATCGTTACTATAGTTACTATAACTACTATAACTACTATCGTTACTATAGTTACTATAACTACTATCGTTACTATAGTTACTATAACTACTATCGTTACTATAGCTACTATTGCTTCTATAGTTACTATCGCTTCTACCATTACTAAAGCTACTATCGTTACTATAGCTACTATCGTTACTATAGTTACTATAGCTATTATAGTTACTATAACTACTATAACTACTATAGTTACTATAACTACCATAGCTAATACAACTGCTTTAGCTACTACTACTAACTACTATAGCTAATATAACTGCTATAACTGCTATAGCTACTATCATTACTATAGCTACTATCGTTACTATAGCTACTATCGTACCTATAGTTACAATAGTTACTATAACTACTATAGCTACCATAACTACCATAGCTAATACAACTGCTATAGCTACTATAACTGCTATAGCTACTATAACTGCTATAGCTACTATAACTGCTATAGCTACTATAACTGCTATAACAAATCAAAGTTTATATGTCACGTGCGCCGAATACAACAGGTGTAGACCTTACAGTGAAATGCTTACTTACAGGCTCTAACCAATAGTGCAAAAAAGGTATTAGGTGAACAATAGGGAGGTAAAGAAATAAAGCAACAGTAAAAAGACTGAAAAATAACTGTAGCGAGGCTATAAAAGTAGAGAGGCTATATACAGTAGCGAGGCTATATACAGTAGCGAGGCTATAAAAGTAGCGAGGCTACATACAGACACCGGTTAGTCAGGCTGATTGAGGTAGTATGTACATGTAGATATGGTTAAAGTGACGATGCATATATGATGAACAGAGAGTAGCAGTAGTGTAAAAGAGGGGCTGGCGGGTGGCGGGACACAATCAAATCAAAAATCAAATCAAATTTTATTTGTCACATACACATGGTTAGCAGATGTTAATGCGAGTGTAGCGAAATGCTTGTGCTTCTAGTTCCGACAATGCAGTAATAACCAACAAGTAATCTAACTAACAATTTCAAAACTACTGTCTTATACACAGTGTAAGGGGATAAAGAATATGTACATAAAGATATATGAATGAGTGATGGTACAGAGCAGCATAGGCAAGATACAGTAGATGGTATCAAGTACAGTATATACATATGCGATGAGTATGTAAACAAAGTGGCATAGTTAAAGTGGCTAGTGATACTTGTATTACATAAGGATGCAGTAGATGATATAGAGTACAGTATATACGTATGCATATGAGATGAATAATGTAGGGTATGTAACATTATATTAGGTAGCATTGTTTAAAGTGGCTAGTGATATATTTTACATCATTTCCCATCAATTCCCATTATTAAAGTGGCTGGAGTTGAGTCAGTGTCAGTGTGTTGGCAGCAGCCACTCAATGTTAGTGGTGGCTGTTTAACAGTCTGATGGCCTTGAGATAGAAGCTGTTTTTCAGTCTCCCGGTCCCAGCCTTAATGCACCTGTACTGACCTCGCCTTCTGGATGATAGCGGGGTGAACAGGCAGTGGCTCGGGTGGTTGTTGTCCTTGATGATCTTTATGGCCTTCCTGTAACATCGGGTGGTGTAGGTGTCCTGGAGGGCAGGTAGTTTGCCCCCGGTGATGCGTTGTGCAGACCTCTCTACCCTCTGGAGAGCCTTACGGTTGTGGGCGGAGCAGTTGCCGTACCAGGCGGTGATGCAGCCCGCCAGGATGCTCTCGATTGTACATCTGTAGAAGTTTGTGAGTGCTTTTGGTGACAAGCCGAATTTCTTCAGCCTCCTGAGGTTGAAGAGGCGCTGCTGCGCCTTCTTCACGATGCTGTCTGTGTGAGTAGACCAATTCAGTTTGTCTGTGATGTGTATGCGGAGGAACTTAAAACTTGCTACCCTCTCCACTACTGTTCCATCGATGTGGATAGGGGGTGTTCCCTCTGCTGTTTCCTGAAGTCCACAATCATCTCCTTAGTTTTGTTGACGTTGAGTGTGAGGTTATTTTCCTGACACCACACTCCGAGGGCCCTCACCTCCTCCCTGTAGGCCGTCTCGTCGTTGTTGGTAATCAAGCCTACCACTGTTGTGTCGTCCGCAAACTTGATGATTGAGTTGGAGGCGTGCGTGGCCACGCAGTCGTGGGTGAACAGGGAGTACAGGAGAGGGCTCAGAACGCACCCTTGTGGGGCCCCAGTGTTGAGGATCAGCGGGGTGTAGATGTTGTTGCCTACCCTCACCACCTGGGGGCGGCCCGTCAGGAAGTCCAGTACCCAGTTGCACAGGGCGGGGTCGAGACCCAGGGTCTCGAGCTTGATGACGAGCTTGGAGGGTACTATGGTGTTGAATGCCGATGAACAGCATTCTCACATAGGTATTCCTCTTGTCCAGATGGGTTAGGGCAGTGTGCAGTGTGGTTGAGATTGCATCGTCTGTGGACCTATTTGGCCGTTAACCAATTGGAGTGGGTCTAGGGTGTCAGGTAGGGTGGAGGTGATATGGTCCTTGACTAGTCTCTCAAAGCACTTCATGATGACGGAAGTGAGTGCTACAGGGCGGTAGTCGTTTAGCTCAGTTACCTTAGCTTTCTTGGGAACAGGAACAATGGTGGCCCTCTTGAAGCATGTGGGAACAACAGACTGGTATAGGGATTGATTGAATATGTCCGTAAACACACCGGCCAGCTGGTCTGCGCATGCTCTAAGGGCGCGGCTGGGGATGCCGTCTGGGCCTGCAGCCTTGCGAGGGTTAACACCTTTAAACCTCGGCTGCAGTGAAGGAGAGTCCGCATGTTTTCGTTGCAGGCTGGTTTTCTTCTTGTAGTCCGTGATTGACTGTAGACCCTGCCACATACCTTTTGTGTCTGAGCCGTTGAATTGAGATTCTACTTTGTCTCTGTACTGGCGCTTAGCTTGTTTGATAGCCTTGTGGAGGGAATAGCTGCACTGTTTGTATTCGGTCATGTTACCAGTCACCTTGCCCTAATTAAAAGCAGTGGTTCGCGCTTTCAGTTTCACGCGAATGCTGCCATCAATCCACGGTTTTTGGTTAGGGAATGTTTTAATCGTTGCTATGGGAACGACATCTTCAACGCACGTTCTAATGAACTCGCACACCGAATCAGCGTATTCGTCAATGTTGTTATCTGACGCAATACGAAACATCTCCCAGTCCACGTGATGGAAGCAGTCTTGGAGTGTGGAGTCAGCTTGGTCAGACCAGCGTTGAACAGACCTCAGCGTGGGAGCTTCTTGTTTTAGTTTCTGTCTGTAGGCAGGGATCAACAAAATGGAGTCGTGGTCAGCTTTTCCGAAAGGAGGGCGGGGCAGGGCCTTATATGCGTCGCGGAAGTTAGAGTAACAATGATCCAAGGTTTTTCCACCCCTGGTTGCGCAATCGATATGCTGATAAAATTTAGGGAGTCTTGTTTTCAGATTAGCCCCAGCTACAATGAATGCAGCCTCCGGATAAATGGATTCCAGTTTGCAAAGAGTCAAATAAAGTTCGTTCAGAGCCATAGATGTGTCTGCTTGGGGGAGGATATATACGGCTGTGATTATAATCGAAGAGAATTCTCTTGGTAGATAATGTGGTTGACATTTGATTGTGAGGAATTCTAAATCAGGTGAACAGAAGGATTTGAGTTCCTGTATGTTTCTTTCATCACACCATGTCTCGTTAGCCATAAGGCATACGCCCCCGCCCCTCTTCTTACCAGAAAGATGTTTGTTTCTGTCGGCGCGATGCGTGGAGAAACCCGCTGGCTGCACCGCCTCCGATAGCGTCTCTCCAGTGAGCCATGTTTCCGTGAAGCAAAGAACGTTACAGTCTCTGATGTCCCTCTGGAATGCTACCCTTGCTCGGATTTCATCAGCCTTGTTGTCAAGAGACTGGACATTGGCGAGAAGAATGCTAGGGAGTGGTGCACGATGTGCCCGTCTCCGGAGTCTGACCAGAAGACCGCCTCGTTTCCCTCTTTTACGGAGTCGTTTTTTTGGGTCGCCGCATAGGATCCATTCCGTTGTCCTGGTTGAAAGGCAGAACACAGGATCTACTTCGTGAAAATCATATTCTTGGTCGTACTGATGGTGAGTTGACGCTGATCTTATATTCAGTAGTTCTTCTCGACTGTATGTAATGAAACATAAGATGACCTGGGGTACTAATGTAAAAAACAAAACGTAAAAAAAACAAAAAACTGCAGTTTCCTAGGAACGCGAAGCGAGGCGGCCATCTCTGTCGGCGCCGGAAGTAAGATAGCCCGGTTAGCCAAAGTGCGGGAGCACTGGTTGGTCGGTCCAATTGAGGTAGTATGTACATGAATGTATAGTTAAAGTGACTATGCTATACTATATGATAAACGGAGAGTAACAGCAGCGTAAAATAGTGGTTGGGGGGTGGGGATGCAGATAGTCCGGGTAGCCATTTGATTACCTGTTCAAAAGTCTTATGGCTTGGGGGTAAAAACTGTTGAGAAGCCTTTTTGCCCTAGACTTGGCACTCCGGTACCGCTTGCCATGCGGTAGTAGAGAGAACAGTCTATGACTGGGGTCTTCAACAATTTTTAGGGCCTTCCTCTGACACCGCCTGGTGTAGAGGTCCTGGATGGCAGGCAACTTAGCCCAAGTGATGAACTGGGCAGTATGCACTACCCTCTGTAGTGCCTTGCGGTCAGAGGTCGAGCAATTGCCATACCAGGCAGTGATGCAACTATAGCTGCTATACCTAATATAGCTGCTATAGCTAATATAGCTGCTATAGCTACTTTTGCTAGTATAACTGCTGTAGCTAAAATAGCTGCTATAGCTACAATAACTACCATAGTTACTATAGTTATAGTAGTTACTATAACTACTATAACCATAGTTACTATAGTTATAGTAGTCTATAACTACTATAGTTACTATAACTACTATAGCTAATATAACTACTATAGCTACTATAACTACTAACTACTATAGTTACTATAACTACTATAGTTACTATAACTACTATAGTTACTATAACTACTATAGTTACTATAGCTACCATAACTACTATAGCTACTAAAGTTCCCATAACTACTATAACTACTATAGTTACTATAACTACTGTAGTTACTATAACTACTATAGTTACCATAGTTACTATAACTACTATAGTTACCATAACTACTACAGCTACTAAAACTAGTATAGTTACTAGAACTACTAAAGTTACCCTAACTACTATAACAACTAATGTTCCATAACTACTCTAGCTACTATAGCTACCATAGCTACTAAAGTTACCATAACTACTATAACTACTATAGCTAACTATAGCTAAAATAACTACTATAGTAGTTACTTCTATAGCTACCATAGCTAATAAAGCTACTAAGTTACCATAAATACTATAGCTACTATAGCTAATATAACTGCTATAGCTAATATGACTGCTATAGCTAATATAACTGCTATAGCTACCACAAATACTACAACTACTACAACTACTACTAAAGCTACTATAGCTACCAAAGCTACTTAAGTTACCATAACTACTATAGCTAATATAACTACTATAGCTAATAACTACTATAGCTACTATAACTACTATAGTTACCATACCTATTATATCTATTATAGTTAATGTAACTACTATAGTTACTATAGCTACTATAACTACTAAAGTTACCATAACTACTATAACTACCATAGTTACCATAACGACTATAGCGACTAAAGTTACCATAACTACTGTAGCTACTCACAGTAGGGCGTGAATACTGTATAGAAAAGCCCCCTCGGCGCCTTATAAGTACTATAAATACAGACGTGTAATCACACAGCGTAAACAGTGTGTGAAGGAGAAGATGACCTAAAGAGAGTGGCCTTGGGGACAAAGATATTCTGCCATTGATCTAATACAGTCATACAAGCGGCGATGAACAAACTGTCACTCACACACACACACACACACACACACACACACACACACACACACACGGCTGTCCAGGATCTCTGAAGTCAGCTCAGCTTAGCTCAGTGTGTGTTACAGCAGGGTGACAGGCACCGGAAGACACGCAGCGTCTCACTCATTCATATATATACACACACACACACACCATCTGCGGGGTGACAGAAGAGGTTTGCCCTGCACTGTCTGACAGAAACAAACGCTGGGTTGTCTCAGACTGGGGTTGGAGATCAACACTGAAGAGATGCTTGAAGGGAACAACAACAGTGTTTCTTAGACAGCTACCAAGGACACGGTCTAAAGAACACACACACCTGTCTGTCTGTCTGTCTGTCTGTCACTCTGTCTGTCACTCTGTCTGTCACTCTGTCTGTCACTCTGTCTGTCTGTCTGTTAGCAGTCCGTCCGTCTGTCTGTCTGTCTGCCTGTCTGTCTGCCTGCCTGTCACTCTGTCTGTCTGTCTGTCTGTTAGCAGTCCGTCCGTCTGTCTGTCTGCCTGCCTGTCTGTCTGTCTGTCTCTGCCTGCCCGTCTGTCTGTCTGTCTCCTAGATACTGTCTCTCTCCCCCCCTCCCTCCTAGATACTGTCATTGGAAGATCTTTCATGTTCTAACCTCACTACCTCTGGCATTCCTAATAACAAAAATATAATCATTAATTTCATCACAACAGCTAAAGAACTGTGAAGTTGAATTAATCTTAGCTGGAGTGATATTATTTATATTTGGTTTACGTGTTTCTTTCTGGTGGCTTACACTACAGCGCAGTACAATGTGACTGTTGAAAACAGACATTGAGCCTGAGTCTCCTTTATCTCCACAGTAATGATTAATGTCCGTGTCAATTACACTCTGCTATTTCAGCAGCACCCGCCTCCATTTTATTCTGTGTTCTGATGTGGATGACAAGCTCAAAAAGCAGCCTTGAAGTCAGGGAGAGAAAATAACACCCAGGCAGTGTGTGTGTGTGTGTGTGTGTGTGTGTATGTGAGAGCAAAGAGCTCTCTCGTAGACTCCGTGTGTCCCTGAGCCACAGCTCCATCCTTCTGCCTCTATCTGCCAAATAGAGTTCCCGAGTGGCACAGCGGTCTAAGGCACGGCATCTCAGTGCAAGAGGCTTCACTACAGCCCTGGTTCGAATCCAGGCTGTATCACATCTGGCCATGATTGGGAGCCCCATAGGGCGGCGCACAATTGGCCCAGCGTTGTCCGGGTTTGGCCGGGATAGACCGTCATTGTAAATGAGAATTTGTTCTCAACCGACTTTCCTAGTTAAATAAAGGTTAAATAAAATAAATAAATAAGAGCGCCTCTCCTAAAGCCACACCCCTATTGCTATTCTCCAGCACGGCCACAGCACCGCAGAGCACATTTGATGTGACTGACAGCCCCCTATTCTCCATCACACCTCATTGTCTGTGGAAGCATCCCAAAAGTGCGCCCTATTGCCTATATAGTGCACTACAACTGTCCAGGGCCTTATGAGGCTAAAGTAGTGTACTATGTAGGGAATAGGGTGCCATTTCCGACGCAACATGTGACATTCCTGTGCTGTATTTGTCTGCTAGCCGCTATGAGAAAGATAGATAGGTCGCGTTTCAAATGGTACAGTGACAGTGACTTTCCCCACAACGCAGTGATAGTAATAACACAATACACTGAGGGGACAAAACATTAAGAACACCTGCTCTTTCCTTGACAGACTGTCCAGGTGAATCCAGGGGAAACCTATGATCTCTTATTGATGTCACCTGTTAAATCCACTTCAATCAGTGTAGATGAAGGGGAGGAGACGGGTTAAAGAAGGATTTTTAAGCCTTGAGACAACTGAGACATGGATTGTGTATGTGTGCCATTCAGAGGGTGAATGAGCAAGACCAAATATTGAAGTGCCTTTGAACAGGGTGTGGTAGCAGGTGCCAGGAGCACCTGTTTGTGTCAAGAACTGCAACACTGCTGGGTTTTTCACACTCAACAGTTTCCCGTGTGAAGAATGGTCCACGACCCAAAGGACATCCAGCCAACTTGACACAACTGTAGGAAGCATTGGAGTCAACACGGTCCAGCATCCCTGTGGAACGCTTTCAACACCTTGTAGAGTCCATGCCCTGACAAATTGAGGCTGTTCTGAGGGAAAAGGGGGAGAGTGCAACTCAATATTAGGAAGGTGTGATATGTGCCATGGCAAACTTTTTAAAGCACTTCCTGATTACAGATGTGAGTGCTACAGGGTGGTAGTCATCACTTCCTGATTACAGAGGTGAGTGCTACAGGGTGGTAGTCATCACTTCCTGATTACAGATGTGAGTGCTACAGGGTGGTAGTCATCACTTCCTGATTACAGATGTGAGTGCTACAGGGTGGTAGTCATCACTTCCTGATTACAGATGTGAGTGCTACAGGGTGGTAGTCATAACGGCAGGTAACTTTAGAGTTCTTGGGAACAGGAACGATGGTGGTCATCTTGAGACGTAGGGATTACAGACTGGCACATGGAGATGTTGAAACTGACCGTGAAGATGCAGCTAGCTGGTCTGCGGATGCTCTGAGAATGCACCCTGGAAAACCGTCCTGTCCCCGTGGCCTTGCGAATGTTGACCAGATTAAAAGCCTTACTTATGTCGGCCTTGGAGAGAGAGAGGGAGAGATCACCCAGTCCTCTGGGATGGCGGGCCCATCATGCACGGCTCTGTGTTTTTGTCGAAGCGTGCATGAAATGCATTGAGTTCGTCTGGTAGAGGAGCATGGTTGGGGGCAGATCAAGATTGGGTCTTCCTTTGTAATCTGTAATGGACTCTAGCCCCTGCCACATGTGCCTAGCGTTGGAGCCGGTCTAATAGGATTCCACCTTGTTCCTGTATTGGAGTTTCTCCTGTTTGACGGCTCTGTGGAGGAGGTCATTGGTGAGTGGTTGAGATGCATGTTTAGAGTATTACAGTCCAACTGCCTTCCACTCTGTCAACCTGGCTGCACTGTTACTGTCACTTCTCAAGCCAACGGAGCTACTCATCCAGCACTACATCTCTCTTCACCTTCATCCTCCTCTCTCTCCCTCTCTGTATGTCTTCTTTGACCTTACATTTCTCCTTTCTGTCTCCCATCTTCCCTGCCCCATCACCCTCTGTCCTGCCCTATCACACTCTTCCCTGCCCCATCACCCTCTGTCCTGCCCCATCACACTCTTCTCTGCACCATCACACTCTTCCCTGCCCCATCACACTCTTCTCTGCACCATCACACTCTTCTCTGCACCATCACACTCTTCTCTGCACCATCACACTCTTCTCTGCACCATCACACTCTTCTCTGCACCATCACACTCTTCTCTCCCATCACACTTCTCTGCACCATCACCTCTCTCTTCCTTCTCCCCATCACCTCTTCCCTGCCCCATCACTTTCCTGCCCCCACCTTCCCTGCCCCACCCCTCCCTTCCTCATCACCCTCCTCCCTGCCCCCACCCTCCCTGCACCATCACCCTCTTCCCTGCCCCCACCTCTCCCTGCACCATCACCCTCTTTCCTGCCCCCACCTCTCTCTGTACCATCACCCTCTTCCCTGCCCCATCACCCTCTTTCCTGCCCCCACCTCTCCCTGCACCATCACCCTCTTCCCTGCCCCATCACCCTCTTCCCTGCCCCCACCCCTCCCTTCCTCATCACCCTCTTCCCTGCCCCCACCTCTCCCTGCACCATCACCCTCTTCCCTGCCCCCACCTCTCCCTTCCTCATCACCCTCTTTCCTGCCCCCACCTCTCCCTGCACCATCACCCTCTTTCCTGCCCCCACCTCTCCCTGCACCATCACCCTCCTTCCTGCCCCCACCTCTCCCTGCACCATCACCCTCCTCCCTGCCCCCACCTCTCCCTGCCCCATCACCCTCCTCCCTGCCCCCACCTCTCCCTGCCCCCACCTCTCCCTGCCCCCACCTCTCCCTGCCCCCACCTCTCCCTTCCCTCACCTCTCCCTTCCCCATCACCCCCTCCCTACCCCCACCTCTCCCTGCCCTCACCTCTCCCTGCCCTCACCTCTCCCTTCCCCATCACCCTCCTCCCTGCCCCCACCTCTCCCTGCCCCATCACCCTCTTCCCTCTTCCCTGCCCCATCACCCTCATCACCCTCCTCCCTGCCCCCATCCCTTCCTCATCACCCTCCTCCCTGCCCCCACCCCTCCCTTCCTCATCACCCTCTTCCCTGCCCCCCCCCTCCCTCCCTTCCTCATCACCCTCCTCCCTGCCCCCACCCTCCCCTTCCTCATCACCCTCCTCCCTGCCCCCACCCTCCCTTCCTCATCACCCTCTTCCTTGCCCCCACCTCTCCCTTCCTCATCACCCTCCTCCCTGTCCCCACCTCTCCCTGCACCATCACCCTCTTCCCTGCCCCCACCTCTCCCTGCCCCATCACTCTTCCCTGCCCCCACCTCTCCCTGCCCCCACCTCTTCCTTCCCCATCACCCTCCCTATGTCACTCGCTCCCCTCCCTTTTCTTCACTCTCCTCTCCTCTCACCCTCTCTACTCTTCTCCCTCCTCTGCTCATCTCCCCACCCCCTCCTCCTCCCCCGTCCTCCTGAGCGGTCTTATAATGGTGTGAGCTCAGAGAAATACTCAAGAATTATCTCAGCGGGCTTCTGGTCAATGTGTTCCAGCAGTCGATGTGAGAGCCATCACTCGCTCAACTACCCATGGTACACGCCAGTCCCAGTCACCTCCTCAACCACACTCTCTCTTTCATGCACACACACACACACCACACACACACACACACACACACACATGGCAGAAGCACTAAATGGAAGTTAGGTTGTGTTTGTGTGTGAACAAAAACAGTAAAGAAAGAAAAAGAGGGAGTGAGAGAGTGAGTGAAGGAATGAGACAGAAACGCTGCACTAACGAAAGGAGGTTGAGCTGTGGGATGTTATTAGCCTCATTTCAACAGGACATTCCAGGTAAAACTCACTGTATTAATATTGTGTCAGTTTAACTTCCTCTGCAGGCATAAAGACCTGAATAACATGAATAGTCAATGGATTATTAATGTCCATGATCACACACACACACACACACACACACACACACACACACACGTGTGCGCGCAACTCCACACAGCACATGTGACTCACAGCCAAGGTTTGTTGATCCAAAACTCCTCCCCGAACTCCAATGAACAATTTCACACAAATATCCAGACAGGCAGATAATGATCTGATCTTCACATAGAGGACTACCAGCTGACTGATCACATTACTATGCAGTAGCTAACACTAAGGTTTAGTGTGTATTAAATATCCCCCTTTTCAATGTAATAGCATTAGTGACAACACTGGCATAGACTGTGTCTGTGTCCCAATTGGCATGCTATGTCCTATATAGTGCACTACTTTTGCACTATATAGGGCATAGGGAGCCATTTATGACACAAGCTATGATTCATAATGAAGCCATGATAATGTATTCATAGAATCTTCCAACAGGAAATAATGAACCAGGAGCTCAGAGACATCTGGTACACGACTGCATCCCTCCCTCCATCCATCTCTCTCTCCCTCCCTCTCTCCCTCCCTCCATCCCTCCCTCCCTCCATCCCTCCCTCCATCCATCTCTCCCTCCATCTCTCCCTCCATCTCTCTCTCCATCCCTCTCTCCCTCCATCCCTCTCTCCATCCATCCCTCTCTCCATCCATCCCTCTCTCTCTCTCCATCCCTCTCTCTCTCCATCTCTCTCTCTCTCCTCCCCCTCTCTCTCTCTCCATCCCTCTCTCTCTCTCCATCCTCTCTCTCTCTCCATCCCTCTCTCTCTCTCCATCTCCATCCCAGACTCTCTCTCTCTCCATCCTGCTCTCTCTCTCTCCATCCTGAACTCAGGTCTCTCTCTCTCTCCATCCCAGGCTCTCTCTTCTCTGTCTCTCTCTCTCTCTCTCCATCCTCCCTCTCTCTCTCTCCCCCTCCCTCCCTCCATCCCTCTCTCTCCATCCCTCCCTCTCTCCCTCCCTTTCCATCCATCCCTCATTCCAGCCATCCCTGTCTCCCTCTCTCTCTCTCTCTCCATCTATCTCTCCAGCCCTCTCTCTCCATCTCTCTCCAGCCCAGACAAGGGTTCAAATAGTATTAATTTTCTGGAATAATACCAAAAGTACAAACCCAACCTATCTCGCACTCCAGGCAGGCTCATGCAAATACTCAAGCTCAAACAGATTACTATTTGAACAAATACAAATTGAACCCAGGTCTGATGCACAAGGGAGAGGTCATGTGTAGGTTACACAGGCCATATGTTTTCTGTCTACTTAATGACGTCAACATCACCACGCAGTAGAACCCTAGGCCTGTGGGATGGACTGTAAAGACGTAGCTTCACACCCTCACTACGACCCCCTGACCTCAGCTGAACGTCTCTTCAATGTAACCTATATGTTGAGAGGGATTATGATCCAACTGAGAATATATAACTCCAGTCTATAGTCTCACTCTGTAACTCCAGTCTCACTCTGTAACTCCAGTCTCACGCTGTAACTCCAGTCTATAGTCTCACTCTGCAACTCCAGTCTATAGTCTCACTCTGTAACTCCAGTCTCACTCTAACTCCAGTCTCACTCTGTAACTCCAGTCTATAGTTTCACTCTGTAACTCCAGTCTATAGTCTAATTCTGTAACTCCAGTCTATAGTCTCACTCTGTAACTCCAGTCTATAGTCTCACTCTGTAGTCTCATTCTGTAACTCCAGTCTATAGTCTCACTCTAAACTCCAGTCTAACTCCAGTCTATAGTCTCACTCTCTGTAACTCCATTCTCACTCTGTAACTCCAGTCTATAGTCTCACTCTGTAACTCCAGTCTATAGTCTCACTCTGTAACTAACTCTGTAACTCAGTCATAGTCTGTAACTCCTGTAACTCCAGTCTCACTCTGTAACTCCAGTCTATAGTCTCACTCTGTAACTCCAGTCTATAGTCTCACTCTGTAACTCCAGTCTATAGTCTCACTCTGTAACTCCAGTCTATAGTCTCACTCTGTAACTCCAGTCCCACTCTGTAACTCCAGTCTATAGTCTCACTCTGTAACTCCAGTCCATAGTCTCACTCTGTAGCTCCAGTCTATAGTCTCACTCTGTAACTCCAGTCTATAGTCTCACTCTGTAACTCCAGTCTCACTCTGTAGTCAGTCAGTCTCACTCTGTAACTCAGTCTATAGTCTCACTCTGTAACTCCAGTCTCACTCTGTAACTCCAGTCTATAGTCTCACTCTGTAACTCCAGTCTATAGTCTCACTCTGTAACTCCAGTCTCACTCTGTAGCTCCAGTCTATAGTCTCACTCTGTAACTCCAGTCTATAGTCTCACTCTGTAACTCCAGTCTATAGTCTCACTCTGTAACTCCAGTCTATAGTCTCACTCTGTAACTCCAGTCTCACTCTGTAACTCCAGTCTCACTCTGTAACTCCAGTCTATAGTCTCACTCTGTAACTCCAGTCTATAGTCTCACTCTGTAACTCCAGTCTATAGTCTCACTCTGTAACTCCAGTCTATAGTCTCACTCTGTAACTCCAGTCTCACTCTGTAACTCCAGTCTATAGTCTCACTCTGTAACTCCAGTCTATAGTCTCACTCTGTAACTCCAGTCTATAGTCTCACTCTGTAACTCCAGTCTCACTCTGTAACTCCAGTCTCACTCTGTAACTCCAGTCTATAGTCTCACTCTGTAACTCCAGTCTATAGTCTCACTCTGTAACTCCAGTCTATAGTCTCACTATGTAACTCCAGTCTCACTATGTAACTCCAGTCTCACTCTGTAGCTCCAGTCTATAGTCTCACTCTGTAACTCCAGTCTATAGTCTCACTCTGTAACTCCAGTCTATAGTCTCACTCTGTACTCCAGTCTAGTCTCACTCTGTAACTCCAGTCTCACTCTGTAACTCCAGTCAGTCTCACTCTGTAACTCCAGTCTCACTCTGTAACTCCAGTCTCACTCTGTAACTCCAGTCTCACTCTATAGTCTACTCTAACCAGTCTATAGTCTCACTCTGTAACTCCAGTCTATAGTCTCACTCTGTAACTCCAGTCTATCAGTCTCACTCTGTAACTCCAGTCTATAGTCTCACTCTGTAACTCCAGTCCAGTCTCACTCTGTAACTCCAGTCTCAGTCTCTGTAACTCCAGTCTATAGTCTCACTCTGTAACTCCAGTCTATAGTCTCACTCTGTAAGTCTCACTCTGTCTATAGTCTCACTCTGTAACTCCAGTCTCAGTCTACTGTAACTCAGTCAGTCTCACTCTGTAGCTCCAGTCTATAGTCTCACTCTGTAACTCCAGTCTACTCCAGTCTCACTCTGTAACTCCAGTCTATAGTCTCACTCTGTAACTCCAGTCTATAGTCTCACTCTGTAACTCCAGTCTATAGTCTCACTCTGTAACTCCAGTCTATAGTCTCACTCTGTAACTCCAGTCTCACTCTGTACTCCAGTCTATAGTCTCTGTAACTCCAGTCTCACTCTGTAACTCCAGTCTAGTCTCACTCTGTAGCTCCAGTCCAGTCTATAGTCTCACTCTGTAACTCCAGTCTATAGTCTCACTCTGTAACTCCAGTCTATAGTCTCACTCTGTAACTCCAGTCTATAGTCTCACTCTGTAACTCCAGTCTCACTCTGTAACTCCAGTCTATAGTCTCACTCTGTAACTCCAGTCTATAGTCTCACTCTGTAACTCCAGTCCAGTCTACTGTAGCCAGTCTATAGTCTCACTCTGTAACTCCAGTCTATAGTCTCACTCTGTAACTCCAGTCTCACTCTGTAACTCCAGTCTCAGTCTCTGTAACTCAGTCAGTCTCACTCTGTAACTCCAGTCTAACTAGTCTCTGTAACTCCAGTCTAGTCTCACTCTGTAACTCCAGTCTATAGTCTCACTCTGTAACTCCAGTCTCACTCTGTAACTCCAGTCTATAGTCTCACTCTGTAACTCCAGTCTATAGTCTCACTCTGTAACTCCAGTCTATAGTCTCACTCTGTAACTCCAGTCTATAGTCTCACTCTGTAACTCCAGTCTATAGTCTCACTCTGTAACTCCAGTCTCACTCTGTAGCTCGTCTAGTCTCACTACTCCTCCAGTCTCACTCTCTGTAACTCCAGTCTATAGTCTCACTCTGTAACTCCAGTCAGTCTCACTCTGTAACTCCAGTCTATAGTCTCACTCTGTAACTCCAGTCTATAGTCTCACTCTGTAACTCCAGTCAGTCTCACTCTGTAACTCCAGTCTATAGTCTCACTCTGTAACTCCAGTCTATAGTCTCACTCTGTAACTCCAGTCTATAGTCTCACTCTGTAACTCCAGTCTATAGTCTCACTCTGTAACTCCAGTCTATAGTCTCACTCTGTAACTCCAGTCTCACTCTGTAACTCCAGTCTATAGTCTCACTCTGTAACTCCAGTCTATAGTCTCACTCTGTAACTCCAGTCTATAGTCTCACTCTGTAACTCCAGTCTATAGTCTCACTCTGTAACTCCAGTCTATAGTCTCACTCTGTAACTCCAGTCTATAGTCTCACTCTGTAACTCCAGTCTATAGTCTCACTCTGTAACTCCAGTCTCACTCTGTAGCTCCAGTCTATAGTCTCACTCTGTAACTCCAGTCTATAGTCCCACTCTGTAACTCCAGTCTATAGTCTCACTCTGTAGCTCCAGTCTATAGTCTCACTCTGTAGCTCCTCCAGTCTATAGTCTCACTCTGTAACTCCAGTCTCCAGTCTCACTCTGTAACTCCAGTCTATACTCTGTAACTCCAGTCTATAGTCTCACTCTGTAACTCCAGTAGTCTCACTCTGTAACTCCAGTCTATAGTCTCACTCTGTAACTAGTCTCACTCTGTAACTCCAGTCTATAGTCTCACTCTGTAACTCCAGTCTATAGTCTCACTCTGTCCAGTCTCCAGTCTCACTCTGTAAGCTCCAGTGTATAGTCTCACTCTGTAGCTCCAGTCTATAGTCTCACTCTGTAACTCCAGTCTATAGTCTCACTCTAACTCCAGTCTAACTCCAGTCTATAGTCTCACTCTGTAACTCCAGTCTATAGTCTCACTCTGTAACTCCAGTCTCACTCTGTAGCTCCAGTCTCATCTGTCTCCAGTCATAGTCTCTGTAACTCCAGTCTATAGTCTCACTCTGTAACTCCCAGTCTCACTCTGTAGCTCCAGTCTATAGTCTCACTCCAGTCAGTCTCACTCTGTAACTCCAGTCTATAGTCTCACTCTGTAACTCCAGTCTATAGTCTCACTCTGTAACTCCAGTCTCACTCTGTAACTCCAGTCTATAGTCTCTCTGTAACTCCAGTCTATAGTCTCACTCTGTAACTCCAGTCTATAGTCTCACTCTGTAACTCCAGTCTCACTCTGTAGCTCCAGTCTATAGTCTCACTCTGTAGCTCCAGTCTATAGTCTCACTGTAACTCCAGTCTATAGTCTCCACTCCAGTCTATAGTCTCACTCTGTAAGCTCCAGTCTATAGTCTCACTCTGTAACTCCAGTCTATAGTCTCACTCTGTAACTCCAGTCTATAGTCTCACTCTGTAACTCCAGTCTATAGTCTCACTCTGTAACTCCAGTCTATAGTCTCACTCTGTAACTCCAGTCTATAGTCTCACTCTGTAACTCCAGTCTCACTCTGTAACTCCAGTCTATAGTCTCACTCTGTAACTCCAGTCTCACTATGTAACTCCAGTCTATAGTCTCACTCTGTAACTCCAGTCTCACTCTGTAGCTCCAGTCTATAGTCTCACTCTGTAACTCCAGTCTCACTATGTAACTCCAGTCTATAGTCTCACTCTGTAACTCCAGTCTCACTCTGTAGCTCCAGTCTAGTCTCAGTCTCACTCTGTAACTCCAGTCTATAGTCTCACTCTGTAGCTCCAGTCTATAGTCTCACTCTGTAACTCAGTCCAGTCACTCTGTAACTAGTCTCACTCTGTAACTCCAGTCTATAGTCTCACTCTGTAACTCCAGTCTCACTCTGTAACTCCAGTCTATAGTCTCACTCTGTAACTCCAGTCAGTCTCACTCTGTAACTCCAGTCTATAGTCTCACTCTGTAACTCCAGTCTATAGTCTCACTCTGTACTCCTCCAGTCTCACTCTGTAACTCCAGTCTATAGTCTCACTCTGTAACTCCAGTCTATAGTCTCACTCTGTAACTCCAGTCTATAGTCTCACTCTGTAACTCCAGTCTATAGTCTCACTCTGTAACTCCAGTCTATAGTCTCACTCTGTAGCTCCAGTCTATAGTCTCACTCTGTAACTCCAGTCTCACTCTGTAACTCCAGTCTCACTCTGTAGCTCCAGTCTACAGTCTCACTCTGTAACTCCAGTCTCACTCTGTAGCTCCAGTCTATAGTCTCATTCTGTAGCTCCAGTCTATAGTCTCACTCTGTAACTCCAGTCTATAGTCTCACTCTGTAACTCCAGTCTATAGTCTCATTCTGTAACTCCAGTCTATAGTCTCACTCTGTAACTCCAGTCTATAGTCTCTCTGTAACTCCAGTCTCAGTCACTCTCCAGTCTCACTCTGTAACTCCAGTCTCACTCTGTAACTCCAGTCTATAGTCTCACTCTGTAACTCCAGTCTATAGTCTCACTCTGTAACTCCAGTCTCACTCTGTAACTCCAGTCTCACTCTGTAACTCCAGTCTATAGTCTCACTCTGTAACTCCAGTCTATAGTCTCACTCTGTAACTCCAGTCTATAGTCTCACTCTGTAACTCCAGTCTATAGTCTCACACTGTAACTCCAGTCTATAGTCTCACTCTGTAACTCCAGTCTATAGTCTCACTCTGTAACTCCAGTCTATAGTCTCACTCTGTAACTCCAGTCTATAGTCTCACTCTGTAACTCCAGTCTATAGTCTCACTCTGTAACTCCAGTCTATAGTCTCACTCTGTAACTCCAGTCTATAGTCTCACTCTGTAACTCCAGTCTCACTCTGTAGCTCCAGTCTATAGTCTCACTCTGTAACTCCAGTCTATAGTCTCACTCTGTAACTCCAGTCTATAGTCTCACTCTGTAACTCCAGTCTATAGTCTCACTCTGTAACTCCAGTCTATAGTCTCACTCTCCAGTCTATAGTCTCACTCTGTAACTCCAGTCTATAGTCTCACTCTCTGTAACTCCAGTCTATAGTCTCACTCTGTAACTCCAGTCTCACTCTGTAACTCCAGTCTATAGTCTCACTCTGTATAGTCTCACTCCAGTCTATAGTCTCACTCTGTAAGTCTCCAGTCTCACTCTCTGTAAGTCTCACTCTGTAACTCCAGTCTATAGTCTCACTCTGTAACTCCAGTCTATAGTCTCACTCTGTAACTCCAGTCTATAGTCTCACTCTGTAACTCCAGTCAGTCTCACTCTGTAACTCCAGTCAGTCTCACTCTGTAACTCAGTCTAATCCAGTCTCACTCTGTAACTCCAGTCTATAGTCTCACTCTGTAACTCCAGTCTATAGTCTCACTCTGTAACTCCAGTCTATAGTCTCACTCTGTAACTCCAGTCTCACTCTGTAGCTCCAGTCTATAGTCTCACTCTGTAGCTCCAGTCTATAGTCTCACTATGTAACTCCAGTCTATAGTCTCACTCTGTAACTCCAGTCTATAGTCTCACTCTGTAACTCCAGTCTCACTCTGTAACTCCAGTCTATAGTCTCACACTGTAACTCCAGTCTATAGTCTCACTCTGTAACTCCAGTCTGTAGTCTCACTCTGTAACTGCAGTCTCACTATGTAACTCCAGTCTATAGTCTCACTCTCCAGCTCCAGTCTACTCCAGTCTCACTCTGTAACTCCAGTCTATAGTCTCACTCTGTAACTCCAGTCTATAGTCTCTCCAGTCTCACTCTGTAACTCCAGTCTATAGTCTCACTCTGTAACTCCAGTCTCACTCTGTAACTCCAGTCTCTAGTCTATAGTCTCACTCTGTAACTCCAGTCTCCAGTCTCACTCTGTAACTCCAGTCTCAGTCTCACTCTGTAACTCCAGTCTCACTCTGTAACTCCAGTCTATAGTCTCACTCTGTAACTCCAGTCTATAGTCTCACTCTGTAACTCCAGTCTATAGTCTCACTCTGTAACTCCAGTCTATAGTCTCACTCTGTAACTCCAGTCTCACTCTGTAGCTCCAGTCTATAGTCTCACTATGTAACTCCAGTCTATAGTCTCACTCTGTAACTCCAGTCTATAGTCTCACTCTGTAACTCCAGTCTATAGTCTCACTCTGTAACTCCAGTCTATAGTCTCACTCTACTCCAGTCTCTCACTCTGTAACTCCAGTCTATAGTCTCACTCTGTAACTCCAGTCTATAGTCTCACTCTGTAACTCCAGTCTATAGTCTCACTCTGTAACTCCAGTCTATAGTCTCACTCTGTAACTCCAGTCTCACTCTGTAACTCCAGTCTATAGTCTCACTCTGTAACTCCAGTCTATAGTCTCACTCTGTAACTCCAGTCTCACTCTGTAACTCCAGTCTATAGTCTCACTCTGTAACTCCAGTCTATAGTCTCACTCTGTAACTCCAGTCTATAGTCTCACTCTGTAACTCCAGTCTATAGTCTCACTCTGTAACTCCAGTCTATAGTCTCACTCTGTAACTCCAGTCTCACTCTGTAACTCCAGTCTATAGTCTCACTCTGTAACTCCAGTCTATAGTCTCACTCTGTAACTCCAGTCTATAGTCTCACTCTGTAACTCCAGTCTATAGTCTCACTCTGTAACTCCAGTCTCACTCTGTAACTCCAGTCTATAGTCTCACTCTGTAACTCCAGTCAGTCTCACTCTGTAACTCCAGTCTATAGTCTCACTCTGTAACTCCAGTCTATAGTCTCACTCTGTAACTCCAGTCTATAGTCTCACTCTGTAACTCCAGTCTATAGTCTCACTCTGTAACTCCAGTCTATAGTCTCACTCTGTAACTCCAGTCTATAGTCTCACTCTGTAACTCCAGTCTGTAACTCCAGTCTATAGTCTCACTCTGTAACTCCAGTCTCAGTCTCACTCTGTAACTCCAGTCTATAGTCTCAGTCTCTGTAACTCCAGTCTATAGTCTCACTCTGTAACTCCAGTCTATAGTCTCACTCTGTAACTCCAGTCTATAGTCTCACTCTCTCCAATAGTCTCACTCTGTAACTCAGTCTATAGTCTCACTCTGTAACTCCAGTCTATAGTCTCACTCTGTAACTCCAGTCTATAGTCTCACTCTGTAACTCCAGTCTCAGTCTCTGTAACTCCAGTCTGTAACTCCAGTCTATAGTCTCACTCTGTAACTCCAGTCTATAGTCTCACTCTGTAACTCCAGTAGTCTCACTCTGTAACTCCAGTCTATAGTCTCACTCTGTAACTCCAGTCTCACTCTGTAACTCCAGTCTATAGTCTCACTCTGTAACTCCAGTCTATAGTCTCAGTCTCTGTAACTCCAGTCAGTCTCACTCTGTAACTCCAGTCTATAGTCTGTCATAGTCTCACTCTGTAACTCCAGTCTATAGTCTCACTCTGTAACTCCAGTCTCATAGTCTCTGTAACTCCAGTCTCACTCTGTACTCCAGTCTCACTCTGTAACTCCAGTCTATAGTCTCACTCTGTAACTCCAGTCTATAGTCTCACTCACTCAGTCTCACTCTGTAACTCCAGTCTATAGTCTCACTCTGTAACTCCAGTCAGTCTCACTCTGTAACTCCAGTCTATAGTCTCACTCTGTAACTCCAGTCTATAGTCTCACTCTGTAACTCCAGTCTCACTCTGTAGTCTCAGTCTCTGTAACTCCAGTCTATAGTCTCACTCTGTAACTCCAGTCTATAGTCTCTGTAACTCCAGTCTATAGTCTCACTCTGTAGTCTCACTCTGTAACTCCAGTCTATAGTCTCACTCTGTACTCCACTCAGTCTCACTCTGTAGCTCCAGTCTATAGTCTCACTCTGTAACTCCAGTCTATAGTCTCACTCTGTAACTCCAGTCTATAGTCTCACTCTGTAACTCCAGTCAGTCTCACTCTGTAACTCCAGTCTATAGTCTCACTCTGTAACTCCAGTCTATAGTCTCACTCTGTAACTCCAGTCTATAGTCTCACTCTGTAACTCCAGTCTATAGTCTCACTCTGTAACTCCAGTCTATAGTCTCACTCTGTAACTCCAGTCTATAGTCTCAGTCTCACTCTGTAACTCCAGTCTATAGTCTCACTCTGTAACTCCAGTCTCTCAGCTCCAGTCTGTCTCACTCTGTAACTCCAGTCTATAGTCTCACTCTGTAACTCCAGTCTATAGTCTCACTCTGTAACTCCAGTCTATAGTCTCACTCTGTAACTCCAGTCTATAGTCTCACTCTGTAACTCCAGTCTATAGTCTCACTCTGTAACTCCAGTCTATAGTCTCACTCTGTAACTCCAGTCTATAGTCTCACTCTGTAACTCCAGTCTATAGTCTCACTCTGTAACTCCAGTCTCACTCTGTAACTCCAGTCTCACTCTGTAACTCCAGTCTATAGTCTCACTCTGTAACTCCAGTCTCACTCTGTAGCTCCAGTCTATAGTCTCACTCTGTAACTCCAGTCTATAGTCTCACTCTGTAACTCCAGTCTCTGTAACTAGTCTGTAACTCCTCACTCTGTAACTCCAGTCTATAGTCTCTCACTCTGTAATAGTCTCACTCTGTAACTCCAGTCTATAGTCTCACTCTGTAACTCAGTCTATAGTCTCACTCTGTAACTCCAGTCTATAGTCTCACTCTGTAACTCCAGTCTATAGTCTCACTCTGTAACTCCAGTCTATAGTCTCACTCTGTAACTCTAGTCTCACTCTGTAACTCCAGTCTCACTCTGTCTCCAGTCTCACTCTGTAACTCCAGTCTATAGTCTCACTCTGTAACTCCAGTCTCACTCTGTAACTCCAGTCTCACTCTGTAACTCCAGTCTATAGTCTCACTCTGTAACTCCAGTCTATAGTCTCACTCTGTAACTCCAGTCTATAGTCTCACTCTGTAACTCCAGTCTATAGTCTCACTCTGTAACTCCAGTCTATAGTCTCACTCTGTAACTCCAGTCTATAGTCTCACTCTGTAACTCCAGTCTCACTCTGTAACTCCAGTCTCACTCTGTAACTCCAGTCTATAGTCTCACTCTGTAACTCCAGTCTATAGTCTCACTCTGTAACTCCAGTCTCACTCTGTAGCTCCAGTCTATAGTCTCACTCTGTAACTCCAGTCTATAGTCTCACTCTGTAACTCCAGTCTATAGTCTCACTCTGTAACTCCAGTCTATAGTCTCACTCTGTAACTCCAGTCTATAGTCTCACTCTGTAACTCCAGTCTATAGTCTCACTCTGTAACTCCAGTCTATAGTCTCACTCTGTAACTCCAGTCTATAGTCTCACTCTGTAACTCCAGTCTATAGTCTCACTCTGTAACTCCAGTCTATAGTCTCACTCTGTAACTCCAGTCTATAGTCTCACTCTGTAGCTCCAGTCTATAGTCTCACTCTGTAACTCCAGTCTATAGTCTCACACTCTGTATAGTCTCACTCTCCAGTCTATAGTCTCACTCTGTAACTCCAGTCTATAGTCTCACTCTGTAACTCCAGTCTATAGTCTCACTCTGTAACTCCAGTCTATAGTCTCACTCTGTAACTCCAGTCTATAGTCTCACTCAGTCTCACTCTGTAACTCCAGTCTATAGTCTCACTCTGTAACTCCAGTCTATAGTCTCACTCTGTAACTCCAGTCTCACTCTGTAGCTCCAGTCTATAGTCTCAGTAACTCCAGTCTCACTCTGTCTATCCAGTCTCACTCTGTAACTCCAGTCTCAGTCTCTGTAACTCCAGTCTCAGTCTCACTCTGTAACTCCAGTCTATAGTCTCACTCTGTACTCCAGCTCCAGTCTATAGTCTCACTCTGTAACTCCCAGTCTCACTCTGTAGCTCAGTCTATAGTCTCACTCTGTAGTCTCCAGTCTACTCCAGTCTCATAGTCTCACTCTGCTCCAGTCTATAGTCTCACTCTGTAACTCCAGTCTGTAACTAGTCTCACTCTGTAACTCCAGTCTATAGTCTCACTCTGTAACTCCAGTCTATAGTCTCACTCTGTAACTCCAGTCTATAGTCTCACTCTGTAACTCCAGTCTATAGTCTCACTCTGTAACTCCAGTCTATAGTCTCACTCTGTAACTCCAGTCTCACTCTGTAACTCCAGTCATAGTCTCACTCTGTAACTCCAGTCTATAGTCTCACTCACTAGTCTCACTCTGTAACTCCAGTCTATAGTCTCACTCTGTAACTCAGTCAGTCTCACTCCACTCCAGTCTCACTCTGTAACTCCAGTCTATAGTCTCACTCTGTAACTCCAGTCTATAGTCTCACTCTGTAACTCCAGTCTCACTCTGTAGCTCCCAGTCTATAGTCTCACTCTGTAACTCCAGTCTATAGTCTCTCTGTAACTCCAGTCTATAGTCTCACTCTGTAACTCCAGTCTATAGTCTCAGTCTCTGTCTCACTCTAACTCCAGTCTATAGTCTCACTCTGTAACTCCAGTCTATAGTCTCACTCTAACTCCAACTCCAACTCCAGTCTATAGTCTCACTCTGTAACTCCAGTCTATAGTCTCACTCTGTAACTCCAGTCTATAGTCTCACTCTGTAACTCCAGTCTCACTCTGTAACTCCAGTCTATAGTCTCACTCTGTAACTCCAGTCTATAGTCTCACTCTGTAACTCCAGTCTATAGTCTCACTCTGTAACTCCAGTCTATAGTCTCACTCTGTAACTCCAGTCTATAGTCTCACTCTGTAACTCCTATAGTCTCACTCTGTAACTCCAGTCTCACTCTGTAACTCCAGTCTATAGTCTCACTCTGTACTCCAGTCTCCAGTCTCACTCTAACTCCAGTCTCACTCTGTCTCCAGTCTAAGTCTCACTCTGTAACTCCAGTCTATAGTCTCACTCTGTAACTCCAGTCTATAGTCTCACTCTGTAACTCCAGTCTATAGTCTCACTCTGTAACTCCAGTCTATAGTCTCACTCTGTAACTCCAGTCTATAGTCTCACTCTGTAACTCCAGTCTCACTCTGTAACTCCAGTCTATAGTCTCACTCTGTAACTCCAGTCTATAGTCTCACTCTGTAACTCCAGTCTCACTCTGTAACTCCAGTCTATAGTCTCACTCTGTAACTCCAGTCTATAGTCTCACTCTGTAACTCCAGTCTCACTCTGTAACTCCAGTCTATAGTCTCACTCTGTAACTCCAGTCTATAGTCTCACTCTGTAACTCCAGTCTATAGTCTCACTCTGTAACTCCAGTCTCACTCTGTAACTCCAGTCTATAGTCTCACTCTGTAACTCCAGTCTATAGTCTCACTCTGTAACTCCAGTCTCACTCTGTAGCTCCAGTCTATAGTCTCACTATGTAACTCCAGTCTATAGTCTCACTCTGTAACTCCAGTCTATAGTCTCACTATAGTCAACTCCAGTCAGTCTCACTCTGTAACTCCAGTCTATAGTCTCACTCTGTAACTCCAGTCTATAGTCTCACTCTGTAACTCCAGTCTATAGTCTCACTCTGTAACTCCAGTCTATAGTCTCACTCTGTAACTCCAGTCTCACTCTGTAACTCCAGTCAGTCTCACTCTGTAACTAGTCTCACTCTGTAACTCCAGTCTATAGTCTCACTCTGTAACTCCAGTCTATAGTCTCACTCTGTAACTCCAGTCTATAGTCTCACTCTGTAACTCCAGTCTATAGTCTCACTCTGTAACTCCAGTCTCACTCTGTAGCTCTAGTCTATAGTCTCACTCTGTAACTCCAGTCTATAGTCTCACTCTGTAACTCCAGTCTCACTCTGTAGCTCCAGTCTATAGTCTCACTATGTAACTCCAGTCTATAGTCTCCCTCTGTAACTCGTCTATAGTCTCACTCTGTAACTCGTCTCACTCTGTAACTCCAGTCTATAGTCTCACTCTGTAACTCCAGTCTATAGTCTCACTCTGTAACTCCAGTCTCACTCTGTAGCTCCAGTCTATAGTCTCATAGTCAGTCAGTCTCACTGTAACTCCAGTCTATAGTCTCACTCTGTCTATAGTCTAACTCCAGTCTATAGTCTCACTCTGTAACTCAGTCAGTCTCACTCTGTAACTCCAGTCTCACTCTCCAGTAACTCTCCAGTCTATAGTCTCACTCTGTAACTCCAGTCTATAGTCTCACTCTGTAACTCCAGTCTATAGTCTCACTCTCCAGTAACTCTGTAACAGTCTATAGTCTCACTCTGTAACTCCAGTCTATAGTCTCACTCTGTAACTCCAGTCTCACTCTGTAACTCCAGTCTATAGTCTCACTCTGTAACTCCAGTCTATAGTCTCACTCTGTAACTCCAGTCTATAGTCTCACTCTGTAACTCCAGTCTATAGTCTCACTCTGTAACTCCAGTCTCACTCTGTAACTCCAGTCTATAGTCTCACTCTGTAACTCCAGTCTATAGTCTCACTCTGTAACTCCAGTCTCACTCTGTAACTCCAGTCTATAGTCTCACTCTGTAACTCCAGTCTCACTCTGTAGCTCCAGTCTATAGTCTCACAGTCTAGTCTCACTCTGTAACTCCAGTCTATAGTCTCACTCTGTAACTCCAGTCTCATAACTCCAGTCTCACTCTGTAACTCCAGTCTCCAGTCTCACTCTGTAACTCCAGTCTCACTCTGTAACTCCAGTCTATAGTCTCACTCTGTAACTCCAGTCTATAGTCTCACTCTGTAACAGTCTCACTCTGTACTCCAGTCTCAGTCTCTGTAACTCCAGTCAGTCTCTGTAACTCCAGTCTCAGTCTCACTGTAACTCCAGTCTATAGTCTCACTCTGTAACTCCAGTCTATAGTCTCACTCTGTAACTCCAGTCTCACTCTGTAACAGTCTCAGTCTCCAGTCTATAGTCTCACTCTGTAACTCCAGTCTATAGTCTCACTCTGTAACTCCAGTCAGTCTCACTCTGTAACTCCAGTCTATAGTCTCACTCTGTAACTCCAGTCAGTCCAGTCTATAGTCTCACTCTGTAACTCCAGTCTAGTCTCACTCTGTAACTCCATAGTCTCACTCTGTAACTCCAGTCTATAGTCTCACTCTGTAACTCCAGTCTCACTCTGTACTCCAGTCTCACTCTGTAACTCCAGTCTCACTCTGTAACTCCAGTCTATAGTCTCACTCTGTAACTCCAGTCTATAGTCTCAGTCTCCATAGTCTCACTCTGTAACTCCAGTCTATAGTCTCACTCTGTAACTCCAGTCTATAGTCTCACTCTGTAACTCCAGTCTATAGTCTCACTCTGTAACTCCAGTCTATAGTCTCACTCTGTAACTCCAGTCTATAGTCTCACTCTGTAACTCCACTCCAGTCTATAGTCTCAGTCTCACTCTGTAACTCCAGTCTCTCACTCTGTAACTCAGTCTATAGTCTCACTCTGTAACTCCAGTCTATAGTCTCACTCTGTAACTCCAGTCTATAGTCTCACTCTGTAACTCCAGTCTATAGTCTCTCACTCCAGTCTAGTCTCACTCTGTAACTCCAGTCTCTGTAACTCCAGTCTATAGTCTCACTCTGTAACTCCAGTCTATCACTCTGTCTCAGTCTCACTCTCTGTCTATAGTCTAACTCCAGTCTATAGTCTCACTCTGTAACTCCAGTCTATAGTCTCACTCTGTAACTCCAGTCTATAGTCTCACTCTGTCTCAACTGTAACTCCAGTCTATAGTCTCACTCTGTAACTCCAGTCTATAGTCTCACTCTGTAACTCCAGTCTATAGTCTCACTCTGTAACTCCAGTCTATAGTCTCACTCTGTAACTCCAGTCTATAGTCTCACTCTGTAACTCCAGTCTATAGTCTCACTCTGTAACTCCAGTCTCACTCTGTAACTCTCAGTCTCTGTAACTCCAGTCTATAGTCTCACTCTGTAACTCCAGTCTATAGTCTCACTCTGTAACTCCAGTCTCACTCTGTAACTCCAGTCTATAGTCTCACTCTGTAACTCCAGTCTATAGTCTCACTCTGTAACTCCAGTCTATAGTCTCACTCTGTAACTCCAGTCTATAGTCTCACTCTGTAACTCCAGTCTATAGTCTCACTCTGTAACTCCAGTCTATAGTCTCACTCTGTAACTCCAGTCTATAGTCTCACTCTGTAACTCCAGTCTATAGTCTCACTCTGTAACTCCAGTCTATAGTCTCACTCTGTAACTCCAGTCTATAGTCTCACTCTGTAACTCCAGTCTATAGTCTCACTCTGTAACTCCAGTCTCACTATGTAACTCCAGTCTATAGTCTCACTCTAACTCCAGTCTATAGTCTCACTCTGTAACTCCAGTCTATAGTCTCACTCTGTAACTCCAGTCTATAGTCTCACTCTGTAACTCCAACTAACTCCAGTCTATAGTCTCACTCTGTAACTCCAGTCTATAGTCTCACTCTGTAACTCCAGTCTATAGTCTCACTCTGTAACTCCAGTCTATAGTCTCACTCTGTAACTCCAGTCTATAGTCTCACTCTGTAACTCCAGTCTATAGTCTCACTCTGTAACTCCAGTCTATAGTCTCACTCTGTAACTCCAGTCTATAGTCTCACTCTGTAACTCCAGTCTATAGTCTCACTCTGTAACTCCAGTCTATAGTCTCACTCTGTAACTCCAGTCTATAGTCTCACTCTGTAACTCCAGTCTCACTCTGTAACTCCAGTCTATAGTCTCACTCTGTAACTCCAGTCTATAGTCTCACTCTGTAACTCCAGTCTATAGTCTCACTCTGTAACTCCAGTCTATAGTCTCACTCTGTAACTCCAGTCTATAGTCTCACTCTGTAACTCCAGTCTATAGTCTCACTCTGTAACTCCAGTCTATAGTCTCACTCTAGTCTCAGTCTCACTCTGTAACTCCAGTCTCACTCTGTCTATAGTCTCACTCTGTAACTCCAGTCTATAGTCTCACTCTGTAACTCCAGTCTATAGTCTCACTCTGTAACTCCAGTCTCTCACTCTGTAACTCCAGTAGTCTCACTCTGTAACTCCAGTCTATAGTCTCACTCTGTAACTCCAGTCTATAGTCTCACTCTGTAACTCCAGTCTACTCTGTCTCAGTCTCTAGTCTCACTCTGTAACTCCAGTCTATAGTCTCACTCTGTAACTCCAGTCCAGTCTCACTCTGTAACTCCAGTCTATAGTCTCACTCTGTAACTCCAGTCTATAGTCTCACTCTGTAACTCCAGTCTAGTCTCAGTCTCACTCTGTAACTCCAGTCTATAGTCTCACTCTGTACTCCACTCATAGCTACTCCTATGTCTGTAACTCCAGTCAGTCTCACTCTGTAACTCAGTCAGTGATATTGGTAGATTACCATGTCCAGGTCATAGGTATTCCTTATGTGGTCAGTGATATTGGTAGACTACCATGTCCAGGTCATAGCTACTCCCAATGTGGTCAGTGATATTGGTAGACTACCATCTAGGTCATAGCTACTCCCTATGTGGTCAGTGATATTGGTAGACTGCCATGTAGGTCATAGCTACTCCCTATGTGGTCAGTGATATTGGTAGATTACCATGTAGGTCATAGGTATTCCTTATGTGGTCAGTGATATTGGTAGACTACCATGTAGGTCATAGCTACTCCCAATGTGGTCAGTGATATTGGTAGACTACCATGTAGGTCATAGCTACTCCCTATGTGGTCAGTGATATTGGTAGACTGCCATGTAGGTCATAGCTACTCCCTATGTGGTCAGTGATATTGGTAGACTACCATGTAGGTCATAGCTACTCCCTATGTGGTCAGTGATATTGGTAGACTACCATGTAGGTCATAGCTACTCCCTATGTGGTCAGTGATATTGGTAGACTACCATGTAGGTCATAGCTACTCCCTATGTGGTCAGTGATATTGGTAGACTGCCATGTAGGTCATAGCTACTCCCTATGTGGTCAGTGATATTGGTAGACTACCATGTAGGTCATAGCTACTCCCTATGTGGTCAGTGATATTGGTAGACTGCCATGTAGGTCATAGCTACTCCCTATGTGGTCAGTGATATTGGTAGATTACCATGTAGGTCATAGCTACTCCCAATGTGGTCATTGCCTCTCCTACATCCAGTCAACGGCAGTACAGGGTGTAATTCATGTGTGTACACTGGTGTTGCCAGAGAACACAGTTGAGATAAGGAGCGTCAGGTAGCTAGAGGAACCAATTCAAATATCTTCAAACAAAGTCACAACCTCCTCTCACCTCTCTACCCACAGGCCCCTCTCTGCACAATACACACTTTCATGTCCTTGGAAAACACAGTGCCACACACACACACACACACACACACGAGTAGCTTTATAAAACACCACACTGATAAACTACTAATCAGGTTCTGGAGTCTATATGGTAATGAGCTTCCTCTTGAGTGGATGATATATCACTTAATGACTGCTGAGATTTAAAAGGTGGGTAATTAACAACAAATATTGTGGCTAAAAATATAATTAACGACTGAGTGTCAGTGTGTACTGGTGAGGATGGCTCATTGCTCCCGAGTGGTTCTCCCTCAATCTGACAGCTCAGTAGCAGAGTGGGAGGTAGGAAGAGACAGCTCAGTAGCAGAGTGGGAGGTAGGAAGAGACAGCTCAGTAGCAGAGTGGGAGGTAGGAAGAGACAGCTCAGTAGCAGAGTGGGAGGTAGGAGTGGGAAGAAGACAGCTCAGTAGCAGAGTGGGAGGTAGGAAGAGACAGCTCAGTAGCAGAGTGGGAGGTAGGAAGAGACAGCTCAGTAGCAGAGTGGGAGGTAGGAAGAGACAGCTCAGTAGCAGAGTGGGAGGTAGGAAGAGACAGCTCAGTAGCAGAGTGGGAGGTAGGAAGAGACAGCTCAGTAGCAGAGTGGGAGGTAGGAAGAGACAGCTCAGTAGCAGAGTGGGAGGTAGGAAGAGACAGCTCAGTAGCAGAGTGGGAGGTAGGAAGAGACAGCTCAGTAGCAGAGTGGGAGGTAGGAAGAGACAGCTCAGTAGCAGAGTGGGAGGTAGGAAGAGACAGCTCAGTAGCAGAGTGGGAGGTAGGAAGAGACAGCTCAGTAGCAGAGTGGGAGGTAGGAAGAGACAGCTCAGTAGCAGAGTGGGAGGTAGGAAGAGACAGCTCAGTAGCAGAGTGGGAGGTAGGAAGAGACAGCTCAGTAGCAGAGTGGGAGGTAGGAAGAGACAGCTCAGTAGCAGAGTGGGAGGTAGGAAGGACAGCTCAGTAGCAGAGTGGGAGGTAGGAAGAGACAGCTCAGTAGCAGAGTGGGAGGCAGAGGAAGAGACAGCTCAGTAGCAGAGTGGGAGGTGGGAGGCAGAGTGGGAGGAAGAGACAGCTCAGTAGCAGAGTGGGAGGCAGGAAGAGACAGCTCAGTAGCAGAGTGGGAGGCAGAAGAGACAGCTCAGTAGCAGAGTGGGAGGCAGGAAGAGACAGCTCAGTAGCAGAGAGGGGAGGCAGCTCAGTAGCAGAGTGGGAGAGCAGGAAGAGACAGCTCAGTAGCAGTGGGAAGAGAGCTCAGTAGCAGAGTGGGAGGCAGGAAGAGACAGCTCAGTAGCAGAGTGGGAGGTAGCAGAGTGGGAAGAGACAGCTAGCAGTAGCAGCTCAGTGTGGGAGGTAGGAAGAGACAGCTCAGTAGCAGAGTGGGAGGTAGGAAGAGACAGCTCAGTAGCAGTGGGAGTGGGAGTAGCAGAGTGGGAGGTAGGAAGAGACAGCTCAGTAGCAGAGTGGGAGGTAGGAAGAGACAGCTCAGTAGCAGAGTGGGAGGTAGGAAGAGACAGCTCAGTAGCAGAGTGGGAGGTAGGAAGAGACAGCTCAGTAGCAGAGTGGGAGGCAGGAAGAGACAGCTCAGTAGCAGAGTGGGAGGCAGGAAGAGACAGCTCAGTAGCAGAGTGGGAGGCAGGAAGAGACAGCTCAGTAGCAGAGTGGGAGGCAGGAAGAGACAGCTCAGTAGCAGAGTGGGAGGTAGGAAGAGACAGCTCAGTAGCAGAGTGGGAGGTAGGAAGGGCTCAGTAGCAGAGTGGGAGGTAGGAAGAGACAGCTCAGTAGCAGAGTGGGAGGTAGGAAGAGACAGCTCAGTAGCAGAGTGGGAGGTAGGAAGAGACAGCTCAGTAGCAGAGTGGGAGGTAGGAAGAGACAGCTCAGTAGCAGAGTGGGAGGCAGGAAGAGACAGCTCAGTAGCAGAGTGGGAGGTAGGAAGAGACAGCTCAGTAGCAGAGTGGGAGGTAGGAAGAGACAGCTCAGTAGCAGAGTGGGAGGAGAAGAAGAGACAGCTCAGTAGCAGGAAGAGACAGCTCAGTAGCAGAGTGGGAGGCAGGAAGAGACAGCTCAGTAGCAGAGTGGGAGGCAGGAAGAGACAGCTCAGTAGCAGAGTGGGAGGCAGGAAGAGACAGCTCAGTAGCAGAGTGGGAGGCAGGAAGAGACAGCTCAGTAGCAGAGTGGGAGGCAGGAAGAGACAGCTCAGTAGCAGAGTGGGAGGCAGGAAGAGACAGCTCAGTAGCAGAGTGGGAGGAGGAAGAGACAGCTCAGTAGCAGAGTGGGAGGTAGGAAGAGACAGCTCAGTAGCAGAGTGGGAGGTAGGAAGAGACAGCTCAGTAGCAGAGTGGGAGGTAGGAAGAGACAGCTCAGTAGCAGAGTGGGAGGCAGGAAGAGACAGCTCAGTAGCAGAGTGGGAGGTAGGAAGAGACAGCTCAGTAGCAGAGTGGGAGGTAACAGCTCAGTAGTGGGAGCTCAGTAGCAGAGTGGGAGGTAGGAAGAGACAGCTCAGTAGCAGAGTGGGAGGCAGGAAGAGACAGCTCAGTAGCAGAGTGGGAGGTAGGAAGAGACAGGGAGGTGGGAGGAAGAGACAGCTCAGTAGCAGAGTGGGAGGCAGGAAGAGACAGCTCAGTAGCAGAGTGGGAGGTAGGAAGAGACAGCTCAGTAGCAGAGTGGGAGGTAGGAAGAGACAGCTCAGTAGCAGAGTGGGAGGTAGGAAGAGACAGCTCAGTAGCAGAGTGGGAGGTAGGAAGAGACAGCTCAGTAGCAGAGTGGGAGGGAGACAGCTCAGTAGCAGAGTGGGAAGAAGACAGCTCAGTAGCAGAGTGGGAGGTAGGAAGAGACAGCTCAGTAGCAGAGTGGGAGGTAGGAAGAGACAGCTCAGTAGCAGAGTGGGAGGTAGGAAGAGACAGCTCAGTAGCAGAGTGGGAGGAGGAAGGAAGAGACAGCTCAGTAGCAGAGTGGGAGGCAGGAAGAGACAGCTCAGTAGCAGAGTGGGAGGCAGGAAGAGACAGCTCAGTAGCAGAGTGGGAGGTAGGAAGAGACAGCTCAGTAGCAGAGTGGGAGGCAGGAAGAGACAGCTGAGTAGCAGAGTGGCTCAGTAGCAGAGTGGGAGGTAGGAAGAGACAGCTCAGTAGCAGGTAGGAAGAGACAGCTCAGTAGCAGAGTGGGAGGGGACAGCTCAGTAGCAGAGTGGGAGGAGACAGCTCAGTAGCAGAGTGGGAGGCAGGAAGAGACAGCTCAGTAGCAGAGTGGGAGGTAGGAAGAGACAGCTCAGTAGCAGAGTGGGAGGTAGGAAGGGAGGCAGAGTGGGAGGGAAGAGACAGCTCAGTAGCAGAGTGGGAGGCAGGAAGAGACAGCTGAGTAACAGAGTGGGAGGTAGGAAGAGACAGCTCAGTAGCAGAGTGGGAGGTAGGAAGCGAGGGAGAAATAAGAGTGACAAAGAATCTGCCTCTGAGACACATGGTCCTATACATCTAAGAATGAAGAAAAGACAAACATTTACCCTCAAATCCCATGTCTGCGTGACGTCAATTGAATCGATGGAAAAACACACTTTAAATCGCCTGCATTGAGAATAGTGACAGTAGAAAAACTGCATCATGATTCTACCCTCAACAACAACATGTGAGCCACACTGTTTCACCCTGGCTGGAATGTGATGTAAACGAGATTGGGGGAAGAAAACAAAACACTACAAAGAGTATGCTTCAAATGACACACTACCATCCCTATGGACCCTGGTTACAAATAGTGCACTATAAAGGGAATGGGGTGCCATTTGGGACACAGGCATGCTGTGTTCTCAGCTCAATCACACCAACCAGACATCTGACCCATACAGTACACTACCTCCCCTACTGTCCTTTAGCCTGACAGCTCTTCAAAACAACAACAAAAAAAATCACACAAACACAGCTCTTTCTCAGCACAAGAGATGAAAACAGTTGAAGAGGCACAGAGCCTTTACTAGCTGCTGGTACAGATGACATTTCTAGGCCTCTGTGTGCCGTTTACTGTAGAATTTACAACCAAATTCTCAGAGTTTTTAATGTAAACAAAGAGACAGCCACAACAATGTGCAGCATTGAGAGGAAGATTAAATGTGTCTACAGACACCATAGTACCCTCCAAGCTCGTCATCAAGCTCGAGACCCTGGGTCTCGACCCCGCCCTGTGCAACTGGGTACTGGACTTCCTGACGGGCCGCCCCCAGGTGGTGAGGGTAGGCAACAACATCTCCTCCCCGCTGATCCTCAACACTGGGGCCCCACAAGGGTGCGTTCTGAGCCCTCTCCTGTACTCCCTGTTCACCCACGACTGCGTGGCCACGCACGCCTCCAACTCAATCATCAAGTTTGCGGACGACACAACAGTGGTAGGCTTGATTACCAACAACGACGAGACGGCCTACAGGGAGGAGGTGAGGGCCCTCGGAGTGTGGTGTCAGGAAAATAACCTCACACTCAACGTCAACAAAAATAAGGAGATGATTGTGGACTTCAGGAAACAGCAGAGGGAACACCCCCCTATCCACATCGATGGAACAGTAGTGGAGAGGGTAGCAAGTTTTAAGTTCCTCGGCATACACATCACAGACAAAATGAATTGGTCCACTCACACAGACAGCATCGTGAAGAAGGCGCAGCAGCGCCTCTTCAACCTCAGGAGGCTGAAGAAATTTGGCTTGTCACCAAAAGCACTCACAAACTTCTACAGATGCACAATCGAGAGCATCCTGGCAGGCTGCATCACCGCCTGGTACAGCAACTGCTCCGCCCACAACCGTAAGGCTCTCCAGAGGGTAGAGAGGTCTGCACAACGCATCACCGGGGGCAAACTACCTGCCCTCCAGGACACCTACACCACCCGATGTTACAGGAAGGCCATAAAGATCATCAAGGACATCAACCACCCGAGCCACTGCCTGTTCACCCCGCTATCATCCAGAAGGCGAGGTCAGTACAGGTGCATCAAAGCTGGGACCGAGAGACTGAAAACAGCTTCTATCTCAAGGCCATCAGACTGTTAAACAGCCACCACTAACATTGAGTGGCTGCTGCCAACACACTGACACTGACACTGACTCAACTCCAGCCACTTTAATAATGGGAATTGATGGGAAATGATGTAAATATATCACTAGCCACTTTAAACAATGCTCCCTTATATAATGTTACTTACCCTACATTATTCATCTCATATGCATACATATATACTGTACTCTATATCATCGACTGCATCCTTATGTAATACATGTATCACTAGCCACTTTAACTATGCCACTTTGTTTACATACTCATCTCATATGTATGTACTGTACTCGATACCATCTACTGTATCTTGCCTATGCTGCTCTGTAAAGAGAGAGAGAGAGAGATACAGACAGAGAAACAGAGAGAGACAGAGAGACAGAGAGAGACAGAGAGAGAGACAGAGAGAGAGAGAGATACAGAGAGATACAGAGAGAGAGAGATACAGAGAGATACAGAGAGAGAGAGATACAGAGAGATACAGAGAGAGAGAGATACAGAGAGATACAGAGAGAGAGAGAGATACAGAGAGAGAGAGAGAGAGATACAGAGAGATACAGAGAGAGATACAGAGAGATACAGAGAGAGATACAGAGAGAGATACAGAGAGAGAGACAGAGAGAGATACAGAGAGAGATACAGAGAGAGATACAGAGAGAGAGACAGAGAGAGATACAGAGAGAGAGACAGAGAGGACCCCAGGCAGGTCGGTTCATCCCCAGACAGATGTTAGCAGCCTCCCTCCCCTGGACCAGCAGAGACACAATATGACTATAATAAAGCAGAGGCAGAGCCCCCTAAGGCCCAGCAAAGCCCACCAAATACAATTGAGCTACAGTATAGACAGACTCTTATTGGTATACTGAACAACTCATCCACCAGGCAGGGAGACAGGGGTGGAGGGAGGGAGCAGGGAGACAGGGGTGGAGGGAGGGAGACAGGGAGACAGGGGTGGAGGGAGGGAGACAGGGAGACAGGGGTGGAGGGAGGGAGACAGGGAGACAGGGGTGGAGGGAGGGAGACAGGGAGACAGGGAGACAGGGGTGGAGGGAGGGAGCAGGGAGACAGGGGTGGAGGGAGGGAGACAGGGAGACAGGGGTGGAGGGAGGGAGCAGGGAGACAGGGGTGGAGGGAGGGAGCAGGGAGACAGGGGTGGAGGGAGGGAGACAGGGAGACAGGGGTGGAGGGAGGGAGACAGGGAGACAGGGGTGGAGGGAGGGAGCAGGGAGACAGGGGTGGAGGGAGGGAGACAGGGGTGGTGGAGGGAGGGAGACAGGGGTGGAGGGAGGGAGACAGGGAGACAGGGGTGGAGGGAGGGAGACAGGGAGACAGGGGTGGAGGGAGGGAGACAGGGAGACAGGGGTGGAGGGAGGGAGCAGGGAGACAGGGGTGGAGGGAGGGAGCAGGGAGACAGGGGTGGAGGGAGGGAGCAGGGAGACAGGGGTGGAGGGAGGGAGCAGGGAGACAGGGGTGGAGGGAGGGAGCAGGAAGACAGGGGTGGAGGGAGGGAGCAGGGAGACAGGGGTGGAGGGAGGGAGCAGGGAGACATGGGTGGAGGGAGGGAGCAGGGAGACATGGGTGGAGGGAGGGAGCAGGGATACAGGGGTGGAGGGAGGGAGGCAGGGAGAGTGAAGACAGGGGTAGAGGGAGGGAGCAGGTAGACAGGCGTGTAGGGAGGGAGGCAGGGAGAGTGGAGGCAGGGAGACAGGGGTGGAGGGAGGGAGGCAGGGGTGGAGGGAGGGAGGCAGGGAGAGTGGAGGCAGGGAGACAGGGGTGGAGGCAGGGAGACAGGGGTGGAGGGAGGGAGAGGCAGGGGTGGAGGGAGGGAGGCAGGGAGAGTGGAGGCAGGGAGACAGGGGTGGAGGCAGGGAGACAGGGGTGGAGGGAGGGAGGCAGGGAGAGTGGAGGCAGGGAGACAGGGGTGGAGGCAGGGAGACAGGGGTGGAGGGAGGGAGGCAGGGAGAGTGGAGGCAGGGAGACAGGGGTGGAGGCAGGGAGCCAGGGGTGGGGGGAGGGAGGGAGGCAGGGAGAGTGCAGGGACGGAGGCAGGGGTGGAGGGAGGCGGGGAGGGAGACACGGGGGAGGGAGAGCGGGAAAGCACAGGGAAGGAGGGAGAAGGGGAGGGAGGCAGGGAGAGCGCAGGGAAGGAGGGAGACGGGGAGGGAGGCAGGGAGAGCGCAGGGAAGGAGGGAGACGGGGAGGGAGGCAGGGAGAGCGCAGGGAAGGAGGGAGACGGGGAGGGAGGCAGGGAGAGCGCAGGGAAGGAGGGAGAAGGGGAGGGAGGCAGGGAGAGCGCAGGGAAGGAGGGAGACGGGGAGGCAGGCAGGGAGAGCGCAGGGAAGGAGGGAGACGGGGAGGCAGGCAGGGAGAGAAGCAGGCAAGCAGAGAGAGAGGCAGGGATGGAGATAGGCAGGCAGGGAGAGAGGCAGGCAGGGAGAGAGGGAGGCAGGGATGGAGAGAGGCAGGCAGGGAGAGAAGCAGGCAAGCAGAGAGGGAGGCAGGGATGGAGAGAGGCAGGCAGGGAGGGAAGCAGGCAAGCAGAGAGGGAGGCAGGGATGGAGAGAGGCAGGCAGGGAGAGAAGCAGGCAAGCAGAGAGAGAGGCAGGGATGGAGAGAGGCAGGCAGGGAGAGAGGCAGGCAGGGAGAGAGGGAGGCAGGGATGGAGATAGGCAGGCAGGGAGAGAGGCAGGCAGGGAGAGAGGGAGGCAGGGATGGAGATAGGCAGGCAGGGAGAGAGGCAGGCAGGGAGAGAGGCAGGCAGGGATGGAGAGAGGCAGGCAGGGGAGAAGCAGGCAGAGAGGGAGGCAGGGATGGAGAGAGGCAGGCAGGGAGGGAAGCAAGCAGGCAGAGAGGGAGGCAGGGATGGAGATAGGCAGGCAGGGAGGGAAGCAGGCAGGCAGAGAGGGAGGCAGGGATGGAGATAGGCAGGCAGGGAGGGAAGCAGGCAGGCAGAGAGGGAGGCAGGGATGGAGATAGGCAGGCAGGGAGGGAAGCAAGCAGGCAGAGAGGGAGGCAGGGATGGAGATAGGCAGGCAGTGAGGGAAGCAAGCAGGCAGGCAGAGAGGGAGGCAGGGATGGAGATAGGCAGGCAGGGAGAGAAGCAAGCAAGCAGGCAGAGAGGGAGGCAGGGATGGAGATAGGCAGGCAGGGAGGGAAGCAGGCAGGCAGAGAGGGAGGCAGGGATGGAGATAGGCAGGCAGGGAGGGAAGCAACGCTGGCAGCTCGATACACCCTGCTTAAACATTAATATAGGCCAAGCAGCTTCTCCACAACATAATGTTACTAACGCAGTGAAGTGTAAACTGACCAATAGAGAAATGACCTCTATTGGAAATGACCAATAGAGTCAGGGAGAATAAATAGGATGACTGGAAATGACCCGTTTGATTACCATTCTGTCTCAATTATGCTTATTTTCATGAACAGCTGTGTATCTTTTCTCCTTGTTTTATGTTTCATAAATTACTGAAATACAAAATCATGTCTAGTTAAGCATCAACCTGTTTATTAATGGAAACAAACACAGCATACTGTATTATCATAAACATGCACGGCATTTTCAGAATTGTAACAGACTATATCTGATTGTAATCTCCAAAACATCCTCTCGCCACTGAAGCCTCAATTAAAAATGAGTTATTTATGTTCACTTGCTAGAGAGGAGTGTGGGTAGCAGAGAGGAGTGTGGGTAGAAGAGAGGAGTGTGGGTAGCAGAGAGGAGTGTGGGTAGCAGAGAGGAGTGTGGGTAGAAGAGAGGAGTGTGGGTAGCAGAGAGGAGTGTGGGTAGCAGAGAGGAGTGTGGGTAGAAGAGAGGAGTGTGGGTAGCAGAGAGGAGTGTGGGTAGAAGAGAGGAGTGTGGGTAGCAGAGAGGAGTGTGGGTAGCAGAGAGGAGTGTGGGTAGCAGAGAGGAGTGTGGGTAGCAGAGAGGAGTGTGGGTAGCAGAAAGGAGTGTGGGTAGCAGTGAGGAGTGTGGGTAGCAGAGAGGAGTGTGGGAAGCAGAGAGGAGTGTGGGAAGCAGAGAGGAGTGTGGGTAGCAGAGAGGAGTGTGGGTAGCAGAGAGGAGTGTGGGTAGCAGAAGGAGTGTGGGTAGCAGAAAGGAGTGTGGGTAGCAGAGAGGAGTGTGGGTAGCAGAAAGGAGTGTGGGTAGCAGAGAGGAGTGTGGGTAGCAGAAAGGAGTGTGGGAAGCAGAGAGGAGTGTGGGTAGCAGAAAGGAGTGTGGGTAGCAGAAAGGAGTGTGGGTAGCAGAGAGGAGTGTGGGAAGCAGAAAGGAGTGTGGGTAGCAGAAAGGAGTGTGGGAAGCAGAAAGGAGTGTGGGAAGCAGAAAGGAGTGTGGGAAGCAGAAAGGAGTGTGGGTAGCAGAAAGGAGTGTGGGTAGCAGAAAGGAGTGTGGGTAGGAGAAAGGAGTGTGGGTAGTGTGGGAAGAGAAAGGAGTGTGGGAAGCAGAAAGGAGTGTGGGAAGCAGAGAGGAGTGTGTGTAGCAGAAAGGAGTGTGGGTAGCAGAGAGGAGTGTGGGTAGCAGAGAGGAGTGTGGGTACCAGAAAGGAGTGTGGGTAGCAGAAAGGAGTGTGGGAAGCAGAGAGGAGTGTGGGAAGCAGAGCGGAGTGTGGGAAGCAGAGAGGAGTGTGGGTAGCAGAAATGAGTGTGGGTAGCAGAGAGGAGTGTGGGAAGCAGAAAGGAGTGTGGGAAGCAGAGATGAGTGTGGGTAGCAGAAAGGAGTGTGGGAAGCAGAGAGGAGTGTGGGTAGCAGAAATGAGTGTGGGAAGCAGAGAGGAGTGTGGGTAGCAGAAAAGTGTGGGTAGCAGAGAGGAGTGTGGGTAGCAGAAAGGAGTGTGGGAAGCAGAGAGGAGTGTGGGTAGCAGAAAGGAGTGTGGGAAGCAGAGAGGAGTGTGGGAAGTCAGAGAGGAGTGTGGGTAGCAGAGAGGAGTGTGGGAAGCAGAGAGGAGTGTGGGTAGCAGAGAGGAGTGTGGGTAGCAGAGAGGAGTGTGGGAAGCAGAGAGGAGTGTGGGAAGCAGAGAGGAGTGTGGGTAGCAGAAAGGAGTGTGGGAAGCAGAGAGGAGTGTGGGAAGCAGAGAGGAGTGTGGGAAGCAGAGAGGAGTGTGGGTAGCAGAGAGGAGTGTGGGAAGCAGAGAGGAGTGTGGGAAGCAGAGAGGAGTGTGGGAAGCAGAGAGGAGTGTGGGTAGCAGAGAGGAGTGTGGGAAGCAGAGAGGAGTGTGGGAAGTCAGAGCAGACGTTGATGGTGAGTAAACACCTGCTAGAAACAATTCCATACCTTGTCAGCTGAGGTGACGAGACACTGACAGTAATTAAAATCCCAAGCATTACAAGAGAGGCAGACGACCAGGCATTATGGTGAAAAATTACTAATTAAAAATGCCTCCTCCGACATTGGACAATTTAATTTTCAAACCCTCGAAAAAAATGTCATTATTAATTTAGTTGGCCACAGAACTTCAAATGGATCTAGAAGCTGTGTTTGTGTGTGTGTGTGTGTGTGTGTGTCTGTCCATCTCATGGATCAAATGAGATGGTTAATTAATTGAATTACTGTGTCAATTAACATGCTTATCTGGGCATCCCACTAAGACAGGGGTACTTACAGTTGAAGTCTGAAGTTTACATACATCTTAGCCAAATACATTTAAACTCAGTTTTTTACCATTCCTGACATTTAATCCCAGTAAATATTCCCTGTCTTGGGTCAGTTAAGATCACCACTTTATTTTAAGAATGTGAAATGTCAGAATAATAGTAGAGAGAATGATTTATTTCAGCTTTGTCATGTTCTGACCTTAGTTCCTTTGTTTTGTCTTATGTTTTAGTATGGTCAGGGCGTGAGTTGGGTGGGTTGTCTATGTTAATTTGTCTATGATTTTCTATTTCTGTGTTTGGCCTGGTATGGTTCTCAATCAGAGGCAGCTGTCAATCGTTGTCCCTGATTGAGAACCATATTTAGGCAGCCTGTTTTCCATTGTGTTTTGTGGGTGGTTGTTTCCTGCTTAGTGTTTCTGTTTCACATTTCAGGACTGTTTGTTTGTCGTGTTTGTTGTTTTGTCTAGTGTTGCATATTTCATTAAATAATATGAACACTTACCACGCTGCACCTTGGTCCTCCTCTCCTTCCCCAGATGACAAGTGTTACAAGCTTTTATTTCTTAGATCACATTCCCAGTGGGTCAGAAGTTTACATACACTCAATTAGTATTTGGTAGCATTGCTTTAAATTGTTTAACTTGGGTCAAACGTTTCGGGTAGCCTTCCACAAGCTTCCCCCAATAAGTTGGGTGAATTATGGCCCATTCCTCCTGACAGAGCTGGTGTAACTGAGTCAGGTTAGTAGGCCTCCTTGCTCACACATGCTTTTTCAGTTCTGCCCACAACTTTTCTATAGGATTGAAGTCAGGGCTTTGTGATGGCCACTCCAATACCTTTGTTGTCCTTAAGCCATTTTGTCACATACTTTGGAAGTATGCTTGGGGTCAATGTTCATTTGGAAGACCCATTTGCGACCAAGCTTTAACTTCCTGGCTGATGTCTTGAGATGTGTATCCAATATATCCACATCATTTTCCTGCTATTTATTTTGTTTAGTCTCCCCTGTCCCCCCTGCAACAAACCAGTCTGGCTTTTTTATGGCGGTTTTGGAGCAGTGGCTTCTTCCTTGCTGAGTGACCTTTCAAGTTATGTCGTACTCGTTTTACTGTGGATATAGATATTTTGAACCTGTTTCCTCCAGCATCTTCTCAAGGTCCTTTGCTGCTGTTCTGGGATTGATTTGCACTTTTTGCACCAAAGTACATTCATCTCTAGGAGACAGAACACGTCTCGTTCCTGAGCGGTATGACAGCTGTGTGGTCACATGGGGTTTATACTTGCGTACTATTGTTTGTACAGATGAACGTGGTACCTTCAGGCGTTTGGCAATTACTCCCAAGGATGAACCAGACTTGTGGAGGTCTACAATTTTTTCTTCGGTCTTGGCTGATTTCTTTTGATTTTCCCATGATGTCAAGCAAAGAGGCACTGAAGGTAGGCCTTGAAATACATCCACAGGTACACCTCCAATTGACTCAAATTATGTGGATTAGCCTATCAGAAGCTTCTAAATCCATGACATCATTTTCTGGAATTTTCCAATCTGTTTAAAGGCACATTCAACTTAGTGTATGTAAACTTCTGACCCACTGGAATTATGATACAGTGAATTTTAAGTAAAATAATCTGTAAACAATTATTGGAAAAATGACTTGTGTCATGCACAAAGTAGATGTCCTAACTGACTTGCCAAAACTATAGTTTGTTAACAAGACATTTGTGGAGTGGTTGAAAAACAAGTTTTAATGACTCCAACCTAAGTGTATGAAAACTTCTGACTTCAATCGTATGTACGATACTGAACAAAAATATAAATGCAACATGCAACAATTTCAAAGATTTTACTGAGTTACAGTTCATATAAGGAAATCAGTCAATTGAAATAAATGAATTAAGCCCTAATCTATGGATTTCACATGACTGGGAATACAGATATGCATCTGTTGGTCACAGATACCTTAAAAAAAAGGTGAAGGGCGTGGATCAGAAAACCAGTCAGTATCTGGTGTGACCACCATTTGCCTCATGCAGCGTGACACATCTCCTTCACATACAGTCGATCAGGCTGTTGATTGTGGCCTGTTGAATGTTGTCCCACTTCTCTTCAATGGCTGTGTGAAGTTGCTGGATATTGGATGGAATTGGAACACTATAGTACACATTGATCCAGAGCATTCCAAACATGCTCAATAGGTGACATGTCTAGTGAGTATGCAGGCCATGGAACTGAGACATTTTCAGATTCCAGGAATTGTGTACAGATCCTTGTGGCATTGGGCCGTGCATTATCATGCAGAAACATGAGGTGAGGCCGGCGGATGAATGGCATGACAATGGGCCTCAGGAACTCGTCACATGGTACCCCTGTGCATTCAAATTGCCATCGATAAAATGCAATTGTGTTCGTTGTCTGTAGCTTATGCCTGCCCATACTATAACCCCACCGCCACGCCACCATGGGGCCCTCTGTTCACAACGTTGACATCAGCAAACCGCTTGCCCACACGACGACATACACATGGTCTGCAGTTGTGAAGCTGGTTGGATGTACTGCAAAATTCTCTAAAATGATGTTGGAGGCGGCTTATGGTAGAGAAATTAACATTGAATGATCTGGCAACAGCTCTGGTGAACATTCCTGCAGTCATCATGCCAATTGCACGATCACTCAAAACTTGAGACATAGGGTGAATGGGCAAGAAATAAAAGATTTAAGTGCCTTTGAACATGGTATGGTAGTAGGTGCCAGGCGCACATGTTTGTGTCAAGAACTGCCACACAGCTGGGTTTTTCACACTCAACAGTTTCCTGTTTGTATCACGAATGTTCCACCACCAAAAGCACCCTGTGGGAAGCATTGGAGTCAACATGGGCCAGCGTCCCTGTGGAACGCTTTTAACACCTTGTAGAGTCCATGCTCAGACAAAATCGAGATTGTTCTGAGGGCAAAGGGGGGGAGTGCAACGCAATATTAGGAAGGTGCTCTTAATGTTTTGTCCACTCAGTGCTTATACGAGCTGTAACATTGCTATTCACATCTTGTCACACTACTGAGCCCAGTCACTGGGCTGATTCTGGTTATGCAGGCCTGTATAGTACAGGCCCTGTTGGCCCTACAGTGTGAATCTGACAAGGTTAGTTGCTACACTAAGCTATAGTTTCGTGTACTATCTTCATTACCCCGGGACTTTGCTGCCTGCGAGCACGCAGCTCAATGAAGAGCACTGACTCAACACAATTCATCCCTAGGGAACGAAGAGACTAGCTGAGAGAAACGCATGACAATTACTTACCCGCTAGATCTAGAAGGATTTTTTTTTTTGTGTGTGTGTGTGTGTGTGTGTGTGTGTGTGTGTGTGTGTGGAGAGTGATATAGATACTAGCCAACAAATGGTATATCGCTCAACATGCAGGTCAATAGCACAGACATTTTCATCTTAACACACACTCTGTGTCTGTCCTTGGAGAGAAGAGGAGTCCTGGAAACCATTTCACAACTCTGATTTCCATCTCGGAGGTAGGAAGTAGGAGGGGGAGGAGAGGTGGTAGGAGAGGAGGTAGGAGGGGCAGGAGAGGGGGAAGGAGAGGAGGTAGGAGGGGCAGGAGAGGAGGTAGGAGGAGGAGGGGAAGGAGGGGGAGGAGAGGAGGTAAGAGGAGGAGGGGAGGAGAGGAGGTAGGAGGGGGAGGAGGGGAGGGGAGGGGAGGGAGGGGCAGGAGAGGAGGTAGGAGGGGAGGGAGGGGCAGGAGAGGAGGTAGGAGGGGGAGGAGAGGAGGTAGGAGGGGGAGGAGAGGAGGTAGGAGGGGCAGGAGAGGAGGTAGGAGGGGCAGGAGAGGGGGAAGGAGAGGAGGTAGGAGGGGCAGGAGAGGAGGTAGGAGGAGGAGGGGAAGGAGGGGGAGGAGAGGAGGTAAGAGGAGGAGGGGAGGAGAGGAGGTAGGAGGGGGAGGAGGGGAGGGGAGGGGAGGGAGGGGCAGGAGAGGAGGTAGGAGGGGAGGGAGGGGCAGGAGAGGAGGTAGGAGGGGGGAGGAGAGGAGGTAGGAGGGGGAGGAGAGGAGGTAGGAGGGGCAGGAGAGGAGGTAGGAGGGGCAGGAGAGGGGGCAGGAGAGGAGGTAAGAGGAGAGGAGGAGGAGGGGGGAGGAGAGGAGGTAGGGGAGGGAGGGGAGGGAGGAGGTAGGAGGAGAGGGGCAGGAGAGGAGGTAGGAGGAGGGGAGGAGGGGCAGGAGAGGGGGTAGGAGGGGCAGGAGAGGAGGTAGGAGGGGCAGGAGGGGGAGGAGAGGAGGTAGGAGGGGGAGGAGGGGAGGGGCAGGAGAGGAGGTAGGAGGGGAGGGAGGGGCAGGAGAGGAGGTAGGAGGGGGAAGAGGGGAGGTAGTAGGGGGAGGAGAGGAGGTAGGAGGGGAGGAGGTAGGAGGGGATGAGAGGGAGGTAGTAGGGGGAGGAGAGGAGGTAGTAGGGGAGGAGAGGAGGTAGGAGAGGGGAGGAGGTAGGAGGGGGGGAGGAGAGGAGGTAGGAGAGGGAGGAGAGGAGGTAGGAAGTAGGAAGTAGGAGGGAGGTGAGATATGAGGGGGAGGAGAGGAGGAGGGGGAGGAGAGGAGATAGGAGAGGAGGTAGAATGGGGAGGAGGTAGGGGGAGATAGGAGAGGAGGTAGGAGGGGGAGGAGAGGAAGTATGAGGGGAGGAGAAGAGGAGGTATGAGGAGGTAGGAGGAGAGGAGGCAGGAGGAGAGGAGGTATGAGGAGAGGAGGTAGGAGGTAGGAGGAGAGGAGGCATGAGGAGAGGAGGTAGGAGGTATGAGGAGAGGAGGTAGGAGGTATGAGGAGAGGAGGTAGGAGGTAGGAGGGGGAGTAGAGGAGGCAGGAGGGGCAGGAGAGGGGGCAGGAGAGGAGGTAGGAGGGGCAGGAGAGGAGGTAGGAGGAGGAGGGGAAGGAGGGGGAGGAGAGGAGGTAAGAGGAGGAGGGGAGGAGAGGAGGTAGGAGGGGGAGGAGGGGAGGGGAGGGAGGGGGCAGGAGAGGAGGTAGGAGGGGAGGAGGGGAGGGAGGGGCAGGAGAGGAGGTAGGAGGGGAGGAGGGGAGGGAGGAGGCAGGAGGGGAGGTAGGAGGGGCAGGAGAGGAGGTAGGAGGAGAGGAGGTAGGAGGGGAGGAGAGGAGGTAGGAGAGGAGGGGAGGAGAGGGGAGGAGGGGCAGGAGGAGGAGGAGGGGGAGGGAGGGAGGGGCAGGAGAGGAGGTAGGAGGAGGGGAGGGAGGGGCGGGAGAGGGGGTAGGAGGGGAGGGAGGGAGGGGCGGGAGAGGAGGTAGGAGGGGCAGGAGGGGGAGGAGAGGAGGTAGGAGGGGGGGAGGGGGGGAGGAGGGGAGGAGGGGAGGGAGGGGCAGGAGAGGAGGGGAGGGGAGGGAGGGGCAGGAGAGGAGGGAGGAGGGGGAGGAGGGGAGGGAGGGGCAGGAGAGGAGGTAGGAGGGGGAGGAGGAGGGGAGGTAGTAGGGGGGGAGGAGAGGAGGTAGTAGGGGGAGGAGAGGAGGTAGGAGGGGGGGAGGAGGTAGGAGGGGGAGGAGAGGAGGTAGGAGGGGAGGAGAGGAGGTAGTAGGGGGAGGAGAGGAGGTAGGAGAGGGGAGGAGGTAGGAGAGGGGAGGAGAGGAGGTAGGAAGTAGGAGGTGAGATAGGAGGGGGAGGAGAGGAGGAGGGGGGAGGAGAGGAGGTAGGAGAGGAGGTAGAATGGGGAGGAGGTAGGGGGAGATAGGAGAGGAGGTAGGAGGGGGAGGAGAGGAAGTATGAGGGGAGGAGAAGAGGAGGTATGAGGAGGTAGGAGGAGAGGAGGCAGGAGGAGAGGAGGTATGAGGAGAGGAGGTAGGAGGTAGGAGGGGGAGGAGAGGAGGCAGGGTGCTGAAAGGGTGGGGGGGCTGCTGACGGACATGATAGGCTACATTACTTGATGGACCATTTCAAATTGTCTAGCTAATAACAGATCACGTCAATATGGCTAGTTATGAAGCTAACACTCAGGGGATAAACTAGATGGCTCTTTCCAAATAGTGTTTGATTCGCTTGTCATCTATAGTGGTGATGACAATAGTCTGACTGACAACTTTACCAGGATGAGGACTTGCTGATGTCAAGCTCTTTCCAAAAGCCTAATCTCTGATGAAGCAAGCTAACTGACATGTTTTTCTCCTCCCTCACTCTCACCTCCATCCCCCCTCCCTCTCTCCTCCCTCCCTCTCTCATTCTCTCTCCTCCCGCCCTGCCTCGTTCTCTCTCCTCCCTCCCTCTCTCATTCTCTCTCCTCCCTCATTCTCTCCTCTCCCTCCCTCATTCTCTCCTCTCCCTCCCTCATTCTCTCTCCTCCCTCCCTCATTCTCTCTCCTCCCTCCCTCATTCTCTCTCCTCCCTCCCTCATTCTCTCTCCTTCTCCCTCATTCTCGCTCCACCCTCCCTCATTCTCGCTCCTCCCTCCCTCATTCTCTCTCCTCCTCCCTCATTCTCTCTCCTCCTCCATCATTTCTCTCCTCCCTCCCTCATTCTCTCTCCTCCCTCCCTCATTCTCTTTTCCCTCCCTCCCTCCCTCCCTCCCTCATTCTCTCTCCTCCCTCCCTCATTCTCTTTTCCCTCCCTCCCTCCTTCATTCTCTCTTCTCCTCCCTCATTCTCTCCTACATCCCCCCCCCCCTCTCTCCTCCCTCCCTCTCTCATTCTCTCTCCTCCTGCCCTCCCTCATTCTCTCTCCTCCCTCCCTCATTCTCTCTCCTCCCTCCCTCCCTCCCTCTCATTCTCTCTCCTCCATCCCTCCCTCCCTCCCTCCTCCCTCCCTCATTCTCTCTCCTCCTTCCCTCCCTCCCTCCCTCATTCTCTCTCCTCTATCCATCCCTCCCTCATTCTCTCTCCTCCCTCCCTACCTCCCTCTCCCCTCCATCCCTCTCCTCCCTCCCTCATTCTCTCTCCTCCCTCATTCTCTCTCCTCCCTCCCCTCTCTCTCCTCCCCCTCTCTCTCCTCCTATCCTTTACTCATCTCTCTCAGCTCCTGTAGTGTTATTCCTCTTGACAACCTCCACCACAGCAGGAAGGCTGCCATGTATAGCAATGTCTGCTGTCCAAACAATCACATCTCATTCTGCCTGCTGTTCAACCAATAACATCTCATTCGGCCTGCTGTTCAACCAATAACATCTCATTCGGCCTGCTGTTCAACCAATCACATCTCATTCGGCCTGCTGTCCAACCAATAACATCTAATGCAGCCTGCTGTTCAACCATTCACATCTCATTCGGCCTGCTGTTCAACCAATCACATCCCATTCGACCTGCTGTCCAACCAATAACATCTAATTTGGCCTGCTGTTCAACCAATCACATCCCATTCGGCCTGCTGTTCAACCAATCACATCTCATTCGGCCTGCTGTCCAACAATCACATCTCATTCTGAAACCGGGACAACGTGTCTCATTTGAAAAAGCTCAGCAGCAGTTTGTAGCTGTAGGTTGCCAATGTGAAGGGCTGGAGAGATGAGGGGACAAGCAATCAATGGCTGACATGTTGAGAGGCAGGCCAAGGCAATCAGGGTTGGGGGAGAAGAGGAGAGACACCTAACACAGACACACACACACACACACACACACACACAGAAAGCTTTCAGAAATCCAATGTACACGGAGTAAACTGTAACAGTCAATGATGACCACACATGTCTTGATTTATCCCACTTTGACATCATCAAATACAGTACAGCACTAACACACCTCATTCACCGAATCACCAAAACCTTGATTACTGAATCAGGAATGTCAGTCGGTGCTGGTCTGGAACAAAAGTCTGCACCCCCTGCAGCTAGCTCTCTAGGACCAGGTTTTATGACCACTGGGCTAAACCCCATTTCAATTCAATATCTGCCCTGCCTGTTTATGTTCATTGCCATGGTGATCAACCCTTTTATTAAGCATTTACACAGTTTACTGGCCCAACAAGGAAGGAGGATCAAGAATTCTGTTCGATCCTATTACAGCATTAGTATTCCATCCTATTATAGCATTAGTATTCCATCCTATTATAGCATTAGTATTCCATCCTATTACAGCATTAGTATTCCATCCTATTACAGCATTAGTATTCCATCCTATTACAGCATTAGTATTCCATCCTATTACAGCATTATTATTCCATCCTATTACAGCATTAGTATTCCATCCTATTACAGCATTAGTATTCCATCCTATTACAGCATTAGTATTAGCGGTCATATAGCCTCTCTGTCCCGGACTGCACAGCTGTGTTTGAATGCCAATAGCCTAAACAAACACATACTAGCTCATCTCAAAGACTACAGGATAAATTGTGGGGAAGTAAGATTTATTTAGCAACACTACAGTATCTGTGGCATAAACATTATGTACAGTAACAAACAGCAGGATAACATAACATGAATGGCACGTGACACACAGCATTCATCTCTATATCCCTTTGGATGGGTTTGACTAGGCTACTGTCATCACATCAAACCTGTTTAGACACAATCCTCTCCTGTAGCCTATATCACGCTGCGATATGAGCATCAATTTACAAACGCAGTAAGATTTTGCTTACAATAAAACTATGATTCAATGGCTTATTCTGTTCTTTATTGTATTTATATTTGACATTGCCAAGATCTTGCGAAGGATTAAAAAGCACGACCGTCCATTCGCCAATCAATCGATACCCCATATAGACATGCCTGTATGATACAGGCTGGGTACATCTTCTCTGCTGCACCGCAGCAACATCGGTCGGATGTCAGAGGTGTGCCGCAACTAGATGTGCTGGACGAAACACACAAACCGAGAGCTCTGAGTTGGGAAAACCCCAAAACACAACTCCGAAAACCCAAAACATTTACATAAAATATTTCAACCTTAATAAGGTCGCTTGTTTTTTTCCCCTTGCCACCTGCTTCGAAACCTACAAGCCGAGGGGACAATTGGGACGGATATTTGTCAGGAAGGCAAAATATGGAGCACATACGGCGCTTGCGTATTCCAGGTCGGTGCCGCCATTCATCAGCTCACAGACCGTAGCGCACTACTGAGCAAGAACACCGACCGAGCCCCGGTCCCCGTGGAGGCAGCTGCGGCAGCAACAATTATCCCAGGGACACTCGTCGTAATGAATGCTCACTTGTTACAGAAGCCAAGCTGCGTGTCTGCAAACAGGATGAATCAGCCCCGAGTAGACCAGAGCCCCGCCATATCAATAGGACTGATATGGGGAGGTTTAGGAGGGGCTGCCCTGGGGGAAAAAAACAACTCGTTGTTGCCATCAAGTTACGAGATGTAGCATATCCCATGGCACCTGAAGCAAAGCCAACGTGTTATAGCCGAACTGTCATGCAGACACTTCTTATCTGTATTGATAAACAGAGAATAGAATCACAACGAATGCACTTTGGTGCGCAACTCAAAGCATCATCTCCGCAATAACTTCACTATGTTTAATCTCCTTGAAAGTTAGAAAATAATCTCGTGCGTAAATCAATTGTTATATTTTATTCTATGTACTATTTTCTGTTGTTGTAAAATGATCGAATCCGATCAATGCGTTCTGAACACCTGCCAATGATCGGGCCCAGAACAGATTCTAGAATATATTCTATCCCCCCGCATAGAACGTTTCATGTTATTTAATGTCATGTTTTCCTTCCGATACATTCTAACTAACTATTTTTCTATTTCTTATTTGGAACAGCATAATCTCCTGCTGGCCATGACAAACTCAGCAGCAAGATCACGGACTAGGTTGTCCTGGCCCCTCCTCAAGTGGCATTCGATTAGAGTCTATCTCTGCTACTGTTCGTTCAACAAAACACTCGTATAGAAAAGTGTCTCCTTGTTCATAACACCATAATATAGCATGAACGCGCAGCGGTGCGTTCAAAAGCAATCAACGCAATTCATCTCACCTCAGGTGTTTCAATATCGGTGTTTCTACAAGAGTGCGGTGAGTCTTCCATGCAATTCCACCGTCTGTCGTTTCGTTCCCCACCTCTCCCTCTCGCTCTACCCGGCTGGGCTAGTCAGCTGTCGGTTGGTCTGTGTGTGCTGTGCGCGCGCTGCCTCAGCCCTTCCTTCCTAGCCACCGGGCGTGACATCAGAGGGGGATTACAAACAATGCCTGCAAAAAGCATCTTTAAATGGGAAGGGGGGATTGTATCCAGCACTGGCCGGCTGCTCCAGCTGTCTTGAACGGGTTCTATTGTCTTCAACTCGACTTCACACATAAATCCCTAGTCTGTTTAATCTATCCATGCTATTCTGGATGCCAGTTCAATTTAGGTCAGTTAGGATTGGCACTTTATTTTAAGAATGTGAAATGTCAGAATAATAGCTGAGAGAATTATTTATTTCAGCTTTTATTTCTTTCATCACATTCCCAGTGGGTCAGAAGATTACATACACTCAATTAGTATTTGGTAGCATTGCCTTTAAATTGTTTAACTTGGGTCAAACATTTCAGGTAGCCTTCCACAAGCTTCCCACAATGAGTTGGGTGAAGTTTGGCCCATTCCTCCTGACAGAGCTGGTGTAACTTTGTTGTCCTTAAGCCATTTTGCCACAACTTTGGAAGTATGTTTGGGGTCAATGTCCATTTGGAAGACCCATCCTGACTGATGTCTTGAGATGTTGCTTCAATATATCCACATCATTTTCCTCCCTTATGAAGCCATCTATTTTGTGAAGTGCACCAGTCCCTCCTGCAGAAAAGCACCCCCACAACATGATGCTGCTACCCCTGTGCTTCACGGTTGGGATGGTGTTCTTCGGCTTGCAAGCATCCCCCTTTTTCCTCCAAACATAATGATGGTCATTATGGCTAAACAGTTATTTTTTTGTTTCATCAGACCAGAGGACATTTTTCCAAAAAGTACAATCTTTTTCTGAGGTCTTGGCTGATTTCTTTTAATTTTCCCATGACATTAAGCGAAGAGGCCCTAAGTTTGAAGATAGGCCTTAAAATACATCCACAGGTACACCTCCAATTGACTCAAATTATGTCAATTTGCCCATCAGAAGCTTCTAAAGCCATGACATCATTTTCTGGAATTTTCCAATCTGTTTAAAGGCACAGTCAACTTAGTGTATGTAAACTTCTGACCCACTGGACTTGTGATACAGTGAATTCCAAGTGAAATAATCTGTCTGTAAACAATTGTTGGAAAAATGACTTGTGTCATGCACAAAGTAGATGTCCTAACCGACCTGCCAAAACGATAGTTTGTTAACAAGAAATTTGTGGAGTGGTTGAAAAACGAGTTTTAATGACTCCAATTTAAGTGTAATTAAACTTCTGACTTCAACTGTAAGTTGTTTTTGGGGGTATCTGTACTGTACTTTACTATTTAGATTTTTGACAACTATAATTTTTACTTGACTACATTCCTAAAGAAAATAATGCTCCATTTATTTTCCCTTACGCACAAAAATAGTTGTTTTCAATGCTTAACAGGACAGAATCTTATCAAGAGAACATCCCTGGTCATCCCTACTGCCTCTGACCTGGCAGACTCACTAAACAGAGAACATCCATGGTCATACCTACTGCCTCTGACCTGGCAGACTCACTAAACAGAGAACATCCATGGTCATACCTACTGCCTCTGACCTGGCAGACTCACTAAACAGAGAACATCCATGGTCATACCTACTGCCTCTGATCTAGCAGACTCACTAAACAGAGAACATCCCTGGTCATCCCTACTGCCTCTGACCTGGCAGACTCACTAAACAGAGAACATCCCTGGTCATCCCTACTGCCTCTGACCTGGCAGACTCACTAAACAGGCCTCTGACCTGGCAGACTCACTAAACAGAGAACATCCCTGGTCATCCCTACTGTCTCTGATCTGGAGGACTCACTAAACAGAGAACGTTTTTTGTATTAAAAAAATTACAGCTCACTGAGCAAAAAAAAAAAATTGTGATTAACTCAATTAAAATGTTTCATCATTTGACTGCCCTATGTATTATATCCAGGGCATTTGGAAAGTATTCAGACCCCCTGACTTTTTCCAAAATATTGTTATGTTACGGCCTTATTCTAAAATTGATTACATTGTTTTTTCACCACACAATATCCCATAATGATAAAGCAAAAACAGTTTAGATTTTTTTTTGCAAATGTGTTAAAAATACAAAACTGAAGCATCACATTTACGTAAGTATTCAGACTCTTTACTCATTACTTTTACTCAATACTTTGTCGAGTCTTCTTGGGTATGACGCTACAAGCTTGGCACACCTGTATTTGGGGAGTTTCTCTTATTCTTCTCTGCAGATCCTCTCAAGCTCTGTCAGGTTGGAAGGCGAGCATCGCTGCACAGCTATTTTCAGGTCTCTCCAGAGATGTTAGATCAGGTTCAAGTCCTGGTTTGGCTGCGCCACTCAAGGACATTCAGAGACTTGTCCCGAAGCCACTCCTGCATTGTTTTGGCTCTGCGATTAAGGTTGTTGTCCTGTTGGAAGATGAACCTTCGCCCCAGTCTGAGGTCCTGAGCGCTCTGGAGCAGATTTATATCAAGGATCTCTCTGTACTTTGCTCTGTTCATCTTTCCATCAATCCTGACTAGTCCCCCAGTCCCTGCCGCTGAAAAACATCCCACAGCATGATGCCACCACCATGCTTTACCGTAGGGATGGTGCCAGGTTTCCTCCAAACGTGATGCTTAGCATTCATGGCCAAAGAGTACATTCTTGGTTTCATCAGACCAGAGAATCTTGTTTCTCATGGTCTGACAGTCTTTAGGAGACTTTAGGCAAAGTCCAAGCGGGCTGTCATGTGCCTTTTATTGAGGAGTGTCTTCCGTCTGGCCACTCTCCCTTAAAGGCCTGATTGATGGAGTGCTGCAGAGATGGTTGTCCTTCTGGAAGGTTCTCCCATTTCCACAGAGGAACTCTGGAGCTCTGTTAGAGTCACCATCGGGTTCTTGGTCACCTCCCTGTCCAAGGCACTTCTCGATTGTTCAGTTTGGCCGGGCGGCCAGCCCTATGAAGAGTCTTGATGGTTCTAAACTTTTTCTATGGAGATTTAAGAATGATGGAGGCCATTGTGTTCTTGGGGACCTTAAATGCTGCAACTATTTTGGTACCCTTCCCCAGAACTGTGCTTTGACACAATCCTGTCTCTGAGCTCTACAGATAATTCCTTTGACCTCATGGCTTGGTTTTTGCTCTGACATGCACTGTCAACTGTGGGACCTTACATAGACAGGGGTGTGCTTTTACAAATCATGTCCAATCAATTGAATTTACCACAGGTGGACTCCAATCAGTTTGTAGAAACATCTCAAGAATGATCAATGGAAACAGGATGCACCTGAGCTCAATTTCAAGTCTCATCGCAAAGGGTCTAAATACTTATGTAAAAGGTATGTTTAAAATTTTTTTTAAAAGATTTGCAAACATTTATAAAAACCTCTTTTCGCTTTGTCACTAAAGGGTATTGTGTGGACAAATGGAAGGGGTGTGAATACTTTCCGAATACACTGAATGTCCGATTACCTGTTTATTCCCCATTTTCCCACCTCTCAGAGTTCCTGTAGATGGTCAATAACTGTTCTTATTGATGACACTATGTAATTAGATATGGTATTCTATGTTATTCTACGGTAGTGACATAGTTCTATATTCCAAATGAGCTTTATTTTGCTTGGTTAGCAGATGACAAAAACTAGTTATGTGGAGACAGGACACAGAATTCTATTGCTCTATAAGTAAATACAACATTAATCAAAGATGGGAGGGGTGTGTACTATGATCATTTTACAATATAAATGAGAAAAAAAGTAATATTAAACTCCCAACAAAATAACAAAAAATAACAGAACCTACATAATATTTTAAAAAGCTCATTGAACCTTTGTAAAAAATAGTGTTTCTGCGTAGATGTATAATTGTTATCACATTCTAACGTTTGTGTTCTAATGTCTGCAAATAAATATGCTATATAAATAAAGAAATAAATAAATATGCTATATAAATAAATAAATAAATAAATATGCTATATAAATAAATAAATAAATATGCTATATAAATAAATAAATACATATGCTATATAAATAAATAAATATGCTATATAAATAAATAAATAAATATGCTATATAAATAAATAAATAAATATGCTATATAAATAAATAAATAAATATGCTATATAAATAAATAAATATGCTATATAAATAAATAAATATGCTATATAAATAAATATGCTATATAAATAAATAAATACATAAATATGCTATATAAATAAATAAATAAATATGCAATAACAACAACCCCCCGTGGTAGTTAGAGTAAGGATATGCGTGTATTCATTCATTCACTCACAACATGGTGACAATGGCAGAACATCTGGACAGATCAGATTAAACTTTTTTTTAAATTTTTAAATTTTTTAGATTTGATCGTTTCAGACATACGTTTTCTCATTCGGGACACAGTGATGTAAAAATGAGCAGCAGAATCTCTTACATAATGCTTAGGTTGTACAGTCGTGGCCAAAAGTTTTGAGAATGATACAAATATTAATTTCCACAAAGTTTGCTGCTTCAGTGTCTTTAGATATTTTTGTCAGATGTTGCTATGGAATACTGAAGTATAATTACAAGCATTTCATAACGGTGTCAAAGGCTTTTATTGACAATTACATGAAGTTGATGCAAAGAGTCAATATTTGCAGTGTTGACCCTTCTTTTTCAAGACCTCTGCAATTCGCCCTGGTCAATTAACTTTTCTTTATTCATGGCTGTGTTCTTAGGCAAAATTGTGAGTGAGCCCACCCCCTTGGCTGAGAAGCAACCCCACACATGAATGGTCTCAGGATGCTTTACTGTTGGCATGACACAGGACTGATGGTAGCGCTCACCTTGTCTTCTCCGGACAAGCTTTTTTCCAGATGCCCCAAACATTCGGAAAGGGGCTTCATCAGAGAAAATGACTTTACCCCAGTCCTCAGCAGTTCAATCACTGTACCTTTTGCAGAATATCAGTCTGTCCCTGATGTATTTCCCGGAGAGAAGTGGCTTCTTTGCTGCTCTTCTTGACACCAGGCCATCCTCCAAAAGTCTTCGCCTCACTGTACGTGCAGATGCACTGCAGTCATTCCTGAGCAAGCTCTGTACTGGTGGTGCCCCGATCCCTCAGCTGAATCAACTTTAGGAGACGGTCCTGGCGCTGGCTGGACTTTCTTTGGCGCCCTGTAGCCTTCCTTCATAACAATTGAACCGCTCTCCTTGAAGTTCTTGATGATCCGATAAATGGTTGATTTAGGTGCAATCTTACTGGCAGCAATATCCTTGCCTGTGAAGCCCTTTTTGTGCAAAGCAATGATAATGGCACATGTTTCCTTGCAGGTAATCATGGTTGACAGAGGAAGAACAATGATTCTAAGCACCACCCTCCTTTTGAAGCTTCCAGTCTGTTATTTGAACTCAATCAGCATGACAGAGTGATCTCCAGCCTTGTCCTCGTCAACACTCACACCTGTGTTAACGAGAGAATCACTGACATGATGTCAGCTGGTCCTTTTGTGGCAGGGCTGAAATGCAGTGGAAATGTTTTTGGGGATTCAGTTCATTTGCATGGCAAAGAGGGACTTTGCAATTAATTGCAATTCATCTGATCACTCTTCATAACATTCTGGAGCATATGCAAATTGCCATCATACAAACTGAGTGTCACATTCTGACCTTTATTTCCTTTGTTTTGTCTTTATTTAGTATGGTCAGAGCGTGAGTTGGGGTGGGCAGTCTGTGTGTTTTTCTATGTTGGGCTTTTGAGTTCAGCCTAGTATGGTTCTCAATCAGAGGCAGGTCATTAGTTGTCTCTGATTGAGAATCATACTTAGGTAGTCTGGGTTTCACTTTTGAGTTGTGGGTGTTTGTTTCCGTGTGAGTGTTTGTCGCCACACGGTACTGTTTCGGTTTTGTAGATTTTACATTATCGTTTTTGTTTGAGTGTTCATTTGTCTTTATTAAATACATTATGGACACTTACCACACTGCACCTTGGTCCTCCTCTCCTTCTCGCTACTCCTCCTCAGAAGAGGAGGAAGAATGCTGTTAAACTGTCTCTTCCTGATCCTATGAGGTGCTACTCTCTGAAGAGCCTGCCCCTTCCTCATCCTTTGAGGTGCTACTAACTCTGAAGAGCCTGTCTCTTCCTGATCCTATGAGGTGCTACTAACTCTGAAGAGCCTGTCTCTTCCTGATCCTATGAGGTGCTACTAACTCTGAAGAGCCTGTCTCTGCCTGATCCTATGAGGTGCTACTCTCTGAAGAGCATGTCTCTAGCACTAATCCTTCCTTACACTCAAAACAACAGTTTGGTTTTGATCATGTTGAGCTCTGTCACATTTTTGTCATCCAGTAGCCGTGAAGAGAAGAGAACACTGTACTTCCATACCAACTGCCAAGCTCACGCCAGCTCTCTCTGTACCCTGTCTTTGTGTCTGCTTGTGTTGACATTACCTGCCTCGGCCCCATACCGGTGCCTGTTTGGTCAGGAAGACCGTTCTGATCACATCACAGATTCACACAACAGTATTGTTATTTATTTAACTAGACATGTCCGTTAAGAACAAATTCTTATTTACAATGAAGGCCTACCCCGGCCAAACCGAGACGATGCTGGGCTAATTGCACGCCACCATATGGGACTCCCAATTACGGCCGGATGTGTTTCAGCCTGGATTCGAACCAGCCACTGCAGTAACGCCTCTGGCACTGAGATGCAGTGCCTTAGAACGCTGCACCATTCAGGAGCCCTAACAGTATCCTGGGCCCATGTCCATAAAGCTTCTCAGTGTAGGAGTGCTGATCTAGGATCAAGTCCCTCCTGTCCATTCAATCTTATTCATTACGATCAAAAAGGCCAAACTGATCCTAGAGCAGAACTCCTACTCTTGAGATTCTTTGTGAATACTGGCCCCGTTGTTTTAAGTAGCACCTCCACAAGAGGGCTCAGACACCTACAGGAACACAGGGCTGCCTCCCTCTCTCCTACAAATGGTCTTCCAATCCACTCTATAACCCCTCCCTACCTGGCTGCCCTCTGGGTGAGTCCACTGCTTATGTGTATTTGAGTATCTGTTACTTCAAATACTTTCAGTATTTTCAAATACACAGTCCGAAACATGTACTTTTATTTGAGTATTCCAATGGTTATTTGTAAAAACCAAATAGTCTGCCAAATTGTTTAACAGACTCAAAAATACTGGCATGCATTTAACCCAGGTATTTAAAAATAGTATTTGAAAATACTGTCAAATACTTTCCAAGTGTATTTCCAAATACGTGAAAAATATTCAACTAATTGTCTTTGCAAATAAAATATATTTGCATACTTACTTCAGAATCTACAGTATTAGTCAAAAGTTTGGACACACCTCCTCATTCCAGGGTTTTTCTTTATTTGTACTATTTTCTACATTGTAGAATAATAGTGAAGACATCAACACTATGAAATAACACACATGGAGTCATGTAGTAACCAATATGAATGAAACCATTCATCACATCTCCCCCTTTAATAAAACATTCCCCAACGGTTTATCAATGGTATGTTTACAATCAATCCCTGTCTACTGCTATTACATAATGTAGCTATCAAGAGGACCGTTTACAACCTTTACCGTGAGCCTAACCCATTAAGTAACTTCTGATCTTCTCAAAACTATACCTGTAACTATAATATTAAACACCACAGTTTCATTTAAAACTGAACTGTTCCGTGTTTGGCTAATCAACAAGCAAGCTCATAAACAGAACAAACAACAGTCAATGTCTCTTTCAGCCGCCATCTTTCTTTTTAAAGTTGTACAAGTCCAGTCTCTCTACTGGCTCTCTCAGTGGTCCTGAACGTGTGACATTAGTCCCTATTCCTGTGACATTAGTCCCTATTCCTGTGACATTAGTCCCTATTCCTGTGTCATTAGACCCTATTCCTGTGACATCAGTCCCTATTCCTGTGACATTAGACCCTATTCCTGTGACATCAGTCCCTATTCCTGTGACATTAGACCCTATTCCTGTGACATTAGACCCTATTCCTGTGACATTAGACCCTATTCCTGTGACCCTATTCCTGTGACATTAGACCCTATTCCTGTGACATTAGTCCCTATTCCTGTGACATTAGTCCCTATTCCTGTGACATTAGTCCCTATTCCGGTTTGTGGAAGAGGCACTTCCCTGTGAGGAGAAACAGTTGGTCTCTCCGCTGACTCACCAGACACCTCAGAGGTAATGGACACGGTCTCTGTGACCTGGTCTGGTGTCGTTCTGCTTGGCACTAGCTGTAGATGGCGCCTGTTCCTTCTGAACTGCCCCCCTTGGGCAGTTTCCACCCGGTATGACCGTGGTGTGGAGCTGGGGCCTTGAACAACAGCTGGTGTCGTCCAGTGTTTTTTTTTTTTTTACCTTTATTTAACTAGGCAAGTCGGTTACGAACAAATTCTTATTTTCAATGACGGCCTAGGAACAGTGGGTTAACTGCCTGTTCAGGGGCAGAACGACAGATTTGTACCTTGTCAGCTCGGGGATTTGAACTTGCAACCTTCCGGTTACTAGTCCAACACTCTAACCACTAGGTTTCATGAGCACCGTGTCTCCAGGGCTCAGTGATGGAAGATTTGTGACTCCATTCCTGTGGTTGTAGTAAAACGTCCGTTTTGCAGGAGCGTCTACCGGTTTGACCTCCTCCTGGTCAGGCCAGTTTGATTTCAGGAAGGGAAGGTTTGTCCTTTCTCCCCATCAGTAGATCGCTAATCAAGATCTCAGGTACTCCAAACCTAGCAAAGGCTGCTTTGAGCTTGGCTATGACCTGGCTACTAGTCCTGGTTGGAAGGTGGAGGATTTCTAGGAATCTAGAATAGTCATCTGACACTAGGTAGCTTTGCTTTTCGTAACTCACACAGATCTATTGTTATTTTCTGACATGATCTGGAGGAAAGCTCACTAGACATTAATGGCTTTTTTCTGTGTGCTCCTAGTTTCACAGCAAAATGCACACATTTGCACCTGTGAGATTTAAGGCCACCACACTGACTGGTTAGCTCTCTCCCTGCACTTAACCAGCCCTTGGTGTCCATCATGAATCCTATGTAGGAATGACTATACGGTTTCCCTTGATCACTAGTCCATGTGTCTCTGGTAGTTCCCCCTCTCACCTGATGAAAGTATCATCGATTCAGGGGTTCTCGAAGTACTCAGGCCACCCATTTCTGAAGAACCACAGCGCTGACTACAGCCTGTGGGTCGGATTCTGTGTTCAGTCTGATGTCCTCCATTCTCCGTGTGGGGGAGCAGGTAGATTACTTACAACTGATGTGACATACGCAGTCACGTCACTGTGGGATTCTGTGTTCAGTCTGATGTCCTCCATTCTCCGTGTGGGGGAGCAGGTAGAATACTTACAACTGATGTGACATATGCAGTCACGTCACTGTGGGATTCTGCTATACCCTCGTGGTTTCTCAGTGGACCCCTGGACAGAGCATCAGCTACAGCACGTGTCTTTCCTGGTGCGTACTCTGCGATTCCTCTAACACATCAACCTCCTTTAGAGTCTTTGACACCTGATAGGAACATAGTCCACGTCCTTGCTAATGAGGGGCACAAGAGGTTTGCGGTTGTGACCAGCCTGAAGCTGTCTAGTCCATAGAGGTACATCTCAAAGCGTTCACAAGCCCATAAGCTTGCTAAAACACTTTTTCAATCTGAGCGTACCTCATTTCTGCATCACTCAGATGCCTGCGGGTCAGGCCTGACACCGTTTGAATCAATGATGTGCCCCAGGAAGCGAAGCTGGCTTTGTTTGAGCTTACACTTGTAGAGCTTGATCCCACTTCTGACACCATGTAATGACCTTGGTTGTATCTAAGATATAAAATACTTTTATCCGTAGGTTCTTTTCATGTGACTGAATGCTAAGTAGCCATGATCCCCAACTTCCCTCATGATCTAGCGCAAGTAACAATATGAATTAAGACCAATTCATCACAATGTCCGTTCAGTCTATTGGTTAGGTTTCCAGTGACGATCCCCCTCGCGCAGTCTTTTTGTTCTGTATCTATGACAGTCATTCGTTCTAAATGTGCCGTTGTCATGCTGCCTGGCAATGTTCTTATCCTTTGCTAGCTAGCTAGCCAACTACGGCTAACAGTCACGTCAAACCGTACAGCTGGAATAACAAAGTAGCGACGTTTCATTTTCGTTTGACTTGTTTTTCTATTTACATTTCTTTGTATAAATCCATAAAAATGATGCCAAATGATGGCTGAGAAAAGATGTCCGTCTCGTCCAGACACGTTCATTCTCAATAGGACAGTGGAGATAGACATTAACGTTTCTACAAACCAAATGTTAGGCTAGAAGCAGGGGGAGATAATGTCTAGATGCCTTTTTACACTTGGAGATCAAGTTAATGAATTGGCTGGCTGAGCTGAGGGATTTCTCAGATGGAACAGAAAAAAAAGCCTATTTTTTTGCGTTACAGGCTTAGCCGTGCTAAACAGGTTTTTTAATATGGCCTAAACAATGCTTGTTTTGACCAACCCGTTGTAGAATCAGATTTTAGGACTTTGTGGCTGCACCAGTTAGTGACCACTATACAGAGCTGACTCCAGAACATTCATGGTGATACCTGATACTACCGCACTGTATAATAACCACTTTGACAAATGAGTTTGTGTGACTCAGGGGCAGATCACCAATCAGATCATAAGCGGGAGGTTAAGGAGATGTTAAAGTAGGTTAACCATTCCCTTTAAGAAGAGAGACACAGGTGGTGAACTATCCCATTTAAAGATAACCTGTTTATAATAGCAATAAGGCACCTCGGGGGTTTAAGGTATATGGCCAATATACCACAGCTAAGGGCTGTTCTTAATGCACGACGCAAAGCGGAGTGCCTGGACACAGCCCTTAGCTGTGCACAGGGGGCACTACAAAGTAGCGCTTTGGTGGACTCAAAAGCATAGTTACAGTCCTTGGACCACTTAAATGGTACCTTGGGACTAAGCAGAGATGAAAGGGGAGCTACTACCGTCGAGAAATTCTTACAGAATGTACGATAGTACCCTACCATCCCTAGGAATCTGCGCAACTGGCGGCGAGTCGTGGGAGCAGAAAAAGCAACAATTGCTTCCACTTTGCCAGTTACTGGGCGCACTTGACCTCGTCCCACTTGTTTCCCTAAGTAAGTCACAGTAGCCTTCCCAAACTCACACTTGGCCAAATTGAGGGTTAAAGAAGTATTCTCCAACCACTGAAACACACTTTAAGGTGGAGAGATGATCAGACCAAGTAGACGAATGAATCACCACATCGTCAAGGTAAGCAGTACAATTTGGCACATCTGCGAACACAATGTTAACTAGGCGCTGAAAAGCTGCAGGTGCATTACACATTCCAAAGGGCATCACAGTGTATTGTACGAAGTTATCAGGCGTAACGAAAGCCGAGATGTCCGAAGCTCGAGAGGTCAGAGGCACCTGCCAATAACCTTTTAGCAAATCTAACTTACTGCCGCTTTAAGCAGCAGAGCCAATTCTATCGATTCCGTCATCTAAGCGAGGTAGAGGAAAAGAATCAGACTTTAACTGCATTTACGCGACGATAGTCCGTACATAAGAGGGCCGTACCGCCAGGCTTAGGAACAAGAATACACGGGGAACTCCAAGAGCTGTTACTGGGTTTTGCCATGTCATTCTGTAATAAATAAGCTACCTCCCTTTTCTTAGCATTAACCCGGTATGGATGCTGACGTATAGGAGCAGCGTTCCCCAACATCCACGTCATGTTCCAAGATGGACGTGCGACTTTGAATGTCCTGAAACACATTGAGAAAACTATTTATCAATAGGATAAGATCATTAGTTTGATCGTTATCCAAATGTTCCATTTGAGAGGGTAACTTCTTCAGCATCTCTGGTTTACATAGGCGTTCACACTGCTGTAACGTATGGCGTAACTCCAAACCCGTCCTCCTTATCCTCCTCTAGGTCCCAGCCAGGCTTCAGCACCACTGCAGCCACACTGGAGACGGCGGGCTGGACCGGCTTACCTGAGGAACTGTCGGGAGAATCACTCACATAATATGTTTTCAGCATGTTAACATGACACACACGGGAAGAACGCCTTCGATCTGGTGTCTTTATCACATAATTGGTGTCATTGAGTTTCTTTTCCACAAGATATGGTCCAGAAAAACGTGCCGACAGAGATGAGCCAGGGATTGGCAACAAAACTAAAACTTGATCCCCTGGTGCAAAAGAACGGCCAACAGCCTTTTTGTCATAATGCAACTTCATGCGTTTTTTGAGACGAGGAGAGAGACTTTTGGGCTAACGCACATGCGGTGTGCAGTCTCTCCCGTATATTACTGACATAATCCAACACATTTTTAGGGGCGCTACTGGGTGTAGGAGATGAGATATGCTCCTTCAAAACTTTCAGCGGACCCCGTGGGGTGTGTCCAAACACAAGGTCAGCAGGGCTGAACCCTAAGGACTCTTGTATTGTTTCCCTAATAGCAAATAGGACAGAGGGCACCCCCAATGGGCGAGCCAAAGACTTGACTAAACCCACACAGTTCATTTTAGGGGACGGTGACAGGGACTGTTTCAGTTTATTTTTCAAAACTGGGCAGTCCACAATCACGTGACCCTTTTGGTGACAGTAAAAACATTCACGGATTTCATGAAAACGCTTAGGGTTGTCAGAGGAAAAGCGACCTGAACGAGGAACTGATGACGTAATCGTTCGGCCTTCAAAACGAGGTGCAGGAAAATGGCTTCCTGGAATCCCCCAAGCAGCTGATCAGTCGACTCCATGGCAAATTGGAGTTGACCCCGCCCTCTCGTCAGAGGAAGCAGCTGTCTTCAAATACAGACTCCTTCTGAAGCAATATAAGCCAGTGTTCTGTTCCTCAGAAGAGAGATGATTGCTGAGAGAATAGAGCTGAGGGTTAGATCCTGTTTTGGTTGTTTCTCAGATAGAGCTGATGGTTATGTCCTGTATTTTGGTTAGTGTTGCTGAGAGCGAAGATTAGTTGTTGCTAAGGAGATTTTTGGTAGGTCCTATGTTAGATGATTGCTGAGAAGAGCGGTGAGGGTGATATTCTGTGTTGGTTGTTGTTAGGAAAGAGATGAGTGTGTCCTGTGTTGATTGTTGCTGGGGAGCTGATGGGTAAATTCTGTGTTAGTTGTTGCTCAGAGTTTTGTTAAGTATTGTGTAGCCATTGCTTCTGAGGTATGTGTGTGCCAATAGGATGCAGTGGTTTTGATTCTTGAAATTGTTTCTTGTTGTTCTGTTTTTGTTTCCAGGGTGGAAGGGGAAGGCACCTTGGGAGTACTTCGGCAAGAGGCCTGCGGGCATACATATACCCCTAGTATATACTCTGTCTATGCACACTAGGTAAGACCTGGGTGGACCATCCCTGTATTTTGGTCAGTGCGCCAGGTGGTGGTAGACAGGTAAGGTAGGAGAGGGGGGCTTTGACATGTACTTTCTTTGCTTTGGTTCCGTCCATCCCTTTATCCCCAAAATTACCGTGTGACGGAATACATTTCCTGTAAATGGTACCATTCTCTGCCTTTGTCATCCTTACTCGCACCTACAGTCCCATAGCTCTTTCACTCCACGGGGAGTTGAGTTGTAGCAGGGTATTCCTAGAGGCGTAACATAATGGGGGCTCATCCGGGATCCATTAACCCACCGGACCCTGCTGCTATGAGCTCTGTGGTTAGTGATTGAGGTGGGATGGTAGGTTGTGAGTTTGGATGACTTGTTTAGTTAGCGTGTATTCAGAAAGCTGCAGTGTACAAAATGGCTGCCTCAGCCATCCCCAAATTCATTGAAGCGCCATCTGTTGATAGTTTGGTGCGTTTGCGGAAAGTAGACCTTTTCGCTGTAGCTGACCATTATGGATTCTTCGTCCCTGAGAAAGCCCTTAAGGCTGAGCTTTTGGTGCAAGTCAGGGACGGTTTAGTGAGAAAACAAATTCTCTCGTTGAAAGAGGATGAGGTAGGCTTAAGGGGAGGAGACAGGTAGACCTTCCGATGCCAAGTCGGAGGACAGGGCGGAGGAAGGGGTTGCTCGTACCCCCTTTACATTGCCCCGATATGACCCTTTATCTTCTGCTTTGGGTAATTCAGATGGGACCGCCTGGCTGAAGGTGAGGCCCGTTTAGAAATGCAGCAAAAAGATAGACAGATGATGTTTGATCTAGAAATTAGGAGAATGGAAATCGACAAGGAGGTGAGGATCCGACAACTGGATCCAGTTCGACTCCACAACCTGCTCATCAAGTCCATTTCGCTGTGAGTAGAAATATAGCTTTAGTCCCTCCATTTCGAGAGGCGGAAGTTGATTCCATTTCTCTGCGTTTGAGCATGTTGCCACTGCGCTGCATTGGCCACTCGAGGTTTGGCCGCTCCTGTTGCAATGTAAATTGTCTGGGAAATCCCAGGAAGTAGTATCTGCTCTCTCCCTGGAAGACAGTTTACACTATGATACAGTTAAAACTACCGTGTTGCGGGCTTATGAATTGGTGCCTGAAGCTTATAGGCAGCGCTTCAGGAACCACAAAAAACCCTCCCACCGTACTTTTGTTGCGTTTGCTAGGGACAAAGAGTCTCTGTTTAGTCGCTGGTGTTCAGCCAGCAAAGCGAACACCTTTGCTGATATTCGGGAGTTGATGCTGTTGGAGGATTTTAAAAGCAACCTCCTTGATAGAATTGTAGTTAATTTAAATGAGCAGAAAGTGGCAACATTGGCCTAGGCAGCAGTGTTGGCAGATCTCGCTTTGACACACAACTGTCTTTGGTGAGCCTCGTTTTGAAGGCCGAACGATTATCTCATCAGTGCCTAGTTCAAGTCTCTTTCCCTCTGACGACCCTAAGCGTTTTCATGAAATCCGAGAATGTTTTTACTGTCACCAAAAGGGTCACGTGATTGCGGACTGCAGTTTTGAAAAATAAACTGAAACAGTCCCTGTCACCGTCCCCTAAAATGAAAAGTGTGGGTTTAGTCAAGTCTTTGGCTCATCCGTTGGACTGAGTTATTGATTCAACATTTGAGAAACCGGATCCTATCTGTGCTCCGTTTATCTCTGCCGGTTGTGTTTCCTTAACTGGGGAACAAGCTGATCAAAAGCCTATACAAGTCTTACGAGACACCTGGGCGGCGCAATCGGTAATTGTTACTGATGCTTTACCCTGGTCTCCTGAAACGTATTGTGGCTCGCATGTCATATTACAGGGGATGGAGACAAAAACTGTACCTGTACCATTACACTGGGTCCACTTAGTATCAGGACGTTTCCTTGTTGGTGTAGTGTCTACACTGCAAGTAAAAGGAGTCACCTTGCTACTAGGGAACGATATCGCTGGTGGTAACGTCACGCCTGTGTTAGAGGTTGTTTGACAACCCAGAAATCAAAACTAGAGATGAGGAATTGGTTTAAGCATTTCCCCATGTTTTTCCTGCTTGTGTGTTGAGGGCACAATCTCGCGAGCTAGGAGATGTGGTGGATTTGTCGACTTCCATTTTTGAGAATGTTGAGATAGAAGACAATGCACCGAGTATTCCTTCCGCAATGCCGACCGTTTTTACCCCCGTAAAAACTAAGGCAGGGGAAAGCGAAATCGCGCCCCAATTACATGACATTGTTTTGTTTGTCACCCCTGAGAAGGTGATTGAATGTTAAAAAGGAGACACCAGTCTTCAAGTGTTTTGCTTCGGTAATTTCCATTGAGGAAGCAGGAGTTTTGATGTGTAAATGGGCAGCTCATGACACCGTTACTGACTGGAGTGAAGTGTGTCAAGTGGTTGTTCCTACACCGTTCCGACAGCAAGTGCTGTCACTCACCCATGACCAGGCGTGGTCCGGACATTTGGGGATCATGAAGACTTCTAACCGAGTCCTTCAACATTTTTTTTTCTGGCCAGGTTTAAAGTCTGATGTTGTCCAATTGTGTAAAACATGTTACGCATGTCAACGAAAGTGAATCAAACAGTTACTTGTTAGTGTTCAAATACTGGAGAGTCGAGACCAAATCACGGACGCTGGACAGAGTGGATTTCAGTTGTAACAAAAGGCAGTTTTAATGAGTCAAAGATATCTTGTCCTGCAGTTTAACGTGCACGGACCTATTCACATAACTCCGTAGGGAGTTAGGTGAAAAAAGGGACCTATACAAAGGTTACAATCATTTTTATACATAGAATAAAGTAGGTAGAGTCTTGTCGTATCGCCTTCTGAATGGTCCAGAAGGGTTGGAGGCGGACCTGCTCTAGCCAGAGCAGGAGCCCCATTGGTGCAAAGCAGAGTCTTCTGTTCTGAGCACCCGACCAGTAGGGGTGTGTGTGTTTATGCAATGGTATTTGTGTGTCAGTGGGGGTCGTGAGGCAGGACAACAGAGAGGGGGCAGTTTTATGGCTGGGTGTATGTGTTCGTGCGATGGAATGTCTGTGTTTCCTGGGGTCGTGAGACAACAGAGCTGAGGGGGGTAGTTTTAGGGGGGTAATTTTATTGCTGGGTGTGTGAGCTGGTTCCTGTTTTAGCAGGGGTACGTAAGATGACTTGAGTCAGGCGGTTTGGCTTGGCGCTGTATAATATATGAGCTATGTGTATGAATGTTTACATATATATATATATATATATGACATCCTCGAGCGCCTCTCTGCCCGATTAATGTGGTGGGGGAACCGTTTGAAAGAGTGATAATCGATTGTGTAGGTCCGTTGCTGAAAACCAGGTCAGGTAACCAGGTCTTACTAACAATAATGTGCAGTGCTACTCGATACCCAGAGGCTATCCCTCTCCGTACTATAATGGCTAAGACTGCGGTGAAGGCACTAGTGAAGTTATTCTCTACGTTTGGACTCCCTAAAGTAATCCAAACTGATCAGGGATCCAACTTGATGTCAAAACTGTTCTCAAATGTGTTAAAGACGCTGTGTATTTCCCATCAGGTCTCAGTCCATATCATCCGGAGAGTCAAGGGGCTCTTGAACGCTGGCATCAGACACTGAAGGCGATGCTACGCAAGTATTGCATGGATACCAGTACTGATTGGGATGAGGGGGTGCCCTTTGTCCTATTTGCTATTAGGGAAAGAGTCCTTAGGGTTCAGCCCTGCTGACCTTGTGTTTGGACACACCCCACGGGGTCCGCTGAAAATTTTGAAGGAGCATATCTCATCTCCTACACCCAGTAGCGCCCCTAAAAATGTGTTGGATTATGTCAGTAAGATACGGGAGAGACTGCACGCCGCATGTACGTTAGCCCAAAAGTCTCTCTCCTCGTCTCAAAAACGCATGAAGTTGCATTATGATAAATATTTTTCTCAATGTTTTAGGACGTTCAAAGTCGCACGTCCATCTTGGAACATGACGTGGATGTGAGGGAACGCTGCTCCTATACGTCAGCATTCGTACCGGGTTAATGCTAAGAAAAGGGAGGTAGCTTATTTATTACAGAATGAGATGGCAAAACCCAGTAACAGCTCTTGGAGTTCCCGGTGTATTCTTGTTCCTAAGCCTGGCGGTACAGCCCGCTTATGTACGGACTATCGTCGCGTAAATGCAGTTACAAAGTCTGATTCTTTTCCTCTACCTCGCTTAGATGATGGAATCGATAGAATTGGCTCTGCTGCTTACAGCAGCAATAAGTTAGATTTGCTAAAAGGTTATTGGCAGGTGTCTCTGACCTCTCGAGCTTTGGACATCTCGGCTTTCGTTACGCCTGATAACTTCGTACAATACACTGTGATGCCCTTTGGAATGTGTAATGCACCTGCAGCTTTTCAGCGCCTAGTTAGTTTGACCTCATCCCGTCAGTTGAGGATGCCTGGTCATTCTTTAAAAGTAACTTCCTCACCATTTTAGATAAGCATGCTCCGTTCAAAAAATGCAGAACTAAGAACAGATACAGTCCTTGGTTCACCCCAGACCTGACTGCCCTCGACCAGCACAAAAACATCCTGTGGCGGACTGCAATAGCATCGAATAGTCCCCGTGATATGCAACTGTTCAGGGAAGTCCGGAACCAACACATGCAGTCAGTCAGGAAAGCTAAGGCCAGCTTCTTCAGGCAGAAGTTTGCATCCTGTAGCTCCAACTCCAAAAAGTTCTGGGACACTGTGAAGTCCATGGAAAACAAGAGCACCTCCTCCCAGCTGCCCACTGCACTGAGGCTAGGTAACACGGTCACCGCCGATAAATCCATGATTATCGAAAACTTCAATAAGCATTTCTCAACGGCTGGCCATGCCTTCCGCCTGGCTACTCCAACCTCGGCCAACAGCTCCGCCCCCCCGGCAGCTCCTCGCCCAAGCCTCTCCAGGTTCTCCTTTACCCAAATCCAGATAGCAGAAGTTCTGAAAGAGCTGCAAAACCTGGACCCGTACAAATCAGCTGGGCTTGACAATCTGGACCCCCTATTTCTGAAACTATCCGCCGCCATTGTCGCAACCCCTATTACCAGCCTGTTCAACCTCTCTTTCATATTGTCTGAGATCCCCAAGGATTGGAAAGCTGCCGCAGTCAGCCCCCTCTTCAAAGGGGGAGACACCCTGGACCCAAACTGTTACAGACCTATATCCATCCTGCCCTGCCTATCTAAGGTCTTCGAAAGCCAAGTCAACAAACAGGTCACTGACCATCTCGAATCCCACCGTACCTTCTTCGCTGTGCAATCTGGTTTCCGAGCCGGTCACGGGTGCACCTCAGCCACACTCAAGGTACTAAACGATATCATAACCACCATCGATAAAAGACAGTACTGTGCAGCCGTCTTCATTGACCTTGCCAAGGCTTTCGACTCTGTCAATCACCATATTCTTATCGGCAGACTCAGTAGCCTCGGTTTTTCGGATGACTGCCTTGCCTGGTTCACCAATTACTTTGCAGACAGAGTTCAGTGTGTCAAATCGGAGGGCATGCTGTCCGGTCCTCTGGCAGTCTCTATGGGGGTGCCACAGGGTTCAATTCTCGGGCCGACTATTTTCTCTGTATATATCAATGATGTTGCTCTTGCTGCGGGCGATTCCCTGATCCACCTCTACGCAGACGACACCATTCTATATACTTTCGGCCCGTCATTGGACACTGTGCTATCTAACCTCCAAACAAGCTTCAATCCCATACAACACTCCTTCCGTGGCCTCCAACTGCTCTTAAACGCTAGTAAAACCAAATGCATGCTTTTCAACCGATCGCTGCCTGCACCCGCATGCCCGACTAGCATCACCACCCTGGATGGTTCCTACCTTGAATATGTGGACATCTATAAGTACCTAGGTGTCTGGCTAGACTGCAAACTCTCCTTCCAGACTCATATCAAACATCTCCAATCGAAAATCAAATCAAGAGTCGGCTTTCTATTCCGCAACAAAGCCTCCTTCACTCATGCCGCCAAGCTTACCCTAGTAAAACTGACTATCCTACCGATCCTCGACTTCGGCGAAGTCATCTACAAAATGGCTTCCAACACTCTACTCAGCAAACTGGATGCAGTCTATCACAGTGCCATCCGTTTTGTCACTAAAGCACCTTATACCACCCACCACTGCGACTTGTATGCTCTAGTCGGCTGGCCCTCGTTACATATTCGTCGCCAGACCCACTGGCTCCAGGTCATCTACAAGTCCATGCTAGGTAAAGCTCCGCCTTATCTCAGTTCACTGGTCATGATGGCAACACCCATCCGTAGCACACGCTCCAGCAGGTGTATCTCACTGATCATCCCTAAAGCCAACACCTCATTTGGCCGCCTTTCGTTCCAGTAGTCTGCTGCCTGTGACTGGAACGAATTGCAAAAATCGCTGAAGTTGGAGACTTATCTCCCTCACCAACTTCAAACATCAGCTATCTGAGCAGCTAACCGATCGCTGCAGCTGTACATAGTCTATTGGTAAATAGCCCACCCATTTTCACCTACCTCATCCCCATACTGTTTTTATTTATTTACTTTTCTGCTCTTTTGCACACCAATATCTCTACCTGTACATGACCATCTGATCATTTATCACTCCAGTGTTAATCTGAAAAATTGTAATTATTTGCCTACCTCCTCATGCCTTTTGCACACATTGTATATAGACTCCCCCCTTTGTTTTCTACTGTGTTATTGACTTGTTAATTGTTTATTCCATGTGTAACTCTGTGTTGTCTGCTCACACTGCTATGCTTTATCTTGGCCAGGTCGCAGTTGCAAATGAGAACTTGTTCTCAACTAGCCTACCTGGTTAAATAAAGGTGAAATAAAAATAAATAAAAATAACATTGTGTTCGCGGATGTGCCAAATTGTACTGCTTATCTTGACGATGTGGTGATTCATTCGTCTACTTGGTCTGATCGTCTCTCCACCTTGAAAAGGGTGTTTCAGTGGTTGGAGAATGCTTCTTTAACCCTCAATTTGGCCAAGTGTGAGTTTGGGAAGGCTACTGTGACTGACTTAGGGAAACAAGTGGGACGAGGTCAAGTGCGCCCAGTAACTGGCAAAGTGGAAGCAATTGTTGCTTTTCCTGCTCCCACGACTCGCCGCCAGTTGCGCCGATTCCTGGGGATGGTAGGGTACTATCAAATGTCTTATATTAAGTAAAGCAGACGGCATCAATTTCTTGATTTAAAAATGTACGGATAGCAAGGGGCACAACTCCAACACAGCCATTACTTACAAAAGATGCATGTGTGTTAAATGAGCCAGAACATAGGCAGAACGGATGACCACATGTTCTCTTGATAATTGCGTGAATTATGGGTTGTCAAGGAAACTTTTATGGAGTTAAAAAGTACAATATTTTCTTTAGGAATGCAGTGAGGTAAAAGTTGTCAAATGTAAATAGTAAAGTACATAAACTAATTTTCAGCAAATTTAACATATGTAAATGTTTGTATGACCATAAGATTCAACAGACAAACTGAACAAGTTCCACAGACATGTGACCAACAGAAATTGAATGTGTCCCTGAACAAAGGGGGGGTAAAAATAAAAAGTCAGTATCGGGTGTGGCCACCAGCTGCATTAAGTACTGCAGTGCATCGCCTAATGGACTGCACCAGATTTGCCAGTTCTTGCTATGAAATGTTACCCCACTCCTGGATATTTCTGCGGGTAATGGCCCAAGCCCTCACCCTACGATCCAACAGGTCCCAGACGTGCTCAATGGGATTGAGATCCGGCCTCTTCGCTGGCCACGGCAGAACACTGACATTCCTGTCTTGCAGGAAATCACGCACAGAACGAACAGTATGGCTGGTGGCATTGTCATGCTGGAGGGTCATGTCAGAATGAGCCTGCAGGAAGTGTACCACATGAGGGAGGAGGATATCTTCCCTGTAACGCACAGCATTGAGATTGCCTGCAATGACAACAAACTCAGTCCGATGATGCTGTGACATACCACCCCAGACCATGACGGACCCTCCACCTCCAAATCGATCCCACTCCAGAGTACAGGCCTCGGTGTAACGCTCATTCCTTTGACGATAAACGCAAATCCGACCATCACCCCTGGTGAGACAAAACCACGACTCGTCAGTGAAGAGCACTTTTTGCCAGTCCTGTCTGGTCCAGCGACGGTGGGTTTGTACCCATGGGCGACGTGGTTGCCGGTGATATCTGGTGAGGACCTGCCTTTACAACAGGCCTACAAGCCCTCAGTCCAGTTGTTACACATGGTCTGCCACTGCGAGGACGATCAGCTGTCCGTTCCGTCTGCCTGTAACGCTGTCTTAGGCGCCACACAGTACGGACATTGTAATTTATTGCCCTAGCCACATCTACAGTCCTCGTGCCTCCTTGCAGCATGCTTAAGGCACGTTCACGCAGATGAGCAGGGACCCTGGGCATCTTTCTTTTTGGTGTTTTCAGAGTCAGTAGAAAGGCCTCTTTAGTGTCCTAACTTTTCATAACTGTGACCTTAATTGCCTATAGCTTAGGTATGATAATTTTCTTGTCCCTAAGAAGCTTAATCAATTGGGGCGATGTTCGAGCCGGAGCACACTATCCTAGTCTACCGGTCATTCCATAATCTGATTATAAAATCAATAGCTTGTGTACAATTCTTTTGAGCATTTTATTTACTAGCCTATCAAGGAGAGATTCCAGAGACAGCGAGAGCGTGCGATCAAGATACACAAAAGTCCTGTCCTCGGAACCAGAAGTATGTGGACATCTGCTCGTGGAACATCTCATTCCAAAATCATGGGCATTAATATGGAGTGGTCCCCCCCCCTTGCCTTTGCTGCTATAACAGCCTCCACTCTTCTGGGAAGGCTTTCCACTAGATGTCACCACAGCAATGATCCAACTTGCTTCCATTCAGCTACAAGAGCATTAGTGAGGTCAGGCGTTCCAATTCATCCCAAAGGTGTTTGATGGGGTTGAGGTCAGGGCTCTGTGCAGGCCGGTCAAGTTCTTCTACACAGATCGAAAACCATTTCTGTATGGACCTTGCCTTGTGCACGGGGACATTGTCATGCTGTAAAACAGGAAAGGGCCTTCCCCAAACTTTTGCCACAAAGTTGGAAGCTCAGAATCATCTAGAATGTCATTGTATGCTGTTGCAATGAGATTCCCCTTCACTGGAACTAAGGGGCCTAGCCCGAAGCATGAAAAACAGCCCCAGACCATTATTCCTCCACCAAACTTTACAGCTGGAACTATGCATTGGGCCTGGCATCCGCCAAACCCATTTGTGTGTAGCCAAACTGAGTGGACGCTGCAGATGTTTGTGAGAAAGATTTTCGGGATGTCTCCTGGTCTGTAAAAAAACTCTGTAGCTTGGCCACCTTCCACCGCAGAAGTCCGACATTGGCGGATGGATTTTGACAGGGATGTAAAAAAAAAAAAAAGGCAATATGCCTCAAGTGGAGAAATGCATTTGTTTTATGCCCAGCTCACGAGACCCCTTGATGAGGCCCGAGGCAATTACTTCTTCTACCTAATGGTAAGTCCGCCAGTGCAAACAGGCTGGTCATAAATTCTATTATGCTTTGACTCAGTCGTTCATTCTATTCACTCCACTTTGCTATGTTAAACAAATCAATGGCATGTAGCTAGCTAGCAGAGGTTCAATGACGACAAGAGACAAGAACATCAATAAATAATGATTTTAATAAATATTTTATAAATAGGCAACAACCAGCTGATTGTCGAGTCAATAAGATATTTATGGGATAGCTAGGCTAACGTTACTTCTCCTTATGGGATAGCTAGGCTAACGTTACTTCTCCTTATGGGATAGCTAGGCTAACGTTACTTCTCCTTATGGGATAGCTAGGCTAACGTTACTTCTCCGTTGTTAGCCAACAAAAGCTAACACAGTCACATCAAGCAGCTGAAATGATAAACTATGTGCACTTTCATTGGTTTCAACTTTGTTTATATTGGCATATCTTTGGATATATTAATTTTAAATAGTCATGATAAATTTATTTGCCCTGGATCAGAGAAGCTGTCAGTCTCGTCACGCTCATATATGCGTGACATGGTGGAGATCACAAAAAAACTGCAACATGTTGCACAAGTCAGATAGTCACACAGCAAGACTTAGCTATTACCCCGCTGTACCCAAACCAATGCTAGGCTAGTAGCATGGGGAAATATTGTCTAGACGCTTTTTTTCGAAGGTTGATTGACTGGCTGGGCTGACCATGTAATAGAAACCATTATGATCTAAGGGCCAAACTGATCCTATATAAGGACTCGTAATATAACACTTTGTGAATACAATCCCAGGTATCATTGACTCTGTACCCTGTATATAGCCTCGTTACTGTTATTTTGTGTTACTTGTATTTTTTTACTTTAGTTTATTTGGTAAATATTTTCTTAACTCTTTCTTGAACTGCACTGTTGGTTAAGGGCTTGTAAAGTAAGCATTTCACAGTAAGGTCTAAACCTGTTGTATTCGGCGCATGTGACTGATAAAGTTTGATTTGATCACTAAGAGTAAGTACCACTAACAGGGTGAAACAGAACAGAAACAAAGCAGCAACCACTCCTGGAGAGTCAATAGTGTGCCTCCCAAATGACACCCTATTCTCTATATAGTGCACTACTTTTAACCAGAGCCCTATGGGTAGTAGTGCACGAAGAAGGGAATAGGGTGCCATTTGGGACATAAAACGATGAAGAGCAAACCTATAAAGGGCAATTCCACAGCAGCAGGAGTGTGAAATGTTTTTTTTTGGTATCTCAGATTGGTCTCACATAGGAACTCCACTGGGAGGAAGTATGTTTATTAACATTTGTATCACAAACCATTTTTTTTTTTTTAGAAAATCAGGATTAAATTTAATTGAATAAGGCCCTTTTTAGACTTATACATGCCTCCTGTAAGAACCTATGATCTGTGAACCGTACACGATACAGACATCTTGGTGTCGTTATAGTCCTTCGTGTTCTGAAATACACTTTCACATTTATTCAACATAAATATTAATCTCAACTACCCTTATTGATTTTTCAACAATAAAAATTAACAATATACTCTTCAAACATCACATTTCCAGAGTTGGATCTCTGATACTTTTAATAATAAGAACCATTTTACACAGAAATTGACATAGGTCATGAACCAATCACAGCCCTTCTTTAGGATTGCACATTCAGCAAGTCACCAGCAGAGGGCGTTCCCTTTAAATCCATTTCACATTCAATGTGCTGGTGGTGATAATAACATTGCTAAATTTGAAGGTATGATCAGAGAGCCCACTCTGGAAATGTGATGTACTAGTAGAGTATATTGTTTCAAACACATCTTCACATGAACTAAAAGGGGGTAGTTAATGTTGAATAAATGAATGTGAAAATTGTATTTTAGAATCTAGTCGTACTCCATATTTTAAAGCACACTATGCCGGCTAACTTGTACGGTTCGCGGAGCATAGGGTCTTAGAGTTTGGTTGGTTCATGATTGTGCTCTGTCTTAAGGTTTTATAGTTGTACGGTTGTCCGTAGCGACACATCAGTAATGGCTTGACTAGTTTTTCCTTCTTTGTTTTTGTATGTTGACAATTCATTATTTGCTGCACTGCTCATCTCAAAGTAAGTCAGCAGAACTGACTAGAAAACAACAAGATTAGTGATGGATAACCATGGCAGCTTCACATAGGCTATTCTTCTACAGTTAGTGGGAGAACAAAAGGAATGACACTACTAAAAGGACTGACAGAATGGTTGTTCTAGTCCCTAACATTGAGAGAGACCTGAACTACAAACAGGCCAAGGTGACACACTGTACTATTCCAGAGAATAGCCCTTCTCATATCCATTCCCAGACAAAGCTCTGCAGATGAATCAGAGTCCAGGCATTTTTGGGAGGGGCCACAAATTACTTGACCTATCAGAGACCCCCAGCCCCCTTCACGAGTATTGAAGAATAGGATGAATTGACCAGCCACTAGACGCTGATCTAGGGACAGTTCTTAGTAGTTCTCGCCCTAATGGTTAAGGTTAGGGGTTGTGTAAGGGTGAGAGGATGCTAGATCTGTGCAGGTGGGCAACTTCTAACCGCTGCCCATCTCCGGTGGAACAGGAAGTATATCCTCTCACTGACCAATGACAGAGTTAGTCTATATCTCACTGACCAATAACAGAGTCCAACCACTTCCTGTATGCGAGGGCGAAGCGTCCCTGCTCAGGGGAGCGGCAGCTGTCCAGGACACTGGCTATGAAGCTGTGCTCTGAGGGCAAAGCAGGGGGGCAGGGGCCAGGGGGACCCCTCTTCAGGCGCTTGGTGTCACGGGGGTCCGGGACCCCAACCCCGTCCACTTCCATGGCATCCTGACCCTCCTGAGCCTGTCCATTCCTGCGCTGCACCCTGTCTAGACCCACACCTCCAGGGCAGGCCGTGTGAGGGTGGCTGCTCAGCCCAGCATCGGTGTGGTTCAGGTGGGGAGACTCGCTGCCGAAGCCCTGGCCGTAGTGGTGGTCCCTCCTCCAGTGGTGCCAGAGGTAGAAGACGTGTCGCCTTGAGAAGATAGTTGTTATGAAATACTGCATGAGCATTAGACTGGAATCATGTCAATGTGAACCAGTACGCTACACTGCAACGCCTTTAGGGTGCTTTATTATTTATTTATCTGTACGGAATGAGAAGCTTAAAAAATAAATAAGCACTTGATGTTTTTAAAGGGGGAAAAGATACAAAACTATGTAGGCTAAAAAACAATATCCTTATTAATAAAGTATTTGAGGAAGAGCACAACTGTTGTGATGTAAAAAAACAAAACAAACAACTAATCTACTTTTCGACAATCATCTTTAAAACCTAAGATATATCTATCTATACATGTCTCACACATTCAACAAGGATGTGAACACTGTTGCCATAGCACCACTCACTTCTCCCTATCACAACAAAGCTGGTCAGGATAAACACTTGACTGTGCAGCTGGTCTTTAGCCTCGGGGCAAAACATCTCTCTCCCTCCCTCTCATCTATCTTCTCTCTTTTCTTTCTCTCCCTTTGTTTTCCCCCTCTAGAAGGAAGAATGTTCCACAGCAAAACAACATCAATGTCATGATAACCCCCAAAACATCTACTCCTGAGAACATTGTCATGGTCTAACAGATTATAAACTGGGTGGTTCAAGCCCTGAATGCTGATTGGCTGATAGCCGTGGTATATCAGACCGTATGACAAAACATTTACTTTTAACTGCTCTAATTAGGTTGGTAACCAGTTTATAATAGCAATAAGGCACCTCTGGAGTTTGTGGTATATGGCCAATATACCACGGCTAAGGGCTGTATCCAGGCACTCTGCGTTGCGTCCTGCCTAAGAACAGCCCTTACCCTTGGTATATTGGCCATATACCACACCCCCTCGCACCTTATTGCTTAAAGAAACATGATTGTCGTAATAAAGCATTTGCCACCAATATGGAAGGTAGAGAGACAAACTCTGTACAGTATCTATGACTAAGGCTATGGCTGGAGTTAGGCCACACCCTAGATAAAGAGACATGGAGTTCCTGTATGCTCTTACCTGTGACGCCAGAGCATGTCAATATAAAATGTGTTCTGTGATTGGCTAACATTGTAGTCCCAGGTTGAGTGACAGTAATATCTAAAAGACACTAATAACTAACCCAAGATTGGTGTCGTATTGGTGTCGTTTCCAATGGATGGAAATTAAGCATAGATCATAGACCAAGAAAGGAGGCGGGCACAGCCAAGCACGAGCTTGTGAGATATCCAATTGGCCTGTTTTAGCATGCATTTGCACATTTCCATTAGGTAAAGTCTACTCTGAAGTGTGTGTGGGGAAATAACTCAATTCACCCTCGCACTCCTTCTAAACAATGCAATTCTTCCAAACTTGTAAAAAGGGGCAAGTCTCCAAAGTGCACTGTTCGTAACAGATTATAGTTTTGGGAACAGAAAACGGTATTGAGATCAAATGTTTCATTGATGACAATTTGCAGAATGTCGGACAGGTTTTATCTAGCTCCATTTTATCCCACTTCCCGCCACTGGACTTCCTCTCATGACCATATTTGGTGGTGAGTGGAAGTTCTAAACGCATGCTTCAGATTTATGCCCCGTGACATGTCTGGGTTTCCCTTTTGGTCTGTGGTAATATTGTCCTGTAGGCTCGTACCTGTGACACCAGAGTGTCTCGTGTCCCGGGAAGGACTTGATGAGGTCAGTACATAGTTCCACCTCCTGGTGGAAGAGCTGGGGCAATGCCGGCATCGAGGCCAGGTCCTCTGGGGAGTGGGGAGAGGGGCAGGGGGCTGCTGCTGTGGCCTCTCCGTTGGCCTGGTGGAGGGGGTTGGCTTTGTGGGGGCTGTGGCTAGGGTTAGAGCTGGGCTGAGGATGGTAGTGCTGGGGAGAGGAGGAGGAGGACAGGGACTGGCTGAGCTCCCTGACCAGGGCCTTGAGCAGGAACTGGCGGTAGTGGAAGCCACTGTGGTCCGATACGTGCATGGAGACCCACTGACGCATAGAGGAGAGCTCATCATGGAGGACCTGGAAGGAGGAGACAGGTCTTACAGCGCTAACCATATGCATAACCATTAATCACATGGTATGTTCATCATCATGGGTGATTTCATTCACCAGTTTCATTCACATGGGAGTTTTTTTTTTTTTTACAAGCGAAGGGCACAGCATTATTCTGGAGCAGAATACAATAGCAAATTCACAGAGAAGAGAAGGAAATTAAAGATTACGTTTGACGATATTTGGATGAAACCAGATCAAAGTATGATGACAAAATTATAAAAAATGTATGTTGGTTCTAAACTGATAAAGTTGATCATATAGTTACACACACACACACACATACACATAAAATTCTATATGATATCCACCGTTACAATAAATCCATTATTTTTGCCAGAAAATTATGATATGAAGAAAATGCACTTCAGAAGAACAGAATATTATAAATAAAATAGAAAGGATATTTTTTCCCCATTCTGGAGCGAGTGCACATATAAAGTGGCTGTTATTTTGTAAAATATTTTTAAAATTATTCTCCCCAATTCCATGGTATCCAATTGGTAGTAGTTACAGTCTTGTATCATCGCTGCAACTCCTGTACGGACTCGGGAGAGGCGAAGGTCCAGAGTCATGCGTCCTCCAAAACACAACCAAGACACACTGCTTCTTGACACAATGCACATCCAACCCAGAAGCCAGCCGCACCAATGTGTCGGAGGAAACACCGTACACCTGGCCAGCGTGCACTGCACCCGGCCCGCCACAGGAGTCGCTTGTGCGCGATGAGACAAGGATATCCCTGCCGGCCAAACCCTTCCTAACCCGGACGACGCTGGGCCAAATTGTGCGCCGCCCCACGGGCCTCCCGGTCGCGGCCGGCTGCGACAGAGCCTGGGCTCGAATCCAGAATCTCTGGTGGCACAGCTAGCACTGCGATGCAGTGCCTAAAGTGGTTATGTTGAGCATTAAAGTGATCATTAGAAACAGGTCCTATATACTATATTTAGAGTTATCTGGCTACTTAAGTTGTGAATGATACAAACCTTAGAATGTCTTAGAAATCTACGCATATATGGGCTGCATGATGCGACTACAGGATATTGATGATTTTAGAAGGTTGCGGGGGGGGGAAATGAAAAAAGCTTGCTCTCTGTTCCTCGCCTCAGGCTGCACAGCTGTTCCCTCATCAAGTGATCACATTTTCACCCATCAGACTATTCTCACCGTAATCTTGTCTTTACTAATATGTAAAATGAGTTTTGATTTAGTATGGCCTGTGATCAAATAGACAGGATCAGAGGCAGGGGAAAAATACATGTCAGCCGTGTGCACTCGAATAGCGACTGGGTGTTTGATGTGGTTTTCCATTGCATTTGCATTGATGTCAGAGTGGTTAGAGGGACAATAGAGCCCCGAGTACCAGGCCGTCAGGACCTGATGGTCATTAGCAAGTCGGGTACTACCAAAGCATGTTCAGAGTGCATAAAAGGAGATTATCGTGGAATATTTACTGTGGTCATGACCACAGACCTATATCTATCCAACCCTGCCTTTCTAAGGTCATCGAAAGCCAAGTAAAACAGATCACTGACCATTTCGAATCCCACTCTTCTCCACTCCACTCTGACTCTTCTCTGTATACATCAATGATATGGCTCTTGCTGGTGGTGAGTCACACGACACCATTCTGTATACCTCTGGCCCTTCTTTGGACACTGTGTTAACAAACCTCCAGACGAGCTTCAATGCCATACAACTCTCCTTCCATGGCCTCCAACTGCTCTTAAATGCAAGTAAAACTAAATGCATGCTCTTCAACCGATCGCTGGCCGCACCTGTCCGCCCGTCAAGCATCACTAATCTGGACGGTTCTGACTTGGGAATATGTGGACAACTACAAATACCTAGGTGTCTGGTTAGACTAAACTCTCCTTCCAGACTCACATTAAGCATCTCCAATCCAAAAGTAAATCTAGAATCGGCTTCCTATTTCGCAACAAAGCATCCTTCACTCATGCTGCCAAACACCCTCGTAAAACTGACTAACGATCCTTGACTTCGGCAATGTAATTTACAAAATAGCCTACAACACCCTACTCAGCAAATTGGATGCAGTCTATCACACTGCCATCCGTTTTTTCACCAAAGCCCCATATACTAGGTCATCTATAAGTCTTCGCTAGGTAAAGCCATGCCTTATCTCAGCTCACTGGTCACCATAGCAGCACCCAACCGTAGCACGCGCTCCAGCAGGTATATTTCACTGGTCACCAACAAAGCCAATTCCTCCTTTAGCCGCCTCTCCTTCCAGTTCTCTGCTGCCAATGACTGGAACGAACTGCAAAAATCACAGAAGCTGGAGACTCATATTTCCCTCTCTAACTTTAAGCATCAGCTTACAGATCATTGGACCTGTACATAGCCCATCTGTAAATCGCCCACCCAACTACCTCATCCCCATATTATAATATTTTTGCACCCAAGTATCTCTACTTGCACATTCATCTTCTGCACATCTATCACTCCAGTGTTTAATTGCTAAATTGTAATTATTTTGTCACTATGGCCTATTTATTGCCTTACCTCCCTAATCTTACTTCATTCGCAAACACTATGTAAACTTTTCTATTGTGTTATTGACTGTACGTTTGTTTATTTCATGTGTCGCACTGCTTTGCTTTATCTTGGCCAGGTCGCAGTTGTAAATGAGAACTTGTCCTCAACTAGCCTACCTGGTTAAATAAAGGTGAAATATGACTTTTATTTTTGAATGACTGCCAGTGAAGCAGTAATATGGTCACTAACAGCCCTACGTGTGGTTTATATAGATTGGTGCCAACATTATACTGTAGGGTGTCAGCAAAGATAAAAAAATATTTGGTTGATTTTGAGAATTTCTAACCCACAGAATATTATTGTAGATATTTTAGCCACTCTAAAGGCTATTTTACATGGGAATCAGAATGACTGTTCGAACCTTTAAGACAATGTAGAGACATTCAACCAATCAAATGTCATCAGCCATTACATAACCCAAACACCAATGGCTGATCAGAGAGCAGGGCATCTTACCAATAACAGGAAGTGCCTATTGCAGCTCCATATCCCTGGCCCTACCATCGCTCCATATCCCTGGCCCTACCATCGCTCCATATCCCTGGCCCTACCATCGCTCCATATCCCTGGCCCTACCATCGCTCCATATCCCTGGTCCTACCATTGCATCACTCCATATCCTGGGAATGCCACTGCGGCTTAAAAACAAGCCATGTGTTCACTGAGACACAACAAAACACTCTCCATACACCTTTAAATCCCTAGGGCTCAGTCCAGAGGGGTTGGCTGTTCCCAGATCAGTTCAGTGGACCAGAAAGGTCCTATCGTCATGGTCACACAGCGACAGGCTAGAGAGAGATGAGACGTGAGGCAGAGAGGCCGGAGACACACTGTCCTTGTTGGTGATACACTATAGACCCTACTGACTGACACACAGAGCGGCCGGTCGGTCAGGATTCCTTACCTTCCTGGCAGTATAAGACCTGCTAGCTGCCTGCCTTGCTAGAACCCAGAGAGGTTACATTGAAAGAGCAGTTGTTTTAACAGAGACCGTGTACAATTAACATAAATATAGCCTAAGAGGCTGAGAGAGATGAAGATAGAGAAAGAAACAAGGGAGAGAGAGACATATGTAGAGCCCATGTCGTCCTACTCCTACCTGGAGGTTGCCCGGGGCCATGTTCTGCAGAACCCAGATACGATGCGACCAGGCATTGTAGTTGCTAGGGTAACGGCCGGCGGCGTCGGCACACACTTTCATCTCTTCGTATAGGACCCTGTGGAGGTGCTCACTCAGACGTGTCTTCTCTGCTGCGTCATGCCGATCACCGTCCCCTTGGTCCTTCCTGTCCGGCCCGGGGGAAGAGCACTCCCGTAACACCTGCTGTAGTATCCAACGTCTGAAAACACAGGGGACATGTTGGAGTCACGCAGGCACACACACACACACACTTCAATCACCCTCAGCTAGCTCCCAAAACAACAGCCCTAAACACAGAACCAACCACAACCTAAGCATCTGGTTAAACAACAGAGCCAGGACACAAACACAACATGGATAACACCAATATAAGATGGCTACTTCAGTGAAATATCAACTCCCATAGCATCTCTCTGTATACATCTCTGTATACATGGGGCAATCGCAGTCTTCTCACGCTGCTAAACCCTTTGCTGGTAAGATGAGGTGTCGTTTGGAGTTAGGGCTGACCCCAATTAGCTATTGTTTGGTGATAGGCTGTTGGTTTTTGGGGTATTGTAGATTGATGAGATTTGTTACATTTTTTAAATCAATTTTAGGAAAAAGGCTTTAATGTAACAAAATGTGGAAAAGGTCAAGAGGTTTGAATACTTTCTGAAAGTACTGTGTGTGTACAGACACAGACACAGACACAGACACACACACAGTACCAGTCAAATGTTTGGTCACCTACTCATTCAAGGTTCTGTATTTTTACTATTTTCTACATTGTAGAATAATAGTGAAGACATCCAAACTATGAAATAACACATATGGAACCATGTAGTAACCCCCCAAAAAGTGTTAAAATCAACATTTGATTTTTCAAAGTAGCCACCCTTTGCCTTGAGATCTCTGCACATTCTTGGCATTCTCTCAACCAGCTTCACCTGGAATGCTTTTCCAACAGTCTTGAAGGAGTTACCACATATGCTGAGCACTTGTTAGCTGCTTTTCCTTCACTCTGTGGTCCAACTCATCCCAAACCATATCAATTGGGTTGAGGTCAGTTGATTGTCGAGACCAGGTCATCTGATGCAACACTCCATCACTCTCCTCCTTGGTCAAATAGCCCATACACAGTCTGGAGGTATGTTGGGTCATTGTCCTGTTGAAAAACAAATGATAGTCCCACTAAGCCAAACCAGATGGGATGGTGTATCGCTGCAGAATGCTGTGGTAGCCTTGCTGGTTAAGTGTGCCTCGAGTGTCACCAGCAAAGCACCCCCACACCATCACACCACCTCCTCCAAACTTCATG
>NC_056440.1:9352730-9410230 GCF_018296145.1 Oncorhynchus tshawytscha | reverse complement strand
CAGTCAGGCTACCTCTGGCGAGCACATGGAGGGCTGTGCGGCCCCCCAAAGAAATGCCACCCCACACCATGACTGACCTACTGCCAAACCGGTCATGCTGGAGGATGTTGCAGGCAGCAGAACGTTCTCCACGGCGTCTCCAGACTGTCACGTCTGTCACATATGCTCAGTGTGAACCTGCTTTCATCTGTGAAGAGCACAGGATGCCAGTGGCAAATTTGCCAATCTTGGTGTTCTCTGGAAAATGAAAAACGTCCTGCACGTTGTTGGGCTGTAAGCACAACCCCCACCTGTGGACATTGGACCCTCATGGAGTCTATTTCTGACCGTTTGAGCAGACACATGCACATTTGTGGCCTGCTGGAGGTCATTTTGCAGGGCTCTGGCAGTGCTCCTCCTTGCACAAAGGCGGAGGTAGTGGTCCTGCTGCTGGGTTGTTGCCCTCCTACGGCCTCCTCCACGTCTCCTGATTTACTGGCCTGTCTCCTGGTAGTGCCTCCATGATCTGGACACTATGCTGACAGACACAGCAAACCTTCTTGCCACAGCTCGCATTGATGTGCCATCCTGGATGAGCTGCACTACCTGAGCCACTTGTGTGGGTTGTAGACTCCGTCTCATGCTACCACTAGAGTGAAAGCACCGCCAGCATTCAAAAGTGACCAAAACATCAGCTAGGAAGCTTAGGAACTGTGAAGTGGTCTGTGGTTATCACCTGCAGAACCACTCCTTTATTGGGGGTGTCTTGCTAATTGCCTATAATTTCCACCTGTTGTCTATTCCATTTGCACAACAGCATGTGAAATGTATTGTCAATCAGTGTTGCTTCCTAAGTGGACAGTTTGATTTCACAGAAGTGTGATTGACTTGGAGTTACATTGTGTTGTTTAAGTGTTCCCTTTATTTGTTTGAGCAATATATATAATATAGTGTGTCTATGTGGAGTCAATATAAAATATAGTGTGTGTGTCAGTGAAGCATGTGTGAGTCAGAGTGTGTATATGTGTGCATTTACAGTGGAACCTTTAAATACCATCACTTTAGAGGCACTGAAGTACACTACATGCCCAAAAGTATGTGGGCATTGTCATGCTGAAACAGGAAAGGGCCTTCCACAAACTGTTGCCACAAAGTTGGAAGCACAGAATCATCTAGAATGTCATTTTATGGTGTAGTGTTAACATTTCCCGTCACTGGAAATAAGGGGCCTAGCCGGAACCATGAAAAACAGCCCCAAACCATTATTTCTCATCCACCAAACTTTACAATGTTACTATGCAGTCGGGCAGGTAGCTTTCTCCTGGCATCTGCCAAACTCAGATTCATCCATCAGACTGCCAGATGGTGAAGCGTGATTCATCACTCCAGAGACCACGTTTCCACTGCTCCAGAGTCCAATGGTGGCGAGCTTCACATCACTCCAGCCGACACTTAGCATTGCACATGGTGATCTTAGGCTTGTATGGAGCTGCTTGGCCTTGGAAATTAATTTCATGAAGCTCCCAACGAACAGTTATTGTGCTGACGTTGCTTCCAGAGGTAGTTTGGAAATCGGTAGTGAGTGTTGCAACAAAGGACATTATTTTTACGCTGTACACACTTCAGCACTCGGCGGTCCAGTTCTGTGAGCTTGTGTGGCCTACCACTTGGTGTCTGAGCCATTGTTGATCCTAGGCATTTCCACTTCACAATACCAGAACTTACAGTTGACCGGGGCAGCTCTAGCAGGGCAGAAATTTGACAAACCGACCATGACGGTGCCACATTGAATCTTACTGAGCTCTTCGGTAAGGTCATTCTACTGCTAATGTTCGTCTATGGAGATTGCATGGCTGTGTGCTTGATTTTACACGCGTGTCAGCAACAGGCGTTGCTGGAATAGCCAAATCCACTCATTTGAAGGGGTGTCCAAATACTTTTATATATATATATACTCTATTTTGGTCCACTGGCAACGAGACGTGCATCGTAAACTCGCCACAGTTACTAGGGCTGGGAATTACCAGGGACCTCACGATACCTTATCACGATACTTGTGCATTGCGATTCTATATATGTATTACGATTTGATACTGTAATTCAATGTTCCAAACATATTGCTCCCCATAAGCTGAAAACAAAATTGCTTCATTTAAGAAGATGACAACAACCTATGAACGAAAAATCCTGGAGATTTGGTGCCGGTACAGCTAACTAGCTAAAAGTTACCAAAAGGATGGTAACGTGGAAACTCCACCCCCCACCAGTCCTACCTGTGTATCCATGTCTCAGGGCTCTTGGGGAACTTGGTGAGGGCCAGTTTTCCCAGGTACAGGTCTCTCTCTGGACTCAGGGCTCCACATTGTAGCAGTTCCTTCCTGTCAGAGCAGACAGAGGAACTATTAATGACATTACATCTAAATGCTCCTGATGTGAATCTTATGTTACTGCACTGTAGTTGTGTGTGCTATTTGCGTATTTCTGTTTGTTTTAAGAAACATCAATAAAATAAATTCCCAAAAGAATAGATCAATCATCTCAATCATCTCACACGCCCCCCAAAGATGGTTAGGAGGTCGATAACAGAAAAATTGTCTCGTAATTTTTTTATGAATACATAGACCATGGCAGGGCTGCTGACTGTGGTTATATTCTCTGGACAAGATCTTGGTTTAATCAAATACAACAGGCACAGATTAGGTTGTGACCTTGACAGTTGCATATGGCATTTGGTATGACAGAATGATTTGACCCGGGCGTTGTCTTTGAAGGGAGGACCTGTGTCTTAACGGTGTTGGTTCACTCTGCACTCAGGGGAACACGTAGCTGAGCTGACTGGTGTTAAGACATAGGGCAGTGGAGAGTGTTGGGAGTCATGTGTTAAAGGAAATGTTATCAACAGAACAACAGGTTAGGAGACACAGATTAAACCTAGTCCTGGTCAGTTGATAATCTCCTTTGAGCCTATTCCAGGACTAAACTTAATCTGTGTCTGAGAAACCGGTCCACAGAGTCACACATCCTTAAAATACCTCCCTGGAATGGTCTTCAACCCTAGTATTACAACCCAACACTAAATCACCTTGGTGACTAGTGATTAGCTGAATTAGGTGTGTTAGTGCCGAGTTTTAACAAAACTCTGCAGCTCTCCAGGAAGAGGATTGAATAACACTGCCGTTATGTTGAGCCACAAACCACTGCATGTGGTTAAAATATGATATTTAGCTCCATCTCCTGGCCAAAACTGGAAGCACAAGTTGCAGGTATCAGGTGTAATTTCAGTGTGCAAACAGCTGGATTTTAAAACAGCTGCTTCACGTCTTGCATCCCCTTGATATAAAATCAACTGCATTTATGAACTTAAGTACTAAGCTTATAACGACAACTGCCTGAAACAAGAATCAACTACCAAGTCAAACATTGAGGCCAGGCTAGTCTAGTTAAAGAAAGTCTACTGTGACAAAATATACGAATCAAATCAAAGTTTATTTGTCACGTGCGCCGAATACAACAGGGCCTTACAGTGAAATGCCGAATACAACAGGGCCTTACAGTGAAATGCCGAATACAACAGGGCCTTACAGTGAAATGCCGAATACAACAGGGCCTTACAGTGAAATGCCGAATACATCAGGGCCTTACAGTGAAATGAATACAACAGGGCCTTACAGTGAAATGCCGAATACAACAGGGCCTTACAGTGAAATGCCGAATACAACAGGGCCTTACAGTGAAATGCCGAATACAACAGGGCCTTACAGTGAAATGCCGAATACAACAGGGCCTTACAGTGAAATGCCGAATACAACATACAGTGAAATGCCGAATACAACAGGGCCTTACAGTGAAAAATACAACAGGGCCTTACAGTGAAATGGAATACAACAGGGCCTTACAGTGAAATGCTTACTTACAGGCTCTAACCATTGATGCGGGGGAAAAAAGAAAAGAAAAAGGTAATATATATATATATATATATATATATATATATATGTATGTATGTGTGTGTGTAAGTAAAGACATAAAACAACAGTAAAAAGATATTTGAAAAAAGAGTAGCAAGGCTGTATACAGACACCTGTTAGTCAGGCTTATTGAGGTAGTATGTACATGTAGGTATCGTTAAAGTGACTATGCATATATGATGAACAGAGTAGCAGTAGCGTAAAAGAGGGGTTGGCGGGTGGCGGGACACAATACAGATAGCCCGGTTAGCCAATGTGCGGGAGTACTGGTTGGTCGGGCCAATTGAGGTAGTATGTAGATGAATGTATAGTTAAAGTGACTATTGATATAAGATAAACAGAGAGTAGCAGCAGTGTAAAAGAGGGGTTGGGGACACACACAATGCAAATAGTCCGGGTAACCATTTGGTTACCTGTTCAAGGAGTCTTATGGTTTGGGGGTAAAAACTGTTGAGAAGTCTTTTTGTCCTAGACTTGGCACTCCGGTAGCGCTTGCCATGCGGTAGTAGAGAGACCAGTCTATGACTGGGGTGGCTGGGGTCTTTGACATTTTTTAGGGCCTTCCTCTGACACCGCCTGGTGTAGAGGTCCTGGATGGCAGGCAGCTTTGCCCCAGTGATGTACTGGGCCGTACGCACTACCCTCTGAAGTGCCTTGCTGTCGGAGGCCGAGCAATTGCCGTACCAGGCAGTGATGCAACTGGTCAGGATGCTCTCGATGTTGCCAAATATTTTTAGCTTCCTGAGGGGGAATAGGCTTTGTCGTGCCCTCTTCACGACTGTCTTGGTGTGTTTGGACCAATCTAGTTTGTTGTTGATGTGGACACCAAGGAATTTGAAGCTCTCAAACTGCTCCACTACAGCCCCATCGATGAGAATGGGGACGTGCTCGGTGCTCCTTTTCCACAATCATCTCCTTAGTCTTGGTTACTTTGAGGGATATGTTGTTATTCTGTCACCACCCGGCCAGGTCTCGGAGCAGCGAGCAAGAGTATAGGCAACCAGAGACCTACAGCAGGGAAGAGAGAGGCCCGACTAGACTCTGAAGATGGGCCATATCGGGGAGGCAGGTAGCTTAGTGGTTAGAGCGTTGGGCAGGCAACCGAAAGGTTGCTAGATCGAATCCCCGAGCTGACAAAGTAAAAATCTGTCGTTCTGCCCCTGAACAAGGCAGTTAACTAGGACGTCATTGAAAATAAGTATTTGTTCTTAACTGACTTGCCTGGTTAAATAAATAAAAAAAATTGGGTCAATACCATGCACTGCCTTGTTAGTTTCTCTGATCCACCTCTACGCAGACGACACCACCACCCCTCTTCTCTGTGTTAACAAACCTCCAGATGAGTTTCAATTCAACTTTGGACGGTTCTGTGGACAACTACAAATACATGTTTGGTTAGATGTGTGTTAGAGGTGTTTGGTTAGACTGTAAACTCTCCTTCCAGACTCACATTAATCATCTCCAATCCAAAATTAATTATAGAATTGGCTTCCAATTTCACAACAACTCATGCTGCCAAAAATACCCTCGTAAAACTGACTAGCCTACCGATCCTTCATTTCGGCAATGTAATTGACAAAATAGCCTCCAACACTCTACTCAGCAAATTGGATGTAATCTATCACAGTGCCATCCGTTTTGTCACCAAAGCCCCATATACTACCCACCACTGCGACCTATATGCTCTTGTTGGCTGGCCCTCGCTTCATATTCGTCACCAAACCCACTGGCTCCTGGTCATCTATAAGTCTTTGCTAGGTAAAGCCCTGCCTTATCTCAACTTACTGGTCACCATAGCAGCACCCACCCATAGCACGCGATCCAGCAGGTATATTTCACCGGCCAAAGCCAATTCCTCCTTTGGACGCCTTTCCTTCCAGTTCCTCTGCTGCCAATGACTGGAACTAATTACAAAAACCACTGAAGCTGGAGACTCATATCTCCCTCTCTAACATTAAGCATCAGCTGTCAGAGGAGCTCACAGATCACTGCACCTGTACATAGCCCATCTGTAAATAGACCATCCAACTAACTCATCCCCATAATGTTAAACATGTTTTTTGCTCCTTTTCCCCCCAGTATCTCTACTTGCACATTCATCTTCTATCACCACATCTATCACTCCAGTGTTTAATTGCTAAATTACAATTATTTCGCCACTATGGCCTATTTATTGCCTCACCTCCCTTATCTTACCTCATTTGCACACACTGTAAATATACTTTCTATTGTATTATTGACTGCATGTTTGTTTATTCCATGTGTAACTCAGTGTTGTTGTTTGGGTCGCACTGCTTTGCATTTATCTTGGCCAGGTCGTAGTTGTAAATGAGAAATTGTTGTCAACTACCCTACCTGGTTAAATAAAGAAGTTGGTTAAATAAAAAAGTTCCTGACTGTACACACAATGGACAGTAGTAAGACTTTAGAAAGGTAAATGATTTACATGATATTCTGAGTTGAGTAGATTTAAGCAAAACTCAGAGTTGCGGGCCTCCCGGGTGGCGCAGTGCTAGCTGTGCCACCCGGGCAGTGCTAGCTATGCCACCAGAGACTCTGGGTTCGAGCCCAGGCTCTGTCGCAGCCGGCCGTGACCGGGAGGTCCATGGGGCGACGCACAATTGGCCTAGTATCGTCTGGGTTAGGGAGGGTTTGGCCGGTAGGGATATCCTTGTCTCATCACGCACTAGCGACTCCTGTGGCGGGCCGCTAACCAAGGTTGCCAGGTGCACGCTGTTTCCTCCAACACATTGGTGCGGCTGGCTTCCGGGTTGGATGGCGCTGTGTTAAGAAGCAGTGCGGCTTGATTGGGTTGTGTTTCAGAGGACGCATGGTTCTCGACCTTCGTCTCTCCCGAGCCCGTACGGGAGTTGTAGCGATGAGACAAGACTGTAACTAGTAACAATCGGATACCATGAAATTGGTGAGAAAAAGGGGGTAAAAAGTAAAAAAATTTAACTCAGAGTTACACACATTTATCTTAACTCTGAATCAGGCCCGAACTAACAGACTATAGCTCCAGCATTTATGATGGTAGCTCCAGCATTGATGATGGTTGCCCCAGCATTGATGATGGTAGCCCCAGCATTGATGATGGTTGCCCCAGCATTGATGATGGTTGCCCCAGCATTGATGATGGTTGCCCCAGCATTGATGATGGTTGCCCCAGCATTGATGATGGTTGCCCCAGCATTGATGATGGTTGCCCCAGCATTGATGATGGTTGCCCCAGCATTGATGATGGTTGCCCCAGCATTGATGATGGTTGCCCCAGCATTGATGATGGTTGCCCCAGCATTGATGATGGTTGCCCCAGCATTGATGATGGTAGCTCCAGCATTGATGATGGTAGCTCCAGCATTGATGATGGTAGCTCCAGCATTTATGATGGTAGCTCCAGCATTTATGATGGTAGCTCCAGCATTTATGATGGTAGCTCCAGCATTTATGATGGTAGCTCCAGCATTTATGATGGTAGCGCCAGCATTTAAGATGGTAGCTCCAACAATTATGATGGTAGCTCCAGCATTTATGATGGTAGCTCCAGCATTTAAAGGCTTGTGTGGGGTATGAGAACACTGTGAAATAAGACAATTCCTTAGAGGATAATCAAATATATAATTTACATGGAGTAACTCAGAGTTCTGTCCAGATACAAGTTACCACAGAGATCATGCATCCATATAGACAGCATCAGAGTTATCCTCAGAGGACAAGTTTCAGACACGGATACTATAGTATTATTCTGTCACAATAGTCGTCTGGATTAGAGGTCAACCGACTGATTTTTCAACGCCGATCCTGATTATTGTAGGACCAAAAAAAGCAGATACCGATTAATCGGCCGATTATTTATTTTTATTTGTAATAATGACAATTACAACAATACTGAATGAACACTTATTTTAACTTAATATTATACATCAATAAAATCAATTTAGCCTCAAATAAATAATGAAACATGTTCAATTTGGTTTAAATAATGCAAAAACAAAGTGTTGGAGAAGAAAGTAAAAGTGCAATATGTGCCATGTAAGAAAGCTAATGTTTAAGTTCCTTGCTCAGAACATGAGAACATATGAAAGCTGGTGGTTCCTTTTAACAGGAGTCTTCAATATTCCCAGGTAAGAAGTTTTAGGTTGTAGTTATTATAGGAATTATAGGACAATTTCTCTCTATATGATTTGTATTTCATATACCTTTGACTATTGGATGTTCTTATAGGGACTTTAGTATTGCCAGTGTAACAGTATAGCTTCCGTCCCTCTCCTCGCCCCTACCTGGGCTCGAACCAGGAACACATCGACAACAGCCACCCTCGAACCAGCGTCAGCAAAATGTACAGGTTTAAAAATATATACTTCTGTGTATTGATTTGAAGAAAGGCATTGATGTTTATGGTTAGGTACAGCCGTGCAACGATTGTGCTTTTTTCGCAAATGCGCATTTGTTAATAAATCATCCCTCGTTTGGCGAAGTTGGCTGTCTTTGTTAGGAAGAAATAGTCTTCACAGAGTTCGCAATGAGCCAGGTTAGCAGGCAATATTAACTAAATATGCAGGTTTAAAAATATACACTTGTATTGATTTTAAGAAAGGCATTGATATTTATGGTTAGGTACACATTGGAGCAAGACAGTCCCTTTTCGCGAATACGCACCGCATCGATTATATGCAACGCAGGACACGCTAGATAAACTAGTAATATCATCAACCACGTGTAGTTAACTAGTGATTATGATTGATTGATTGTTTTTTATAAGATAAGTTTAATGCTAGCTAGAAATTTACCTTGGCTTCCTACTGCATTCGCGTAACAGGCAGTCTCCTCGTGGAATGCAATGTAATCAGGTGGTTAGAGCGTTGGACTAGTTAACTGTAAGGTTGCAAGATTGAATCCCCGAGCTGACAAGGTAAAAATATGTCATTCTGCCCATGAACAAGGCAGTTAACCCACTGTTCCTAGGCCGTCATTGGAAATAAGAATGTGTTAACTGACTTGCCTAGTTAAATAAAGGATGAATAAAGGTGTAAAAAAAATAAAAATAATTTTTTTTTTTTAATTGTCCAATTCGGTGTCCAAAAATACCGATTTACGATTGTTATGAAAACTTTCCATTCCGATGAACCGGTCGACCTCTAGTCTGGATACTGTAACATAGAGAGACATTTTGTCCCCTCAGAGGGGGAAAGGCGTACTGTCCCTAAGGCATCGTCTTGGCAGTTACTTCAAAACGTATAGGTTCATTATAATTTTGACATACTTACTATCTACTTTTACATGTTGAAGAGTGGCCTGGAGTGTTTTTTAGCCCCAAATAATAATCACCCCCACAAAAAAAAAATATCAAACCTCCCGCGGGCTATATGTTGCCCACCCCTGGCCAATGGGGAGTGAGGATGGAGTGGGGTCTATTTAGAGGGCTTATTATTGTGTCTTCAATGTGGCCACAAAGTATACAGATCAGAATGGTGTGAGCCGAAGTTCTTACCTGACATTCCAAGCAGTGGTGAAGTCTGGGTTGAGCAGCAGCAGGGTGCAGGTGATGTCTACCAGAGCTTGAAAAGGGAGAGACAGAGCAGTATATCAACGGATTCTTTTCAGTAAAAGTAAAGTCATTTATAATGCCCATTTTGTTAGGTACAATAAATTCTGTCTGTACAAAATGGTAACAAAAAGATTTCGCCACATCCCCAAAAAGCTCAATTATACGAAGTAGACTGAGTTCATCCTTCCTCTAGAAACCAACATGTTTTAGGTATAGGCCAGAGCTGTGTTCAAATACTCATGCTAACCGTACTATTTGTGGGGTAAATTGAGTATATAGTATTGCTTATTGGTCATAGTGTTGGTAGGCAAAAAGTTCCCGAATGTCGTACTACATTCGCCAAAATATGAAGAAAACAAGCAGCGGACACTATTTTCGTGCTTTTAGGACCCACAATGCAATTCTTCGGAAAATGGGCGTGGCTTCAGATTTGAAGAAAATTGTGTTAAATATGCAGCCGAAGTCCGATGAGAGCCCCTACAAATTCATTGCTTTAACTAATTATGACAAATGTTAAGAAAACGTTTAAGGTAAAATGGTCAGAGTGGGGTGTTCTCTCATTTGTCTGGAAGTAGCTAGTAAGTTAGCTTGGGTGCCGTTGTGAGGTCAAAACTTTGGAATCAACCCTACTCCTCGGCTAGAGCATCCAATTTGCACCCTGGACGCTCCCAAAGCGAAACACTATGAATTTACAAATGGACAATCTGACAACACTCTGAATTGACGAAAGCCCAGAGTGCACTCTGGCACTCCAGATTGAATTTAAGAACACACCCGAAGTCGTAAAATGTCTAGCTAGTAAATTGTTATGCTAAGCTAGCAAGAGGTTGCATAGCAACAGCATCAACTTCCGGTAGACCGGCAAAGCGCTAGTACTCTCAACTGAAAGGATACCGTTTGTTTACAGTATACTAAAATGAACTAATAGTATGTAGTTTATATTCATTAAGTATGTGGTATACAGTATGTTAGTATGGGTATTCAAACACAGCTCTGGACTTCAGAGTACAGTAAGCCTTGCAATCTACAGTGAGGAGTCTCCAAGCCAGCAGCTGTACAAAAGGTTACTTCCGCTGTCCTAAAAGCAGCAGCTATGAAAACGTGTTGATGCCATCACCAACCGTTGAGCCCTTGAGCAAGGAACTTAACCTCAAACTTTTCCAGAGGGCCTCCCGAGAGGTGCAGTGGTCTAAAGCACTGCATCGTAGTGCTAGCTGTGCCACTAGAGATCCTGGTTCGAGTCACAGCCGGCCGCGACCGGGAGAACCATGGGGCAGCGCACAATTGGCCCAGCGTCGTCCGGGTGAGGGTTTGTCCGGCCGGGATGTCCTTGTCCCATCACGCTCTAGTGACTCCTGTGGCAAGCCGGGTGCATACACGCTTGACACGGTCACCAGGTGTACGGTGTTTCCACCGACACATTGGTGCTGCTGGCTTCCGGGTTAAGCAGGCATTGTGTCAAGAAGAAGCAGGGTCGTATTTCGGAGGACGCACGGCTCTCGACCTTCGCCTCTCCCGAGTCCGTACGGGTGTTGCAGCGATGAGACAAGACTGTAACTACCAATTAGATACTACAAAATTGGGGAGAAAAAGTGGAAAAAATAATCACTGAAAAACTGTCCCAGAGGGTAGAGCTGCACCATGCCTGACCTGTGCATCCAAACCCCGGGGGAAATGTGTGTGTATCTTGGGGTGTTGGACTAAAATAAAATAAGACATTTCTGAGGGCAGTAAGGAAACTGGACAATAAAGTTCTTACCTTCCCTGTCCAGCCACTGTTTGCGTTGCCTGTAGAGCAGCAGCTTGTTGTGGACGTAGGGTAGCAGGTATTTGACACACCAGCTCTCCACCCCCAGCTTGTTCTCTACCAGCACGATGGGGCTGCGGTTATACCTGACCTCTGGACACGGGATCAGACCTATCTCATCACTGAGGGAGGGAGGGAGAAAGGTGAGTGAAAACCTGCATGCTATTTGCTCTAACACTACAAGGGCACAACACTCCACTCTCGTTGGGATAGGCAGAAAACAAATATTTTCAGGGATACAGTATTTCAACGTAACTTCCGTTTCCCCTGAAAAACTGGATGTGGGTGGACTCTGCTCAGGCGTCGTTTTACGGCTGCAACGTTAAGTTAGACAGACGCACAGTAACAACAACGCACACTAATGAGGGCTTTATTGACTGTCTGGTGTAGGGTTGTATTTAGCCCAAATGGGTCTCTAGTTGAAAGAGCTTTTATATGCACAACTAACACTGGTCTGGACGGGAGACAAGCCTTGTAGAGAGCAACCTAGTTCGCACACATGCATCTCCAGAGAGTCTACGCCGTGAGCACACAGCAAAACTGCAGCATGCACACACAGAGTCCCTTTTGCATTAGGGTCATGTATACTAGGAGGTCGACCGATTAATCGGAATGGCCGATCAATTAGGGCCGAGTTCAAGTTTTCATAACAATCGGAAATCGGTCATTTTGGACGCCGATTCTGCCGATTTTTCTTTACACCTTCATTTAACCTTTATTTAACTAGGCAAGTCAGTTAACTTCTTGGATATAGGGGGCGCTCTTTTAATTTATGGATAGAAAAACGTGCCCGTTTTAAGCGCAATATTTTGTCACGAAAAGATGCTCGACTATGCATATAATTGGCAGCTTTGGAAAGAAAACACTAATGTTTCCAAAACTACAAAGATATTATCTGTGAGTGCCACAGAACTCATGCTACAGGTGAAACCAAGATGAAACTTCAACCAGGAAATGGGCAGAATTTTTGAGGCTCTGTTTTCCATTGTCTCCTTATATGGCTGTGAATGCGCCGGGAATGAGCCTGCCCTTTCTATCGTTTCTCCAAGGTGTCTGCAGCATTGTGACGTATTTGTAGGCATATCATTGGAAGATTGGCCATAAGAGACTACATTTACCAGGGGTCCGCCCAGTGTCCTTTGTCTAAATTGGTGCGTAATCTACAAGCTGCACGCAGTCATCCAGTGATTGAGAGGAGAGAGGAGGCTTTCAGCGAACGATATATCATGAAGAGATATGTGAAAAACACCTTGAGGATTGATTCTAAACAACGTTTATCATGTTTCAGTCGATATTATGGAGTTAATTTGGAAAAAAGTTTGGCGTTTTGATGACTGATTTTTTGTGTTTTTTTGGTAGCCAAACGTGACGCACCAAACGGAGCGATTTCTCCTAAACAAATAATCTTTCAGGAAAAACTGAGCATTTGCTATCTAACTGAGAGTCTCCTCATTGAAAACATCTGAAGTTCTTAAAAGGTAAATGATTTTATTTGAATGATTTTCTGGTTTTTGTGAAAATGTTGCCTGCTGATGCTAACGCTAAATGCTACGCTAGCTATCAATACTGTTACACAAATGCTTGTTTTGCTATGGTTGAGAAGCATATTTTGAAAATCTGAGATGACAGTGTTGTTAACAAAAGGCTAAGCTTGAGAGCTAGCATATTAATTTCATTTCATTTGCGATTTTCATGAAAAGTTAACGTTGCGTTATGGTAATGAGCTTGAGGCTGTATTCACGATCCCGGATCCGGCTCGACGCAAGAAGTTAAGAACACACTCTTATTTTCAATGACGGCCTAGGAACGGTGGGTTAACAGTCTTGTTCAGGGGCAGAACGACAGATTTTTACCTTGTCAGCTCGGGGATTCAATCTTGCAACCTAGTTAACTAGTCCAACGCTCTAACCACCTGCCTCACGAGGAGCCCGCCTGTTACGCGAATGCAGTAAGAAGCCAAGGTAAGTTGCTAGCTAGCATTAAACTTAATCAATCATAATCACTAGTTATAACTACACATGGTTGATGATATTACTAGTTTATCTAGCGTGTCCTGCGTTGCATATAATCGATGCTGTGCGCATTCGAGAAAAAGGACTGTCGTTGCGCCAACGGGTACCTAACCATAAACACCAATGCCTTTCTTAAAATCAATACACAGAAGTAGATATTTTTAAACCTGCATATTTAGCTAAAAGAAATCCAGATTAGCAGGCAATATTAACCAGATGAAATTGTGTCACTTCTCTTGTGTTCATTGCACGCAGAGTCAGGGTATATGCAACAGTTTGGGCCGCCTGGCTCATTGCGAACCAATTTGCCAGAATTTTACGTAATTATGACATAACATTGAAGGTTGTGCAATGTAACAGGAATATTTAGACTTATTGATGCCACCCGTTAGATAAAATACGGAACGGTTCCGTATTTCACTGAAATAACAAACGTTTTGTTTGAGATAGTTTCCGGATTCGACCATATTAATGACCAAATGCTCGTATTTCTGTGGGTTATAATTAAGTCTATGATTTGATAGAGCAGTCTGACTGAGCGATGGTAGGCACCAGCAGGCTCATAAGCATTCATTCAAACAGCACTTTCGTGCATTTTGCCAGCAGAGCTGCTGTTTATGACTTCAAGCCTTTCAACTCCCGAGATGAGGCTGGTGTAACGATGTGATGTGAAATAGCTAGCTAGTTAGCGGGGTGCGCGCTAATAGCGTTTCAAACCCCACTCGCTCTGAGACTTTGAGTAGTTGTTCCCCTTGCTCTGCATGGGTAACGCTGCTTCGAGGGTGGCTGTTGTCGTTGTGTTCCTGGTTCGAGCGAAGAGAGGTACGGAAGCTATACTGTTACACTGGCAATACTAAAGTACCTATTAGAACATCCAAAGGTATATGAAATACAAATGGTATAGAGAGAAATAGTCCTATAATTTCTATAATAACTACAACCTAAAACTTCTTATCTGGGAATAGTGAAGACTCATGTTAAAAGGAACCACCAGCTTTCATATGTTCTCATGTTCTGAGCAAGGAACTGGCACATATTGCACTTTTACTTTCTTCTCCAAACACTTTGTTTTTGCATTGTTTAAACCAAATTGAACATGTTTCATTATTTATTTGAGGCTAAATTGATTTTATTGATGTATTATATTAAGTTAAAATAAGTGCTCATTCAGTATTGTTGTAATTGTCATTATTACAAACAAAAAAAGAATAATAAATATTATTATTATAATTGGCCGATTAAATGGTATCGGCTTTTTTTGTCCTCCAATAATCGGTGTCGGTATTGAAAAATCATAATCGGTCGACCTGTAATGTATAGTACGCAAAATGTCACAAATAGAACTGAAGTGATTTCTAATTCTATATGCTAGAGAGGAATGTTCTACACAACTATATCTGAATGTTCCACAATGTTGTTATGCTGAACACAGCCCAGCTCTGGCACAGGCAGAGAGGGACACAGAACAAGGGTGGAATTTTAACTTTTGAGGGTGTGTGTGCGTAGTCTAGCTATGCATCAACATGAGTCAGGTGAATGGTATCAAACACAGACAGTCTCAAAGCACTGCACTCAGTGCAGCTGAGCACAGCCCAGGTCACTTCCAATAACACCAGAGGGTTGGAGAAGCCTATGCAACATTATACACACCAACACTACAAATCAAGCTTAGATGTTGTTTTTTTGCCTCTTAACCTTATCATATAAAGTAGAAATGTAGGTTATCAATCAGAGAAGTTCAGGCATGGTCTGACATCGTTCTACTTTTTGGTAATAATTATTTGGTGGGTGCTATGGTACTTGATATTTGTTCTATTTCATGTATCAGTGTGTATCAATAAACATGTGATGATTGGAAATGTGTTTTTTTGCATATCCCAACTCTCCCTGAGACACTCTTGGAGAGTGGCAGACCTGGCTCTCAAGAGAAGACAAACTAGGTGCACACTGCCCACAAAATATAGTGGAAACTGAGCTGCACTTCCTAACCTCCTGCCAAATGCATGAGTATATTAGATACACATATTTCCCTCAGATTACACAGACCTACAAAGAATTCGAAAAACAAACCCAATTTTGATAAAACTCCCATATTTATTTGGTGAAATACCACAGTGTGCCATCACAGCAGCAAGATTTGTGATCCGTTGCCACAAAAGGGCAATCAGTGAAGAACAAACACCATTGTTTATTTATATTACAATGGCGACCTACCCGAACACGGGTCTGAGTGACGCCTCTAGCACGGAGATGCAGTGCCTTAGACCGCTGTGCCACTCGGGAACTTATTGTAAATACAACCCAGATTTATTTCTGTACTTTAATTCTTTGCACATCGCTACAACACTGTATATAGATATAATATGACATCTGAAATGTCTTTATTCTATTGGAACTTTTGTGTAACTGTTCAATTTGATTGGTTATCTATTTTACTTGCTTTGGCAATGTTAACATATGTTTCCCATGCAAATAAAGCCCCTTGAATTGAAAAGCGTCACAGCCAAGGTCTGGATAAACTAACTGAACTGTATCAAATGAAAAGTTATTTTCCCACATTTCGTTGTGCGGCATACAGCATTCTCTCTCTTTCTTTTAAATATGTGTATAGGCTTGTTTATAATGAGCTCTGAGCGGACTGTCAAAACAAACACAAACGAAAGAAAAGGTCTGGGATGTTCAGCATTAAAGTAAAAGCATCCACACCCTGTTCTTAAATGAGAATGTAGGCCAGTTCTAATTTAGAACACTCATTCAAGGACGCTTCTACACAGAAGCTAGTTACATTCCAGTTCTATTCTGCATTCTACATCTGGGTTCCCCAACTGGTGGCCAGCAGGTGATTTTATTGTCCCCCAAGTTTTCTGAGCAAAGAAAATAAAAAATACATGTTACTATTTAAAAAATAATAATAATTAAAAACATTGTTGGACATAAGACTAAAAACACCGCGAAATCAGCTCCAAGTGATTTTGATTCTGGAAATATGTTCCCAACAGAACTGAGGAAACACTGACAAAGCTACCCTGCTATGACATGGCATGTTAGAGTCGCAAGCCGAGGAAGGTGTGACTCTTCCAACAATATTTGGCTGACTGGTTAAGTTACTTGTATGTGGTGAAAAGCGCTTTCTGATCACATGATTTGTGCATACCATTCCAGAAATAGGAACAACAACAAGGCTGTGTTATCCGTTTCTGCTAATCAAGCTAGATAGCTATGGCGAATCGCCTAGCTAACATTATTTGGCTAACGAATAGCTACTGTAGATAGTTAACTAGGTAAATGGTAAACAAATTCAGCAGCACAGTCAAATATATTTCCTCAGCGATTTGTGGCTCAATGTAAGCAAAGACACTAGCTAGCTACCTTGCTATTTTTGCAAGCCTATACTGCCCTGGCTAGCCTTTTATCCTGCTAGCTAGTTAACGGTAGCTGACCAACAATCTGTGATGACTAACGTTAGCTAGCTAGCTAGCTTGCTAATGTAATGATATAGCTTGTTAGCACACCACGCAATGATTCATTTGATGTTATAGTGTAGCTAGCTTATCTTCGATAAAGTGGATATACGTACATATTGGGGTTTCTCTTGAAGGCGTTATTGATATCTTTTACAACTCTCTGAACCAATACCTCCACCTCGTTCTCCGTCTCTGCCATTTTTGTACACTGATGACGTCAACGGATTATCTCAAATTCATCCGGGTCATTAAAAATGAACACACTTGGCTAGGCAAAGTGCGCATGTGTAAAACAGGTTTCACCATGGTAACGTTGTTGCAACATTTGTAAAAAAATTCAAACGCCACTCCGCCTACAATGTTTTTACAGTCCACAGTAATTCATTAATTAATTAGTTAATTTCATACAATTTGCGGGACTATGCTGCACTCTTCCATCGATCGAATGTTTTACTGCTGTGGAATGTTACTCACGTTCTAATCTAACTGTCCCGTTCTATGACGTCACATTAATTGGAATGGAATTTGGAAGCCTCTTAATTTTGTTCGCTGAGAATCCTGAGTGCAAAAGGCTTCATTCAGTTCACTGGAAGTTTTATTGGTGAATCACGGTTCAGTCTTCAAACTCAGTCACCATGTCTGATACCAAGATGTATTACAGCAGACCAACTCTTATTTCCAATTGGTAAGTAGACTAGCCAACTATTCATTCTAAAATATCTCTCAACATCACAGCTATCTGCAGATCACATGAATGATGTACATATTTCCATCTAGGCATAAAAACAGAGAGGCCGAACCCAAGGACTATGACTTCTCTCTGTGTCCAGATGGAAAGAAGAAACTCAGTAAATCTACCTACAAACACTTTGGAACCTACATGGATGCTGTGAGCAATACCACTCCTTTGTGAAACAATAGGAGATTATATATCAAGGCTTTTTATTTGATCTTGGTTGTTCATGTATCAGTTGGCCTTTAAGAAATATATATATATTTTGTTGTTGTTGTTGCTGCTGTAACATAATCTCTTTACCGAAGTTCCCTTTGGGGAAAAAACCCCCAATATATTCTAAGAGTTCTATTCTATTCTATGCTATTCTATTCTATTCTGTTTAACCTCCAGGATTGGAGCACAAGCACAGAAACACAAATGTCACAGTATCTACTGAAGAGAGATTATGAGCCCAAGAAGATTCTCAAGTCTATGGTAGAGGCTGACCACTTCCAGTCTGCAGACTTTGACAAACGTACCGTCAGGTAGGCTGTAACTGTAGAACTGTAGCATGGTGCCATCAGGTACAGTAGCTGGCTATAGGAGGACTGTAGAATTGTGCCATCAGGTACAGTAGCTGGCTATAGGAGGACTGTAGCATAGTGCCGTCAGGTACAGTAGCTGGCTATAGGAGGACTGTAGCATGGTGCCATCAGGTACAGTAGCTGGCTATAGGAGGATTGTAGCATGGTGCCGTCAGGTACAGTAGCTGGCTATAGGAGGACTGTAGCATGGTGCCATCAGGTACAGTAGCTGGCTATAGGAGGACTGGCATGTACCGTCAGGTACAGTAGCTGGCTATAGGAGGACTGTAGCATGGTGCCATCAGGTACAGTAGCTGGCTATAGGAGGACTGTAGCATAGTGCCGTCAGGTACAGTAGCTGGCTATAGGAGGACTGTAGCATGGTGCCATCAGGTACAGTAGCTGGCTATAGGAGGACTATAGCATAGTGCCGTCAGGTACAGTAGCTGGCTATAGGAGCACAAAAAAACACAAGCACTAAAAGCTAAATCTACTTTGTCATTCTCACTGACCATTCAGGAGCACATTCTCACTGACCAATTAGGAGCACATTCTCACTGACCATTAGGATTATATTTTCACTGACCAATTAGGAGCACATTCTCACTGACCAATTAGGAGCACATTCTCACTGACCATTAGGATTATATTTTCACTGACCAATTAGGAGCACATTCTCACTGACCATTCAGGAGCACATTCTGACTGACCATTCAGGAGCACATTTCACTGACCAATTAGGAGTACATTCTCACTGACCAATTAGGAGCACATTCTCACTGAACAATTAGGAGCACATTCTCACTGACTAATTAGGAGCACATTCTCACTGACTAATTAGGAGCACATTCTTCTCCTTCATGGGGAAACTCATAGCAAGGTTGCACCTTGTTTTTACACTCACAGACTCTTTATTCAATTTATTTCAAATAACCTTTGTTTCCCGGAGAGTGAACTTCATGTGTGGTAAAGGATTGGTACGTACAAGTACACATAACACTGAGTACACAAACCTAATATCCACGTATGCCGTTACCGGCTATACACCAGAGGAGGCTGCTAAGGGGAGGACGGCTCATAATAATGTCTGGAATGGAGCGAATGGAATGGTATTTGATACCATTGCACCTTTTCAGCTCGAACCATCACCACGAGCCCGTCCTCCCAAATTAAGGTGCCACCAGCCTCCTGTGCTAGACACATACAGTATATTCTTGATGTTGCAGTAGAATGTTGAGATGCTATGTATGCTATGTGCAGAGATTTACAAATTACATTTAGGTGTACACAATGTGTTGATCCAGTGTTGTTTTACTGCAGAGACACAGCAGGACATGTTACTGGTGTGACCAATAGCATCCTGCCACATCATCGCCCCGGGCATGACAAGATGTAAGAGGCTGTTCTTTGTTCTTCTTGCTTCTACACACACTCAGTAACCAGTTTTCTCTTGTACTAGAGGACAGTGAGAACGGTGACCTCACGCTGTGTGAACTGTCGACTCCAAATGGTGTCGCTACTACTCTCTGCCAAAAGAGGGCGATATGACTGTTTGGTCGTTGAGGCCCCATTCTTCTTGTTGAATAAATCACATTATTTTACACAACAACAACAAAAATCTCAAATGTTGATATTGACAAGTTTCAAATATGTTAACAGCAGAGAACACAGTGATGTATGCAACGTTGCAGAGGTTTTGAACATCCTTTGTTTAGAGGGCAGGAGCAAACACTTGACTTTTTGCACCAATGGAATCCCTTTGTTTCCAACTTAAAGCGGTCAAATAGGCCTGTGGTTAACATTCATTTCCAACACAACTGCATAAGACATGGGGAGCGCCTGTGGAAACAGTGATGTATTCCTGATGTCGTCGTCCATCCTTACTGTGTGGGAGGCTAGGGCTACAGCTCACGGCAACATTTGAAGTGTGTCTCACACACCACTCCGTTTTTAGAAGGCTTGGCAACACTTAACACAACATTCACTTAACAACATTTGAATCATGCCAAGAGACCTTTCATGAACATCTGTCTGTATTTTTTGGTGTAGCCTATAAAAGATCTCCCATTCACACACAGTCTGGGCATAGTGGCAATTTTATTTTACCTTTATTTTATTAGGGAATCATACTGAGACCAATGTCTCTTTTACAGATGAGCCCTGAATTACATAAATGACAGCAAATACACACATCAATATAAATACAAAATGCACGCAGAAATAAAACAATAATACACTCAGTTGTTTATCAAATCAAACTTGATTTAAAGTTCATTTCAAATCAGAATAGACTCTACAGTAGAACAACAAATTGAAGGAGACAAGATGTATTAGTAATGGGCAGCACATGTAACAGATGATAAACACCATGTTGACTAGAGCCTGGGAGTTTGCCTCTGGGGGTCTGCCCAAAGAGAGTTATTCAGCGGTAGATTCTTTCAGGTTTTCCTGTGAGGATACCCATAGACCGGGTACCCATAGACCGGGTACACGTAGACCGAGTACCCATAGACCGATGGAGACTGCTGAGGGGAGGACAGCTCATAACAACAGCTGGAACGGAGCAAATGAAATGGCATCACACCATGTGTTTGATGTATTTGATACCGTTCCACTGATTCCCTTCCAGCCATGAGCCCGTCCTCCCCAATTAAAGTGCCACCAACCTCCTGTGCTTTAGACCTAATAGGATGTAAATCAAATCATATCAATCAAATGAAATGTTATTTGTCACATACACATGGTTAGCAGATGTTAATGTGAGTGTAGCGAAATGCTTGTGCTTCTAGTTCCGACAGTGCAGTACTATCTAACAAGTAATCTAACAATTTCACAACAACTACCTTATACACACAATGTTAGGGGATGGAATAAGAATGTGTACATATAAATATATGGATGAGCGATGGCCATGCGGCATAGGCAAGATGCAGTAGATGGTATAAAATACAGTATAAACATATGAGATGAGTAGTGTAGGATATGTAAACATTATTAAAGTGTCATTATTTAAAGTGACTAGTGATACCATTATTAAATACATTTTTTAAAGTTGCCAGTGATTTTAGTCTATGTTAGTGATGGCTTTTTAACAGTCTGATGGCCTTGAGATAGAACCTGTTTTTCAGTCTCTCGGTCCCAGCTTTGATGCACCTGTACTGACCTCGCATTCTGGATGATAGCGGGGTGAACAGGCAGTGGCTCGGGTGTCCTTGATGATCTTTTTGGCCTTCCTGTGACATTGGGTGCTGTAGGTATCCTGGAGGGCAGGTAGTTTGCCCCCGATGATGCCTTGTGCAGACACACTACCCTCTAGAGAGCCTTGCGGTTGAGGGCTTTAGAAGTTTGTGAGTGCTTTTGGTGACAAGCCAAATTTCTTCAGCCTCCTGAGGTTGAAGAGGAGCTGTTGCACCTTCTTCACCATGCTGTCTGTGTGGGTGGACCGTTTCAGTTTGTCTGTGATGTGTACGCCGAGGAACTTAAAACTTTCCACCTTCTCCACTACTGTCCCGTTGATGTGGATAGGGGGGTGCACCCTCTGCTGTTTCCTGAAGTCCACGATCATCTCCTTTGTTTTGTTGACGTTGAGTGAGAGGTTATTTTCCTGACACCACACGCCGAGGGCCCTCACCTCCTCCCTGTAGGCCGTCTCGTAGTTGTTGGTAAACAAGCCTACCACTGTACTGTCGTCTGCAAACTTGATCATTGAGTTGGAGGCGTGCATGGCCTCGAGGTCATAAGTGAACAGGGAGTACAGGAGAGGGCTGAGAACACACCCATGTGGGGCCCCAGTGTTGAGGATCAGCGGGGTGGAGATGTTGTTTCCTACCTTCACCGCCTGGGGGTGGCCCGCCAGAAAGTCCAGGACCCAGTTGCACAGGGCGGGGTCAAGACCCAGGGTCTCAAGCTTAATGATGAGTTTGGAGGGTACTATGGTGTTGACTGCTGAGCTGTAGTCAATGAACAGACAGCATTCTTACATACAGTTGAAGTCGGAATTTACATACACTTAGGTTGGAGTCATTAAAACTCATTTTTCAATCACTCCACAAATGTCTTGTTAACAAACTATAGTTTTGGCAAGTCGGTTAGGACATATACTTTGTACATGACACAAGTAATTTTCCCAACAATTGTTTACAGACAGATTATTTAACTTATAAATCACTGTATCACAATTCCGGTGGGTCAGAAGTTTACATACACCAAGTTGACTGTGCCTTTAAACAGCTTGTAAAATTCCAGAAAATGATGTCATGGCTTTAAAAGCTTCTGATAGGCTAATTGACATCATTTGAGTCAATTGGAGGTGTACCTGTGGATGTATTTCAAGGCCTACCTTCAAACTCAGTGCCTCTGTGGTTGACATCATGGGAAAATCAAAAGAAATCAGCCAAGACCTCAGAAAAAACCTCCACAAGTCTGGTTCATCCTTGAGAGCTATTCCAAACTCCTGAAGGTACCACGTTCATCTGTACAAACAATAGTACGCAAGTATAAACACCATGGGACCATGCAGCCGTCATACCTCTCAGGAAGGAGACACGTTCTGTCTCCTAGAGATGAACATACTTTGGTGCAAAAGTGCAAGTCCATCCCAGAACAACAGCAAAGGACCTTGTGAAGATGCTGGAGGAAAGTATCAATATCCACAGTAAAAACGAGTCCTATATCGACATAACCTGAAAGGCCACTCAGCAAGGAAGAAGACACTGCTCCAAAACCGCCATAAAAAAAGCCAGACTACGGTTTGCAACTGCACATGGGGACAAAGATTGTACTTTTTGGAGAAATGTCCTCTGGTCTGATGAAGCAAAAATAGAACTGTTTGGCCATAATGACCATCGTTATGTTTGGAGGAAAAAGGTGGAGGCTTGCAAGCCGAAGAACACCATCCCAACCGCGAAGCTTGTGAAAGGAATGAGGCCTACAAACCTGACTCAGTTACACCAGCTCTGTCAAGAGGAATGGGCCAAAATTCACCTAAGTTAAACCCAATTTTAAAAATTTTAAGGCAATGCTACCAAATATTCAACTAGTATATGTAAACGTCTGACCCACTGGGAATGTGATGAAACGATTAAAGCTGAAATAAATCATTCTCCCCACTATTATTCTGACATTTCACATTCTTAAAATGAAGTGTTGACCTAAGACAGGACATTTCTATTAGGATTAAATGTCAGGAATTGTGAAAAACTGAGTTTAAATGTATATGTAAACCTCCGACTTCAACTGTAGGTATTCCTCTTGTCCAGACGGGATAGGGCAGTGTGGTGGCGATTGCATCGTCTGTGGATCTATTGGGGTGGTAGGCAAATTGTGGTGGGTCTAGGGTGTCAGGTAGGGTGGAGGTGATATGGTCCTAGTCTCTCAAAGCACTTCATGAAGACAGAAGTGAGTACTACGGGCGATAGTCATTTAGTTCTGTTACCTTAGCTTTCTTGGGAACAGGAACAATGTTGGCCATCTTGAAACATGTTGGGACAGCAGACTGGGATAGGGATTGATTGAATATGTCCGTAAACACACCAGCCAGCTGGTCTGCGCATGCTCTGAGCACATGGCTAGGGATGCCGTCTGAGCCGGCAACCTTGTGAGGGTTAACACTTTTAAATGTTTTACTCATGTCGGCCACGTTGAAGGAGAGCCCACAGTCTTTGGTAGCGGGTCGTGTCGATGGCACTGTATTGTCCTAAAAGCGCGCAAAGAAGTTGTTTCATTTGTCTGGGAGCGAGATGATGTCCATGACGCGGCTGGGTTTTATTTTTGTAATCCGTAATTGTCTGTAGACCCTGTAGACTATACTTTGTCTATATACAGACGCTTTGCTTGTTTGATTGCATTGCGGAGGGAATAACTCAACTGTATTCGGTCATGTTTCCAGTTGCCTTGCCATGATTAAATGCGGTGGTTCGTGCTTTCAGTTTTGCGCGAATGCTGCCATCAATCCACAGTTTTTGGTTAGGGAAGGTTTTAATAGTTACAGTGGGTACAACATATCCAATGCACTTCCTAATAAACATACTCACCGAGTCAGCGTATACGTCAATGTTATTGTCTGAGGCTACCCGGAACATATCCCAGTCCACGTGATCGAAGCAATCTTGAAGCGTGGAATCTGATTGGTCAGACCAGCGTTGAATAGACCTAAGCACGGGCGCGACCTGTTTTAGTTTCTACCTATAGAATGGGGGCAACAAGATGGAGTCATGGTCAGATTTGTCGAAGGGAGGGCGTGGGAGGGCCTTGTATGCATCGCGGAAGTTAGAGTAGCAGTGGTCCAATGTTTTGCCTGTTCTCAAATTTGCTTTGTTAAAATACCCAGCTACAATAAACGCAGCCTCGGGATATATGGTTTTCAGTTTACATGGGAATATAGACGGCTGTGACTATAATCAAAGAAAATTCTCTTGAAGTTATTTCAGGGCCGCCAAGGTGTCTGCTTGGGGGGGGGGGATACACGGCTGTGACTATAATCAAAGAAAATTCTCTTGGAAGATAATTCGGTCGGCATTTGTTTGTAAGGAATTCTAGGTCAGGTGAACAAACAAACTTGAGTTCCTGTATGTTGTTGTGATTACACCATGAGTCGTTAATCATGAGGCATACACCCCCGCCCTTCTTCTTACCAGAGAGATGTTTGTTTCTGTCGGCGCGATGCATGAAGAAATCCGGTGGCTGTACCGACTCTGACAACATATCCTGAGCGAGCCATGTTTCCGTGAAACAGAATGCTACAATCTCTGATGTCTCTCTGGAAGGCAACTCGTGCCCTAATTTCATCCACCTTGTTGTATAGAGACTGGACTTTGCAGAGTAATATGTTCGGAAGCGGTGGACGGTGTGCTCGTGCTGTATGATGTAATGAGTCCTTTCACTCTGCAACTTTCAAACCTGTTTTAAAGTGTCGGTCTCCAATTCCAGGAAGTTGGACTCCACATATGCAGTGGATTACCTGCCCCCATGGGACTCCAGCAAAGAGGCGGTGAGTTTGAGTGTCAAACATAATCAGTGGACACCCCGTTCAAACCTCAAAAACACCTTTTCAAACGGACATCACCATTTCATAATCTTCTGCTATTATTATTCAATTACTATTCCTTACTTCTTCTCCTCCTGTACATACCGTTTCCTCTCATCTGACATACATCAACCATGTGATGAAATATACATTTTCGTGTACCGGCATGCATAGAATTTTATTAGCCGTTCCAGAAGCACTTGTGATAGGCTGCTCTGTCAGCAGTGGCAGGTTTCTAGTGTTACTTACTGTTTAATGTGTGGTTTTCTTTTTTTCCTCAGTATAACTGTTCCCAGATGTGTAATATAGTGTCTAATGCTCTACAGGAGGACTAGTCTCTAGGATTCTGAGCTCTGGGCTTACCCTGCAGGGAGCTGCATACGTTTTATATTCAACTTTTCATTCCATTATTATTTATTTTTTATTTCTCATTTTCAACAGGAAATAAAAACAAAGTATGGATTATAGTGCAATAGATTTCCCATGTGGAGAGATTGTTGTGTGGATTTCTGATTCCCCTATTTTGTAAACTTTTGTGAACTTTTTTTTTAGATGAATACATTTGAGGACATGTGTGTGCTGATTTCTGTTATCAATGTCCACCTGTTGCAGAGGTTGGATACCTGTTCTTAGAAGACTATACTGCTGTTCAAGAATCTTGGCAATACTTTGAAAAGGGACCAAATCTGAAACTTTTATGTTTTAAGCTTTGATAAATGTAACTCCATAGAACCATGTTGAGGCCCACATTATTAAGCTAGTTTGCGATCAAAGCACAACATTTCCACAACTCTTTGTCTTGAGCAAAGAACTAGTGATATACTCAAACCTTGTCACATTTATACCCAAGGGTTTTACACTGGTGCCTGGCCTAACCCTAGGGTTTTACACGGGTGCCTGGCCTACTCCCAGGGTTTTACACTGGTGCCTGGCCTACCCCCAGGGTTTTACACTGGTGACTGGCCTAACCCCAGGGTTTTACACTGGTGCCTGGCCTAACCCCAGGGTTTTACACTGGTGCCTGGCCTAAGCCCAGGGTTTTACACCGGTGCCTGGCCTAACCCCAGGGTTTTACACCGGTGCCTGGCCTAACCCCAGGGTTTTACACCGGTGCCTGGCCTAATCCCAGGGTTTTACACTGGTGCCTGGCCTAACCCAAGGGTTTTACACTGGTGCCTGGCCTAACCCAAGGGTTTTACCCTGGTGCCTGGCTTAAAGCCTCGATCCTGTGAAAAAGCAGCATCTACATCCACACATTGTGTCTCCCCCTCCAGAGGACCATGAAGAGCCGAGCAGCAGACAGCATTCCTGACTACAGGAAGCCCCAGTCCCAGTTCACAGACACCGCCGACTACCGTCGCGGGGGCAGGAACACCTGGCAGGATGAGAGCGGGGTCTATGGTACACTGGGGGCCACATCCAGGGCCCAGGCTCAGCCATCCAACCCTATCTGCCCCTAGAACCCTCACCCTCCCTGGGGAACCACCACAGCATGGCCTCCTTAACCTGGTTCTCACTGACCAAGACTAGTCTTCTCACTACAGACTTTACTGTAGCAACTTTTTACCTCGGTATTTCTCTTTCTTTCACCTCGAGCTATTGCTGTTTTGTCATTGTTACATGAATAAAGCAAGTATTGCATGTCCAACGTTTATGTTTTCCTACAACAGTGTTTCATAGGAGTGGTGTCAGTGGAAATGGATGCACTGCTGTGCTCACTATTGGTGTTGCATCCCTCAGTGTTCAGACTTTTAGCATCTGGTGTCTCTCTGTGAGGTTTATAATATACATCTCCTGGTGTTTTCCCCTCCCATCTCCCAGGGCTAGGGTCGTCCAGTCATTTATAATGTGTATCTCCTAGGGCTAGGGTCGTCCAGTCATTTATAATGTGTATCTCCCAGGGCTAGGATCGTCCAGTCATTTATAATGTGTATCTCCCAGGGCTAGGGTCGTTCAGTCATTTATAATGCATATCTCCCAGGGCTAGGGTTGTCCAGTCATTTATAATGCGTATCTCCCAGGGCTAGGGTCGTCCAGTCATTTATAATGTGTATCACCCAGGGCTAGGGTCATCCAGTCATTTATAATGTGTATCTCCTAGGGCTAGGGTCGTCCAGTCATTTATAATGTGTATCACCCAGGGCTAGGGTCATCCAGTCATTTATAATGTGTATCTCCTAGGGCTAGGTTAATCCAGTCATTTATAATGTGTATCTCCCAGGGCTAGGGTCGTCCAGTCATTTATAATGTGTATCTCCTAGGGCTAGGGTCGTCCAGTCATTTATAATGCGTATCTCCCAGGGCTAGGGGTCCAGTCATTTTATAATGCAGTTAATCCAGTCATTTATAATGTGTATCTCCTAGGGCTAGGGTCGTCCAGTCATTTATAATGTGTATCTCCTAGGGCTAGGTTAATCCAGTCATTTATAATGTGTATCTCCTAGGGCTAGGGTCGTCCAGTCATTTATAATGTGTATCTCCTAGGGCTAGGTTAATCCAGTCATTTATAATGTGTATCTCCTAGGGCTAGGGTCGTCCAGTCATTTATAATGTGTTTCACCCAGGGCTAGGGTCGTCCAGTCATTTATAATGTGTATCTCCTAGGGCTAGGGTCATCCAGTCATTTATAATGTGTATCTCCTAGGGCTAGGGTCGTCCAGTCATTTATAATGTGTATCTCCTAGGGCTAGGGTCATCCAGTCATTTATAATGTGTATCTCCCAGGGCTAGGGTCGTCCAGTCATTTATAATGTGTATCTCCTAGGGCTAGGGTCGTCCAGCCATTTATAATGTGTTTCACCCAGGGCTAGGGTCATCCAGTCATTTATAATGTGTATCTCCTAGGGCTAGGGTCGTCCAGTCATTTATAATGTGTTTCACCCAGGGCTAGGGTCATCCAGTCATTTATAATGTGTATCACCCAGGGCTAGGGTCGTCCAGTCATTTATAATGTGTTTCACCCAGGGCTAGGGTCGTCCAGTCATTTATAATGTGTATCACCCAGGGCTAGGGTCATCCAGTCATTTATAATGTGTATCTCCTAGGGCTAGGGTTCGTCCAGTCATTTATAATGTGTTTCACCCAGGGCTAGGGTCATCCAGTTATTTATAATGTGTATCTCCTAGGGCTAGGGTCGTCCAGTCATTTATAATGTGTATCTCCTAGGGCTAGGGTCATCCAGTCATTTATAATGTGTATCTCCTAGGGCTAGGGTCGTCCAGTCATTTATAATGTGTTTCACCCAGGGCTAGGGTCATCCAGTTATTTATAATGTGTATCTCCTAGGGCTAGGGTCATCCAGTCATTTATAATGTGTATCTCCTAGGGCTAGGGTCGTCCAGTCATTTATAATGTGTATCTCCTAGGGCTAGGGTCATCCAGTCATTTATAATGTGTATCTCCTAGGGCTAGGGTCGTCCAGTCATTTATAATGTGTATCTCCTAGGGCTAGGGTCATCCAGTCATTTATAATGTGTATCTCCTAGGGCTAGGGTCGTCCAGTCATTTATAATGTGTATCTCCTAGGGCTAGGGTCATCCAGTTATTTATAATGTGTATCTCCTAGGGCTAGGGTCGTCCAGTCATTTATAATGTGTATCTCCTAGGGCTAGGGTCATCCAGTTATTTATAATGTGTATCTCCTAGGGCTAGGGTCGTCCAGTCATTTATAATGTGTATCTCCTAGGGCTAGGGTCGTCCAGCCATTTATAATGTGTATCTCCTAGGGCTAGGGTCATCCAGTTATTTATAATGTGTATCTCCTAGGGCTAGGGTCATCCAGTTATTTATAATGTGTTTCTCCCAGGGCTAGGGTCATCCAGTTATTTATAATGTGTATCTCCTAGGGCTAGGGTCATCCAGTTATTTATAATGTGTATCTCCTAGGGCTAGGGTCATCCAGTCATTTATAATGTGTTTCACCCAGGGCTAGGGTCATCCAGTTATTTATAATGTGTATCTCCTAGGGCTAGGGTCATCCAGTTATTTATAATGTGTATCTCCTAGGGCTAGGGTCGTCCAGTCATTTATAATGTGTATCTCCTAGGGCTAGGGTCGTCCAGTCATTTATAATGTGTATCTCCTAGGGCTAGGGTCATCCAGTTATTTATAATGTGTATCTCCTAGGGCTAGGGTCATCCAGTCATTTATAATGTGTATCTCCCAGGGCTAGGGTCATCCAGTCATTTATAATGTGTATCTCCTAGGGCTAGGGTCATCCAGTTATTTATAATGTGTATCTCCTAGGGCTAGGGTCGTCCAGTCATTTATAATGTGTATCTCCCAGGGCTAGGGTCATCCAGTTATTTATAATGTGTATCTCCTAGGGCTAGGTTAGGGTCATCCAGTTATTTATAATGTGTTTCACCCAGGGCTAGGGTCATCCAGTTATTTATAATGTGTTTCACCCAGGGCTAGGGTCATCCAGTTATTTATAATGTGTATCTCCCAGGGCTAGGGTCATCCAGTTATTTATAATGTGTATCTCCTAGGGCTAGGGTCATCCAGTTATTTATAATGTGTTTCACCCAGGGCTAGGGTCATCCAGTTATTTATAATGTGTATCTCCTAGGGCTAGGGTCGTCCAGTCATTTATAATGTGTTTCACCCAGGGCTAGGGTCATCCAGTTATTTATAATGTGTATCTCCTAGGGCTAGGGTTGTCCAAGTCATTTCTTTCTTTTGTTATTTCTACATCCCATCCTATTACCTCATTGTTCTAAGTTCCTCCAACAAAAGCGTCCGTGTTCGTTTTCTCTCAGCAGGGGCAGAAAAGAACAAACCAATAATTCAACAATAACAGTCCAAGCAGGGTTGAATGCCTCTAGGTGTGACGCTTTCAGACGACTCATCTAGGTCTCTCTTCAACTTTTAAAACGTTCTTATTGAATTACACAGGTTGTTAGGCTGAACGTGAGCGAACTACCCTACCTCCCCCCTGGGGTTTGACCTGCACGTGACCTGGAAACAAACCCTTCTGTCGACCCTTAAAGCGTGTGTGTGTGTGCATGCATGGAGTGTGTGGGAGCCTGTTAACACGTCCCTATACACCATGGACATGGCGGTGCTTTGTGTAAATTGTATTTACATGAAATTGTGAACACACCCCCCTTCTCCCCATGGGATCTGAACCATTTCCGTTGGCCTGTAAAGCACATGTGTGTGTGGGTGTCTGCTTACTGTGACCCTACCTAGCCGACACCTTGGACATGAGAGAAAACACAACACATCCTGCCGTGTCTTCTTCTTGTCTTCTTCCAATGTGCAGTCAGTGGAACTGTGCTCATTATACTGTCTCTGTATAATGTCTATACTGTATATCTCTGCTGCTGGGTGAAAAACGACAGTCGGAATTGTTCACGTTAAAATAAAACGTTTTGAGGGGACAAGTCGGTGTGTGGGTCTCCTTTATGCATTTAGAAAAGCAGTGGATGAGTGATAGTGTAACTAGAGAGAGAGAATAAAAAAATATCCTCTGTGTTCAACATAGAACACCAAATATTGCATGCAGAGCCGAATTAGGCCGATACCCGCTAATGATCTAAATCCAGAAAAAAGCTGTTCAATTCTACAACCACCTAAACGGAAGCAATTCACAAACCTTCCATAACAAAGCCATCACCTACAGAGAGATGAACTTTGAGAAGAGTCCCCTAATAAGCTGGTCCACAATTAGACCCAACCAAATCATGAGAAAACAAAAAGATAATTACTTGACACAGTGGAAAGAATTAACAAAAAAACTGAGCAAACTAGAATGCTATTTGGCCCTAAACAGAGAGTACACAGTGGCAGAATACCTGACCACTGTGACTGACACAAACTTAAGGAAAGCTTTGACTATGTACAGACTCAGTGAGCATAGCCTTGCTATTGAGAAAGGCCGCCGTAGGCAGACTTGGCTCTCAAGAGAAAACAGGCTGTTCACACTGCCCATAAAATGAGGTGGAATCTGAGCTGCACTTCCTAGCCTGCCAAATGTAAGACCATATTAGAGACACAGATTTCCCTCAGATTACACAGACCCACAAATAATTTGAAAACAAATCCAATTTTGATAAACTCCCATATCTATTGGGTGAATTACCACAGTGTGCCATCACAGCAGCAAGATTTGTGACCTGTTGTTGCCACAAGACAAAGGCAACCAGTGAAGAACAAACACCATTGTTATCAGGTTTCAGGTAAGACCCAGATGCAGACAGTGTCGAAGAAACAACGGTTTATTTCTAGTACAGGGGCAGGCTCAGGGTCAGGGTCAGGGCAGGCAGAAAGGTCAAAACCGGGAAGGACTAGAAAACAGGCGCAAGACCAGACAGGCGCAGGGGCACAAACGCTGGTAGGTTTCACGAAACAAACTGAACTGGCAACAGACGAACACGGGTACAAATACACTGGGGAAGATGGGGATGATGGGGAAGATGGGGATGATGGGGATGATGGGGATGATGGGGAAGATGGGCAACACCTGTAGGGGGTGGAGACAAGCACAAAGACAGGTGAATCAGATCAGGGTGTGACAATTGTAAATACAACCCATGTTTATTTTCCCTTTTGCACTTTAACTATTTGCACATCTTTTTTTTAATGTGAAATAACAGGGCTGTGAATGTGATATAATTGTGGACAGGGACATCCACAGAACACAAGCCTGAACTTATATCATCACTCCCCTAGAGCTGTGATAAGAGTATTTTGAGGCTTGTGTCTGTTAAACACATCATGAAAAACATAACAGTCAGTTTGGTTGACAGAAACATTCTGTGCTGGATGTGTAATACGTTTGTCTTTACGAGTTACTATGAGAAACGGTTCACTTTGAAGCTGAAGCACTCAGTTGAAAGCTTAATAAGGGCTTCACTATACATTCAGTAATTGAATACATACTGTATTGAACTTCCATGTTGTTAAAAATATTTGTTAGTCTGATGTGATTAATAAGGAGCATCCAGACGTGATGAATTTATGAAATTACTTCTTCCAATTATTGATAAACATGCACCTGTTAAGAAACTGACCGTTAGAACTGTTGAGGCTCCATGGATTGATGAGGAATTGGAAGACTGTCTGGATGAAAGAGATGGGGGCAACAGGAAGTGGATGGATGAGGAATTGAAAGACTGTCTGGATGAAAGAGATGGGGGCAACAGGAAGTGGCTAATAAGTCTGGCTGCACATCTGACTGGCTGACTTACTGCAAATTGAGAAATGTTGTGACTAAAGTCAACAACAACAACAAGAAACTATATTATGAAGCCAAGATCAATGATATAGAGAAGTGAGGAAGAAAACTTCTGAGTACTTTAAATGATATTATGGGCAGAAAGACAAAATGTAACTTTTATTGAATCAGATGCCTTATTCATCACACAACCATTTGATGTTGCTAATTATTTTAATGCTTACTTCATTGGCAAAGTGTGCAAACAGGCAGGAAAACAAGAAACAGTGAGCCATCGTACTCACGCATTATAAAAAACTAGTAATGAAAGGAAAGCAGTGCAAGTTTGAATTTTGTGAAGTTAGTGTGGGAGAGGTGGAACAATTATTGTTATTGATCAATAATGACAATCTTCCTGGCATTGACAACTTAGATGGAAAACTACTGAGGATGGTAGCTGACTCTATAGCCACTCCTATCTGTCATATAAACTCAGCGAATAAAGAAACGTCCTTTATTTTCAGCAAACTTAACGTGTAAATATTTGTATGAACATAAGATTCAACAACTGAGACATAAACTGAACAAGTTCCACAGACATGTGACTAAAATAAATGGAATAATGTGTCCCTGAACAAAGGGTGAGTCAAAAGTAACAGTCAGTATCTGGTGTGGCCACCAGCTGCATTAAGTACTGCAGTGCATCTCCTCCTCATGGACTGCACCAGATTTGCCAGTTCTTGCTGTGAGATGTTACCCCACTCTTCCACCAAGGCACCTGCAGGTCCCCGGACATTTCTGGGGGGAATGGCCCTAGCCCTCACCCTCCGATCCAACAGGTCCCAGACGTGCTCAATGCGATTGAGATCCGGGCTCTTCGCTGGCCACGGCAGAACACTGACATTCCTGTCTTGCAGGAAATTACGCACAGAACGAGCAGTATGGCTGGTGGCGTTGTCATGCTGGAGGGTCATGTCAGGATAAACCTGCAGGAAGGGTACCACATGAGGGAGGAGGATGTCTTCCCTGTAACGCACAGCGTTGAGATTGCCTGCAATGACAACAAGCTCAGTTTGATGATGTTGTGACACACCGCCCCAGACCATGACGGAGCCTCCACCTCCAAATTGATCCCGCACCAGAGTACAGGCCTTGGTGTAACACTCATTCCTTCGACGATAAACGCAAATCCGACCATCACCCCCGGTGAGACAAAACCGCGACTCATCAGTGAAGAGCACTTTTTGCCAGTCCTGTCTGGTCCAGCGATGGTGGGTTTGTGTCCATAGGCGATGTTGTTGCCAGTGATGTCTGATGAGGACCTGCCTTACAACAGGCCTACAAGCCTTCAGTCCAGCTTCTCTCAGCCTATTGCGGACAATCTGAGCACTGATGGAGGAATTGTGCGTTGCTGGTGTAACTTGGGCAGTTGTTGTTGCCATCCTGTACCTCAAATCAAATCAAATAAAATGTTATTTGTCACATACACATGGTTAGCAGATGTTAATGCGAGTGTAGCGAAATGCTTGTGCTTCTAGTTCCGACAATGCCGTAATAACCAACAAGTAATCTAACTAACAATTCCAAAACTACTGTCTTATACACAGTGTAAGGGGATAAAGAATATGTACATAAGGATAAATGAATGAGTGATGGTACAGAGCAGCATAGGCAAGATACAGTAGCTGATATCGAGTACAGTATATACATATGAGATGAGTATGTAAACAAAGTGGCATAGTTTAAGTGGCTAGTGATACGTGTATTACATAAGGATGCAGTCGATGATATAGAGTACAGTATATACGTATGCATATGAGATGAATAATGTAGGGTATGTAAACATTATATAAGGTAGCATTGTTTAAAGTGGCTAGTGATATATTTACATCATTTCCCATCAATTCCCATTATTAAAGTGGCTGGAGTTGAGTCAGTGTCAGTGTGTTGGCAGCAGCCACTCAATGTTAGTGGTGGCTGTTTAACAGTCTGATGGCCTTGAGATAGAAGCTGTTTTTCAGTCTCTCGGTCCCAGCTTTGATGCACCTGTACTGACCTCGCCTTCTGGATGATAGCGGGGTGAACAGGCAGTGGCTCGGGTGGTTGATGTCCTTGATGATCTTTATGGCCTTCCTGTAACATCGGGTGGTGTAGGTGTCCTGGAGGGCAGGTAGTTTGCCCCCGGTGATGCGTTGTGCATACCACACTACCCTCTGGAGAGCCTTACGGTTGAGGGCGGAGCAGTTGCCGTACCAGGCGGTGATACAGCCCGCCAGGATGCTCTCGATTGTGCATCTGTAGAAGTTTGTGAGTGCTTTTGGTGACAAGCCGAATTTCTTCAGCCTCCTGAGGTTGAAGAGGCGCTGCTGCGCCTTCTTCACGATGCTGTCTGTGTGAGTGGACCAATTCAGTTTGTCTGTGATGTGTATGCCGAGGAACTTAAAACTTGCTACCCTCTCCACTACTGTTCCATCGATGTGGATAGGGGGGTGTTCCCTCTGCTGTTTCCTGAAGTCCACAATCATCTCCTTAGTTTTGTTGACATTGAGTGTGAGGTTGTTTTCCTGACACCACACTCCGAGGGCCCTCACCTCCTCCCTGTAGGCCGTCTCGTCGTTGTTGGTAATCAAGCCTACCACTGTTGTGTCGTCCGCAAACTTAATGATTGAGTTGGAGGGGTGCGTGGCCACGCAGTCGTGGGTGAACAGGGAGTACAGGAGAGGGCTCAGAACGCACCCTTGTGGGGCCCCAGTGTTGAGGATCAGCGGGGAGGAGATGTTGTTGCCTACCCTCACCACCTGGGGGCGGCCCGTCAGGAAGTCCAGTACCCAGTTGCACAGGGCGGGGTCGAGACCCAGGGTCTCGAGCTTGATGACGAGCTTGGAGGGTACTATGGTGTTGAATGCCGAGCTGTAGTCGATGAACAGCATTCTCACATAGGTATTCCTCTTGTCCAGATGGGTTAGGGCAGTGTGCAGTGTGGTTGAGATTGCATCGTCTGTGGACCTATTTGGGCGGTAAGCAAATTGGAGTGGGTCTAGGGTGTCAGGTAGGGTGGAGGTGATATGGTCCTTGACTAGTCTCTCAAAGCACTTCATGATGACGGAAGTGAGTGCTACGGGCGGTAGTCGTTTAGCTCAGTTACCTTAGCTTTCTTGGGAACAGGAACAATGGTGGCCCTCTTGAAGCATGTGGGAACAGCAGACTGGTATAGGGATTGATTGAATATGTCCGTAAACACACCGGCCAGCTGGTCTGCGCATGCTCTGAGGGCGCGGCTGGGGATGCCGTCTGGGCCTGCAGCCTTGCGAGGGTTAACACGTTTAAATGTCTTACTCACCTCGGCTGCAGTGAAGGAGAGACCGCATGTTTTCATTGCAGGCCGTGTCAGTGGCACTGTATTGTCCTCAAAGCGGGCAAAAAAGTTATTTAGTCTGCCTGGGAGCAAGACATCCTGGTCCGTGACTGGGCTGGATTTCTTCCTGTAGTCCGTGATTGCCTGTAGACCCTGCCACATGCCTCTTGTGTCTTAGCCGTTGAATTGAGATTCTACTTTGTCTCTGTACTGACGCTTAGCTTGTCCCACAGGTGTGGTGTTCGGATGTACCGATCCTGTGCAGGTGTTGTTACACGTGGTCTGCCACTGTGAGGACAATCAGCTGTCCGTCCTGTCTCCCTGTAGCACTGTCTCCCTGTAGCACTTAGGCATCTCACAGTACAGACATTGCAATTTATTACCCTGGCCACATCTGCAGTCCTCATGCCTCCTTGCAGCATGCCTAAGGCACGTTCACTCAGATGAGCAGGGACCCTGGGAATCGTTATTTTTGTGTTTTTCAGAGTCACTAGAAAGGCCTCTGTAATGTCCTGCGTTTTCATAACTGTGACCTTAATTGTCTCCGTTTGTAAGCTGTTAGTGTCTTAACGACCATACACAGATGCATGTTCATTAATTGTTTTAGCATGGGAAACAGTGTTTAAACCCTTTCCAATGAAGATCGGTGAAGTTATTTGGATTTTTATGAATTATCTTTGAAAGACAGGGTCCTGAAAAAGGGACGTTTCTTTTTTTGCTGAGTTTATTTAATCTCAGCCTAGAGGAACGTTTTTGTCCTCAGGCCTGGAAGGAAGCCAAAGTCATTTGTGTTTTGACCAAATACAACGCAACTCTGTAAACAAATTAAAAACAGCATGCTTATAGAGAAAGGCACTCAACATGTACCCTATTGACACAAATGACTGATGATTGGTTGAAAGAAATTAATAATAAATAGATTGTGGGAGCACTTCCTAGATTAGATTTCCATGCAGCCTTTCATATTATTGCAAATCATTCCCTAAGTTCTAGACCTCAGCTGAATTTGGTAATGAATGGTGTGACTGTTGAACAAGTTGAGGAGACTAAATTACTTGGGGTTACCTTAGATCGTAAACTGTCATGGTCAAAACACCTGTCTGTATAAGGTCCAACAGTTGACAGTTCATGTCAGAACACAAACCAAGCCATGACGTTGAAGGAATTGTCTGTAGAGCCCGAGACAGGATTGTGTCGAGGCACAGATCTGGGGAAGGTTACCAAAACATGTCTGTAGTATTGAAGGTCCCCAAGAACACAGTGGCCTCCATCATTCTTAAATGGAAGAACTTTGGAACCACCAAGACTCTTCTTAGAGCTGGACGTCCGGCCAAACTGAGCAATCGGGGGAGAAGGGCCTTGGTCATGGAGGTGACAAAGAAACCAATGGTCACTCTGACAGAGCTCCAGAGTTCCTCTGGGGAGATGGGAGCATCTTCCAGAAGGTCAACCATCTCTGCAGCACTCCACCAATCAGGCCTTTATGGTAGAGTCAGACAAAAGCCACTCCTCAGTGAAATGCACATGACAGCCCACTTGGAGTTTGCCAAAAGGCACCTAAAGACTCTCAGACCATGAGAAACAAGAATCTCTGGTCTGATGAAACCAATATTGAACTATTTGGCCTGAATGCCAAGCGTCACATCTGGAGGAAACCTGGCACCATCCCTACGGTGAAGCATGGTGGAGGCAACATCATGCTGTGGGGATGTTTTTCAGCGGCAGGGACTGGAAGACTTGTCAGGATCGAGGGAAAGATTAACGGAGTAAATTACCGAGAGATCCTTGATAAAAACCTGCTCTAGAGTGCTCAGGACCTCAGCCTTCCATCAGGACATAAGCACACAGCCAAGACAACACAGGAGTGGCTTCGGGACAAGTCTCTGAATGTCCTTGAGTGGTCCAGCCAGAGGCTCTAGTTTTGTCTTATCTTGATTATGGTCCAGTTGTGTGGTCGAGTCCTGCAAGGAAATACCTAGTTAAACTTCAGCTGGCCCAGAACAGAGCAGCACATCTTGCTCTTGATGTAATCAGAGATCTGATATAAATACTATGCAGGCGAATCTCTCTTGGCTAAGAGTTTAGGAGAGACTGACTGCATCACTTCTTTTTATAAGAAATATTGATGTGTTGAAAATTCCAAATTGTTTGCATAGTCAACTTACACACAGCTCTGACACACACACTTATCCCATCAAACATGCCACCAGGGGTCTTTTCACATTCCCCAAATCCAGAACGAATTTAAGAAAGCGTACAGTATTATATAGAGCCCTTATTGCATGGAACTCCCTTTAATCTCATATTGCTCAAATGAACGGCAAACCTGGTTTAAAAAACAGATACAGCAACACCTCATGGCCTCTCCCTTATTTGACCTAGATAGTTTGTGTGTATGTATTGATATGTAGGCTACGTGTGCCTTTTTTAAATTGATGTAGTTCTGTCCTTGAGCTGTTCTTGTCTATTAATGTTCTGTATTATGTCATGGTTCATGTTTTGTGTTGGACTCCAGGAAGAGTAGCTGCTGCTTTCACAACAGCTAATGGGGATCCTAATAAAATACCAAATCAGTGTAGATGAAGGGGAGGAGACAGGTTAAAGAAGGATTTTTAAGCCTTGAGACAATTGAGACATGGATTGTGCATGTGGGCCATTCAGAGGGTGAATAGGCTAAACAAAAGATTTAAGGGAACGGGGGTATTGTAGTAGGTGCCAGGCGCACCGGTTTGTGTCAAAAACTGCTGTGTTTTTCACGCTCAACAGTATTCCCATGTGTATCAAGAATGATCCACCAACCAATAGACATCCAGCCAACTTGACACAACTGTGGGAAGCATTGGAGTCAACATGGGCCAGCATCCCTGTGGAACACTTGACACCTTGTAGAGTCCATGCCCTGACGAATCGAGGATGTTCTGAGGGCAAAGGGGGAGATGCAACTCAACATTAGGAAGGTGTTCTTAATGTTCAGTGTATAAACTGGATAATTAGTTCATTAATTATAATTATTCTTGCAAAGCATGTAGACACTTTAAACTATTATAGTAATCGGTGCATGAAACCGTGCTCACTACTGTTTCCCCCAATTCCACAGAAATCACATTCAACAGATGTGTATTACTTCATTGTGCAATAATTCATTTCACTTTGGTCTGGACAGTTGTTCCGAAGACGTAAACTAACAAGATTCAGTTCAACTCTTTTCCGCACAAACCATTTCCATTAATGCAGATGGAGAGAAAATAAACTTATGTCTGGGAAAAGTCACTCAGTCTGAAACTAACTACAGACACACATGCATGCACATTCACACACACAGTACAGTACAGTGGAAAACTTGCAAAACACAGAAGCCTGCCCTGGACCAGCCCTGGACCAATCAGAGTAATCTGAATAATACAGTAGTTCCTGTGAGCCCTTTATTCTGTCTTCTAACAACTATGTCATCATGCCTCCACCTGTAGAGACTCACTGTCTGTCTTTCTGACTGTCTGTCTGTCTCCCCGTCTGTCTCCCTGTCTGTCTCCCCGTCTGTCTGTCTGTCTGTCTGTCTGTCTGTCTGTCTGTCTGTCTGTCTGTCTGTCTGTCTGTCTGTCTGTCTGTCTGTCTGTCTGTCTGTCTGTCTGTCTGTCTCCCTGTCTGTCTCTGTCTGTCTGTCTGTCTGTCTGTCTGTCTCCCTGTCTCCCTGTCAGTCTCCCTGTTGTTCTGTCTGTCTGTCCTGAGGAATAAAAGTGAGATTGGGTTGTTGGCATGGCATTTTGGCATACCCACAAACCCTTGCTAAAGATCCAAAGCAAGGGTACATATACAGTGCCTTCGGTAAGTATTTTTCCACATTTTGTTATGTTACAGCCTTATTCTAAAATTGATTAAATAGTTATTATTACCCCCTCAGCAATCTACACACAATACCCTATGACATCACAATACCCTATAATGACATCACAATACCCTATAATGACAAAGCAGAAACAGGTTTGTAGACATTTCTGCTTATTTATTTTTTTAATTACTTAAATAATACATTTACATTTGTATTCAGACCCTTTACTCAGTACTTTGTTGAAGCACCTTTGGTAGAGATTACAGCCTTGAGTCTTCTTGGGTATGACGCTATAAGCTTGGCACACCTGTATTTGGGGAGTTTCTCTTATTCTTCTCTGCAGATCCTCTCAAGCTCTGTCAGGTTGAATGGGGAGCGTTGCTGCACAGCTATTTTCAGGTCTCTCCAGAGATGTTCGATCAGGTTCAAGTCCAGGCTCTGGCTGCGCCACTCAAGGACATTCAGAGACTTGTCCCGAAGCCACTCCTGCATTGTCTTGGCTATGCGATTAGGGTCGTTGTCCTGTTTAAAGGTGAACCTTCGCCCCAGTCTGAGGTCTGGAGCAGGTTTTCATCAAGGATCTCTCTGTACTTTGCTCCGTTCATCTTTCCCTCGATTCTGACTAGTCTCCCAGTCCCTGCCGCTGAAAAACATTCCCACCACCATGCTTCACCGTAGGGATGTTGCCAAGTTTCCTCCAGATGTGACGCTTGGCATTCAGGCCAAATAGTTAAATATTGGTTTCATCAGACCAGAGAATCTTGTTTCTCATGGTCTGTGAGACTTTAGGTGCCTTCTGGCAAACTCCAAGCGGACTGTCATGTGCCTTTTACTGTGGAGTGGCTTCCGTCTAGCCACTCTGTCATAAAGGCCTGATTGGTGGAGTGCTGCAGAAATGGTTGTCCTTCTGGAAGGATCTCCCATCTCCACAGAGGAACTCTAGAGCTCTGTCAGAGTGCCCATTTGGTTCTTGGTCACTTCCCTCACCCGATTGCTCAGTTTGGCCGGGCAGCCAGCTCTAAGAAGAGTCTTGGTGGTTCCAAACTTCTTCCATTTAAGAAAGATGGAGGTCACTGTGTTCTTGGGGACCTTCAATGCGGCAGACATTTTTGGTACCCTTCCCCAGATCTGTGCCTCGACACAATCCTGTCTCAGAGCGCTACAGACAATTCCATTCACCTCATGGCTTGTTTTTTCTCTCTGACATGCACTGTCAACTGTGGGACCTTATATAGACAGGTGTGTGCCTTTCCATATCATGTCCAATCAATTGAATTTACTACAGGTGGACTTAGATCAAGTTGCAGAAACGTCTCAAGGATGATCAATGGAAAGAGGATGCACTCGAGCTCAATTTCAAGTCTCATAGCAAAGGGTCTGAATACTTACAGTACCAGTCAAAAGTTTGGACACACCCACACAAGGGTTTTTCTTCTTTTTTTTTTACTACTTTCTACATTGTAGAATAATAGTGAAGACCTCAAAACTATGAAATAACACATATGGAATCATGTATTAACCAAAAAAAGTGGTATTATATTTTAGATTCTTCAAAGTAGCCACCCTTCACCTGGAATGCTTTTCCAACAGTATTGAAGGAGTTCCCACATATGCTGAGCACTTGCTGGTTGCTTTTCCTTTACTCTGTGGTCCAACTCATCCCAAACCATCTCAATTGGGTTGAGGTTGGGTGATTGTGGAGGTCAGGTCATCTGATGCAGCACTCCGTCACTCACATCACTCACATACTCCGTCATACACAGCCTGGAGGTGTGTTGGGTCATTGTCCTGTTGAAAAACAAATGATAGTCCCACTGAGCACAAACCAGATCGGATGGAATATCGCTGCAGAATGCTGTGGTAGCCATGTATGTTAAGTGTGCCTTGAATTTTAAATAAATCACTGACAGTGTCACTAGCAAAGCACCCCCACACCTCCTCCTTGCTTCACGGTGGGAACATGCGGAGATCATCTGTTTACCTACTCTGCGTCTCACAAAGACACGACGGTTGGAACCAAAATTCTCAAAAGGACAGATTTCCACCGGTTTAATGTCCATTGCTCGTGTTTCTTGGCCCAAGCAAGTCTCTTCTTCATATTGGTGTATTTTATTGGTGTTTTCATTGCAGAAATTCGACCATGAAGGTCTGATTCACACAGTCTCCTCTGAACAGTTGATGTTGGGATGTGTCTGTTATATGTGTCTGCATTTATCTGCAATTTCTGAGGCTGGTAACACTAATGAACTTATCCTCTGCAGCAGAGGGAACTCTGGGTCTTCCTTTCCTCATGAGAGCCAGTTAACTTAATGAACTTATCCTCTGCAGCAGAGGTAACTCTGGGTCTTCCTTTCCTCATGAGAACCAGTTAACTTAATGAACTTATCCTCTGCAGCAGAGGTAACTCTGGGTCTTCCTTTCCTCATGAGAACCAGTTAACTTAATGAACTTATCCTCTGCAGCAGAGGGAACTCTGGGTCTTCCTTTCCCCATGAGAGCCAGTTAACTTAATGAACTTATCCTCTGCAGCAGAGGGAACTCTGGGTCTTCCTTTCCTCATGAGAGCCAGTTAACTTAATGAACTTATCCTCTGCAGCAGAGGTAACTCTGGGTCTTCCTTTCCTCATGAGAGCCAGTTAACTTAATGAACTTATCCTCTGCAGCAGAGGTAACTCTGGGTCTTCCTTTCCTCATGAGAACCAGTTAACTTAATGAACTTATCCTCTGCAGCAGAGGTAACTCTGGGTCTTCCTTTCCTCATGAGAGCCAGTTAACTTAATGAACTTATCCTCTGCAGCAGAGGTAACTCTGGGTCTTCCTTTCCTCATGAGAACCAGTTAACTTAATGAACTTATCCTCTGCAGCAGAGGGAACTCTGGGTCTTCCTTTCCTGTGGCGGTCCTCATGAGAGCCAGTTTCATCATAGCGCTTAATGGTTTACTTGACGAAACTTTCAAAGTTCTTGAAATTTTCAGAATTGACTGACCTTCATGTCTTACAGTAATGATGGACTATCGTTTCTCGTTGCTTATTGGAGCTCTTCTTTTTTTTTGAATTTTACCCCTTTTTCTCCCCAATTTCGTGGTATCCAATTGTTGTAGTAGCTACTATCTTGTCTTAGCTACAACTCCCGTACGGGCTCGGGAGAGACGAAGGTTGAAAGTCATGCGTCCTCCAATACACAACCCAACCAAGCCGCACTGCTTCTTAACACAGCGCGCATCCAACCCGGAAGCCAGCCACACCAATGTGTCGGAGGAAACACCGTGCACCTGGCCACCTTGGTTAGCGCACACTGCACCCGGCCCGCCACAGGAGTCGCTGGTGCGCGATGAGACAAGGATACCCCTACCGACCATTAAGTTAACCTCCCTAACCCGGACGACGCTAGGGCAATTGTGCGTCGCCCCACGGACCTCCCGGTTACGACAGAGCCTGGGCGCGAACCCAGGGACTCTGATGGCACAGCTGGCACTGCAGTACAGCGCCCTTAACCACTGCGCCACCCGGGAGGCCATTGGAGCTCTTCTTGCCATAATATGGACTTCGTCTTTTACCAAATAGGGCTGTCTTCTGTATACCAACCGTACCTTGTCACAACACAACTAATTGGCTCAAATGCGTTAAGAAGGAAATAAATTCCACAAATTAACTTTTAAAAAGGCACAACTGTTAATTGAAATGCATTCCAGGTGACTACCTCATGAAGCTGGTTGAGAGAATGCCAAGAGTGTGCAAAGCTGTCATCTAGGCAAAAGGTGGCTACTTTGAAGAATCTTAAATATAACATATTTTGATTTGTTTAACCCTTTTTGGTTACTACCTGATTTCATACGTGTTATTTCATAGTTTTGATGTCTTCACTATTATTCTACAATGTAGAATGTAGTAAAAAGAAATAAAAACCCTGGAATGAGTAGGTGTGTCCAAACCTTTGACTGGTATGTATGTAAATAAGGTATTTCTGTTTTTTTGGAAAACTACTTTTACATCCATGTTCTCTCTCTATCTTTCTCTTTATCCCAACTCTCTCAATTCAATTCAATTCAATTCAAGGGGCTTTTTTTAAACTCTCTCTCTATCTCTATATCCCAACTCTCTCTTTCTCTCTCTTTCTCTATATCCCAACTCTCTCTCTCTATCTTTCTCCCAACTCTCTCTCTCTATCTTTCTCCCAACTCTCTCTCTCTCTATCTTTCTCTTTATCCCAACTCTCTCTCTCTCTATCTTTCTCTTTCTCGCAACTCTCTCTCTCTATCTTTCTCTTTCTCCCAGCTCTCTATCTTTCTCTTTCTCCCAACTCTCTCTCTCTATCTTTCTCCCAACTCTCTCTCTCTATCTTTCTCCCAACTCTCTCTCTCTCTATCTTTCTCTATATCCCAACTCTCTCTCTCTCTATCTTTCTCTTTCTCGCAACTCTCTCTCTCTATCTTTCTCTTTCTCCCAGCTCTCTATCTTTCTCTTTCTCCCAACTCTCTCTCTCTATCTTTCTCCCAACTCTCTCTCTCTATCTGTCTCCCAACTCTCTCTCAACTCTCTCTCTCCCATATAAAAGGGTTTCCTCCACTGTTGTGCCTGAGCATCCACTGAGCCATTGGGTCCTGGAGACCAGATATTGTCCTTGCCTGATGCCTGGCTCAGCTGCCACGGGGCATAACTACCCACAGGCTCTCCGTCATGCTGCTGTGAAGCCCTGTCAGTTAGAGGTCAGGAAACAGAGTTGCTTCAGGGAGCATCTGCAAGACATTTGAGCATAAATATAGCAGTGCAATGATGTTCTTTACCCTCAGCACATCTCAGAGTTAGCTAGTCACTGAAATCGTGTTCTGACTGTCTCTTTTTCCATCCGACAGAGTTGAACTGTCTTTATTGGCCTGACAGAACACATTCACAGCCAATGTAACGTTGCCATACACGCAGCAATAAAACAACTAAAATCATTCATTTGGGATTTTAACGGATAGTAAACAAAACAGGATACACAGCCATGGAATTACAGTATGTGTGAAATCTTTGTTTATCAAAGATGATGAATTATTCTCGGCTCACACTGCAGACATCCCTCCCAGCGGTCTGTCTCTGTCTCCTACTCCTCTCAAAGCCTATAGAAAATCTTGTCACAGGATGGAATTTCACTGGATATTTGTGGTTGTCAGATTATTTCTCTCAATTTCTTAATTAAAGACTGGATTTTGATTGACTATTTTGATGGATATTGTGACTGCTTTCTATAGGCCAACTGGATGAATAGATGTAATACAAATTCTGTGTCTGTCTCATCCCTACACATCTCTCTCTCTCTGCTACCTACACATTAATCTGTCTCAACCCTACACATCTCTCTCTCTCTGCTACATACACATTAATCTGTCTCAACCCCTACACATCTCTCTCTCTCTCTGCTACATACACATTAATCTGTCTCAATCCATCTCTCTCTCTCTCCTACACACTCATTAATCTGTCTCAACCCCTACACATCTCTCTCTCTCTGCTACATACACATTAATCTGTCTCAACCCCTACACATCTCTCTCTCTCTCTCTGCTACATACACATTAATCTGTCTCAACCCCTACACATCTCTCTCTCTCTGCTACATACACATTAATCTGTCTCAACCCATCTCTCTCTCTCTGCTACCTACACATGAATCTGTCTCATCCCCTACACATCTCTCTCTCTCTGCTACCTACACATTAATCTGTCTCAACCCCTACACATCTCTGTCTCTCTGCTACATACACATTAATCTGTCTCAACCCATCTCTCTCTCTCTGCTACATACACATTAATCTGTCTCAACCCCTACACATCTCTCTCTCTCTCTCCTACACACTCATTAATCTGTCTCAACCCCTACACATCTCTCTCTCTCTGCTACATACACATTAATCTGTCTCAACCCCTACACATCTCTCTCTCTCTCTCTGCTACCTACACATGAATCTGTCTCATCCCATCTCTCTCTCTCTCTCCTACATACACATGAATCTGTCTCATCCCATCTCTCTCAATTCAATTCAATTCAAGGGCTTTATTGGCATGGGAAACATGTGTTAACATTGCCAAAGCAAGTGAGGTAGACAACATACAAAGTGAATATATAAAGTGAAAAACAACAAAAATTAACAGTAAACATTACACATACAGAAGTTTCAAAACAGTAAAGACATTACAAATGTCATATTATATATATATATACAGTGTTTTAACAATGTACAAATTGTTAAAGGACACAAGATAAAATAAATAAGCATAAATATGGGTTGTATTTACAATGGTGTTTGTTCTTCACTGGTTGCCCTTTTCTCGTGGCAACAGGTCACAAATCTTGCTGCTGTGATGGCACACTGTGGAATTTCACCCAGTAGATATGGGAGTTTTTCAAAATTGGATTTGTTTTCGAATTCTTTGTGGATCTGTGTAATCTGAGGGAAATATGTCTCTCTAATATGGTCATACATTGGGCAGGAGGTTAGGAAGTGCAGCTCAGTTTCCACCTCATTTTGTGGGCAGTGAGCACATAGCCGGTCTTCTCTTGAGAGCCATGTCTGCCTACGGCGGCCTTTCTCAATAGCAAGGCTATGCTCACTGAGTCTGTACATAGTCAAGGCTTTCCTTAATTTTGGGTCAGTCACAGTGGTCAGGTATTCTGCCGCTGTGTACTCTCTGTTTAGGGCCAAATAGCATTCTAGTTTGCTCTGTTTTTTTTGTTAATTCTTTCCAATGTGTTAAGTAGTTATCTTTTTGTTTTCTCATGATTTGGTTGGGTCTAATTGTGCTGCTGTCCTGGGGCTCTGTAGTGTGTGTTTGTGTTTGTGAACAGAGCCCCAGGACCAGCTTGCTTAGGGGACTCTTCTCCAGGTTCATCTCTCTGTAGGTGATGGCTTTGTTATGGAAGGTTTGTGAATCGCTTCCTTTTAGGTGGTTGTAGAATTTAACAGCTCTTTTCTGGATTTTGATAATTAGAGGGTATCGGCCTAATTCTGCTCTGCATGCATTATTTGGTGTTCTACGTTGTACACGGAGGATATTTTTGCAGAATTCTGCGTGCAAAGTCTCAATTTGGTGTTTGTCCCATTTTGTGAAGTCTTGGTTGGTGAGCGGACCCCAGACCTCACAACCATAAAGGGCAATGGGCTCTATGACTGATTCAAGTATTTTTAGCCAAATCCTAATTGGTATGTTGAAATTTATGTTTCTTTTGATGGCATAGAATGCCCTTCTTGCCTTGTCTCTCAGATCGTTCACAGCTTTGTGGAAGTTACCTGTGGTGCTGATGTTTAGGCCAAGGTATGTATAGTTTTTTGTGTGCTCTAGGGCAACAGTGTCTAGATGGAATTTGTATTTGTGGTCCTGGTGACTGGACCTTTTTTGGAACACCATTATTTTGGTCTTACTGAGATTTACTGTCAGGGCCCAGGTCTGACAGAATCTGTGCATAAGATCTAGGTGCTGCTGTAGGCCCTCCTTGGTTGGTGACAGAAGCACCAGATCATCAGCAAACAGCAGACATTTGACATCGGATTCTAGCAGGGGGAGGCCGGGTGCTGCAGACTTTTCTAGTGCCCGCGCCAATTCGTTGATATATATGTTGAAGAGGGTGGGGCTTAAGCTGCATCCTTGTTTAACCCCACGACCCTGTGTGAAGAAATGTGTGTGTTTTTGCCAATTTTAACTGCACACTTGTTGTTTGTGTACATGGATTTTATAATGTCGTATGTTTTACCCCCAACACCACTTTCCATCAGTTTGTATAGCAGGCCCTCATGCCAGATTGAGATTCTCTCTCTCTCTGCTACATACACATTAATCTGTCTCAACCCTACACATCTCTCTCTCTGCTACATACGGGGCGGCAGGGTAGCCTAGTGGTTAGAGCGTTGGACTAGTAACCGGAAGGTTGCAAGTTCAAACCCCCCAGCTGACAAGATACAAATCTGTTGTTCTGCCCCTGAACAGGCAGTTAACCCACTGTTCCTAGGCCGTCATTGAAAATAAGAATTTGTTCTTAACTGACTTGCCTGGTTAAATAAAGGTTTAAAAAATTTTTTTTTTTAAATACACATTAATCTGTCTCAACCCATCTCTCTCTCTCTGCTACCTACACATTAATCTGTCTCAACCCCTACACATCTCTCTGCCACCTACACATTAATCTGTCTCAACCCCTACACATCTCTCTCTCTCTCTCTGCTACATACACATTAATCTGTCTCAACCCCTACACATCTCTCTCTCTCTCTGCTACATACACATTAATCTGTCTCAACCCCTACACATCTCTCTCTCTCTCTGCTACATACACATTAATCTGTCTCAACCCATCTCTCTCTCTCTCTCTCTCTGCTACATACACATTAATCTGTCTCTCTCTCTCAATTCAAAGGGCTATATTGGGATGGGAAACATATGCCAAAGCAAATGAAATATATAATAAGAGAAATAAACAATCTCTCTCCACCTCCATTAGTCTCTTCCTTTCTATCTCTCTTTCCCTCTCCATCTCCATCCCTCTCTTTTGCCTCCAGCTGTGTGTGTGTGGAACTTATCTCTAGTCAGAAGTCAGGCTGAGGATCAGAGTGGAACTGATCTCTAGTCAGAAGTCAGGCTGAGGATCAGAGTGGAACTTATCTCTAGTCAGAAGTCAGGCTGAGGATCAGAGTGGAACTGATCTCTAGTCAGAAGTCAGGCTGAGGATCAGAGTGGAACTGATCTGATCTCTAGTCAGAAGTCAGGCTGAGGATCAGAGTGGAAGATCTCTAGTGGAACTGAGGATCTGGATCTCTAGTCAGAAGTCAGGCTGAGGATCAGAGTGGAACTGATCTGATCTCTAGTCAGAAGTCAGGCTGAGGATCAGAGTGGAACTGATCTGATCTCTAGTCAGAAGTCAGGCTGAGGATCAGAGTGGAACTGATCTCTAGTCAGAAGTCAGGCTGAGGATCAGAGTGGAACTGATCTCTAGTCAGAAGTCAGGCTGAGGATCAGAGTGGAACTGATCTCTAGTCAGAAGTCAGGCTGAGGATCAGAGTGGAACTGATCTGTAGTCAGAAGTCAGGCTGAGGATCAGAGTGGAACTGATCTGTAGTCAGAAGTCAGGCTGAGGATCAGAGGAAGTGCATACAGCTGGTCTGCAGATCCTCAGATCCTCACACACACACACACACACACACACACACACACACACACACACACACACACACAGATAGTATGAGCGACTTCTTCAAGAAAGCCAAAGAAACTAAAACTATTGCAGCCAGCCAAACGTACATGAGAGAGAGAGTTGTGTTAACGTTTCCACTGCTCTGCCGGGACTCTATGTCCACTGAGGGAAGAGGTCAGGTCAGCCACTAATGATAAAAGCACCAAAGCCTCAGAGAGAGAAAGAAAGAGAGAGAACTCCTGGCTCTAATAGAAACAGGGGTACACGTTTCCACTCACTGAAAGAAGTGTGTGGTTTGGGGGATTTGACCCCTTCATCTCAACAACACCTCAGCTTTACGTAGAGACTGGGTGTCTCTGGGGCCCTACACCGTGTTTACATTATGAGAGGGAGACAGAGAGAAGACCAAGCTGACATTATGAGAGGGAGACAGAGAGAAGACCAAGCTGACATTATGAGAGGGAGACAGAGAGAAGACCAAGCTGACATTATGAGAGGGAGACAGAGAGAAGACCAAGCTGACATTGAGAGAGGAGACAGAGAGGAGACCAAGCTGACAATGAGAGAGGAGACAGAGAGAAGACCAAGCTGACAATGAGAGAGGAGACAGAGAGGAGACCAAGCTGACATTGAGAGAGGAGACAGAGAGAAGACCAAGCTGACATTGAGAGAGGAGACAGAGAGGAGACCAAGCTGACATTGAGAGAGGAGACAGAGAGGAGACCAAGCTGACATTGAGAGAGGAGACCAAGCTAACATTGAGAGAGGAGACAGAGAGGAGACCAAGCTGACAATGAGAGAGGAGACAGAGAGGAGACAGAGAGGAGACCAAGCTGACAATGAGAGGGGAGACAGAGAGGAGACCAAGCTGACAATGAGAGAGGAGACAGAGAGGAGACCAAGCTGACAATGAGAGAGGAGACAGAGAGGAGACCAAGCTGACAATGAGAGAGGAGACAGAGAGGAGACAGAGAGGAGACCAAGCTGACAATGAGAGAGGAGACAGAGAGGAGACAGAGAGGAGACCAAGCTGACAATGAGAGAGGAGACAGAGAGGAGACCAAGCTGACAATGAGAGAGGAGACAGAGAGGAGACCAAGCTGACAATGAGAGAGGAGACAGAGAGGAGACAGAGAGGAGACATATGGTATCAGTACCAAGACAATACTTCTTTATACATCAAACAGGAGGTATGGATGGACGGAGGAACAAGTGGTTTTCCTGTTCTCCACTAGAAGGACGTGGAATGTTAATTTCCTGTCTGGTCTACTGGAAACACTCTGTGTCCCAAATGACACTCTATTTCTACATAGAGCTGCCACTGTGACGATTCCAAACTCTATTATCTATATAGAGCTGCCACTGTGACGATTCCAAACTCTATTATCTATATAGAGCTGCCACAGTGAGGATTCCAAACTTTATCGTCTCTATAGAGCTGCCACTGTGAGGATCCCAAACTTTATTGTCTATATAGAGCTGCCACTGTGAGGATTCCAAACTCTATCGTCTCTATAGAGCTGCCACTGTGAGGATCCCAAACTTTATTGTCTATATAGAGCTGCCACTGTGAGGATTCCAAACTTTATCATCTCTATAGAGCTACCACTGTGAGGATTCCAAACTTTATCGTCTCTATAGAGCTGCCACTGTGAGGATTCCAAACTTTATCGTCTCTATAGAGCTGCCACTGTGAGGATTCCAAACTTTATCGTCTCTATAGAGCTACCACTGTGAGGATTCCAAACTCTATTGTCTATATAGAGCTGCCACTGTGAGGATTCCAAACTCTATTGTCTATATAGAGCTGCCACTGTGAGGATTCCAAACTTTATCGTCTCTATAGAGCTACCACTGTGAGGATTCCAAACTCTATTGTCTATATAGAGCTGCCACTGTGAGGATTCCAAACTCTATTGTCTATATAGAGCTGCCACTGTGAGGATTCCAAACTCTATTGTCTATATAGAGCTGCCACTGTGAGGATTCCAAACTCTATTGTCTATATAGAGCTGCCACTGTGAGGATCCCAAACTCTGTTCCCTTCCTTACAATAAAAAGCAGATGTTTTAACAGACGAGACTCCAACAGGCAGACAGCAGGACAAAGGCAACGGTGGTGAGATGCTGTTTATTTCTGTTTCATGGGGATTCTTGTAAGATAAGAAGAGGACCCATCTCACGAATAGCAGCAAGGTGGATTACATGAAGACAAACAGCACTCCTCTCATGACACACTAAATCCAGATCACTTTAACCCAGGGGCAGGATGGACCCTTCCCAAATAGGAAACTCACCCTACATACATACACACACATGCATGTGCAGGCAGCCACATAAACACACACACACGAAAGGACACACACAACCATCACTTACAATACTCCACACACACTGGTGGTACATAACTGAGTGAGTGAGTGAGTGAGTGTGTGTCGTGAATTCATAATAACGGTATATCAGCTGCTCAGACTCCTGCTTACCCTGTTATAACAACCTGGCTCAGTTTCACCAGTAAAACTAACCACAGTGCTGCATCACAAAGTTCCATGACCTCATCCCAGACAGACACATTACCTCTAACTGGGACAGTACTGGGTACTACAGACAGACACATTACCTCTCTCTAACTGGGACAGTACTGGGTACTACAGACAGACACATTACCTCTAACTGGGACAGTACTGGGTACTACAGACAGACACATTACCTCTAACTGGGACAGTACTGGGTACTACAGACAGACACATTACCTCTCTCTAACTGGGACAGTACTGGGTACTACAGACAGACACATTACCTCTAACTGGGACAGTACTGGGTACTACAGACAGACACATTACCTCTAACTGGGACAGTACTGGGTACTACAGACAGACACATTACCTCTCTCTAACTGGGACAGTACTGGGTACTACAGACAGACACATTACCTCTAACTGGGACAGTACTGGGTACTACAGACAGACACATTACCTCTCTCTAATTGGGACAGTACTGGGTACTACAGACAGACACATTACCTCTAACTGGGACAGTACTGGGTACTACAGACAGACAGACAGACACATTACCTCTCTCTAACTGGGACAGACAGACAGACACATTACCTCTAACTGGGACAGTACTGGGACAGTACTGGGACAGTACTACAGACAGACACATTACCCCTCTAACTGGGACAGTACTGGGTACTACAGACAGACACATTACCTCTAACTGGGACAGTACCGGGTACTACAGACAGACAGACAGACACATTACCTCTCTCTAACTGGGACAGTACTGGGTACTACAGACAGACACATTACCTCTCTCTAATTGGGACAGTACTGGGTACTACAGACAGACACATTACCTCTCTCTAATTGGGACAGTACTGGGTACTACAGACAGACAGACAGACACATTACCTCTCTCTAACTGGGACAGTACTGGGTACTACAGACAGACAGACACATTACCACTCTCTAACTGGGACAGTACTGGGTACTACAGACAGACACATTACCTCTCTCTAATTGGGACAGTACTGGGTACTACAGACAGACAGACAGACACATTACCTCTCTCTAATTGGGACAGTACTGGGTACTACAGACAGACAGACAGACACATTACCCCTCTCTAACTGGGGCAGTACTGGGTACTACAGACAGACACATTACCTCTAACTGGGACAGTACTGGGTACTACAGACAGACACATTACCTCTCTCTAACTGGGACAGTACTGGGTACTACAGACAGACAGACACATTACCTCTCTCTAACTGGGACAGTACTGGGTACTACAGACAGACAGACACATTACCTCTCTCTAATTGGGACAGTACTGGGTACTACAGACAGACAGACACATTACCTCTAACTGGGACAGTACTGGGTACTACAGACAGACACATTACCTCTAACTGGGACAGTACTGGGTACTACAGACAGACACATTACCTCTAACTGGGACAGTACTGGGTACTACAGACAGACAGACAGACACATTACCTCTCTCTAATTGGGACAGTACTGGGTACTACAGACAGACAGACACATTACCTCTCTCTAACTGGGACAGTACTGGGTACTACAGACAGACAGACACATTACCCCTCTCTAACTGGGACAGTACTGGGTACTACAGACAGACACATTACCCCTCTCTAACTGGGACAGCACTGGGTGCTACAGACAGACAGACACATTACCTCTCTCTAACGGGGACAGTACTGGGTACTACAGACAGACAGACACATTACCTCTCTCTAATTGGGACAGTACTGGGTACTACAGACAGACACATTACCTCTCTCTAATTGGGACAGTACTGGGTACTACAGACAGACAGACAGACAGACAGACACATTACCACTCTCTAACTGGGACAGTACTGGGTACTACAGACAGACAGACACATTACCTCTCTCTAATTGGGACAGTACTGGGTACTACAGACAGACAGACAGACAGACACATTACCACTCTCTAACTGGGACAGTACTGGGTACTACAGACAGACAGACACATTACCTCTCTCTAATTGGGACAGTACTGGGTACTACAGACAGACACATTACCTCTAACTGGGACAGTACTGGGTACTACAGACAGACACATTACCTCTAACTGGGACAGTACTGGGTACTACAGACAGACAGACAGACAGACACATTACCACTCTCTAACTGGGACAGTACTGGGTACTACAGACAGACAGTGGGACAGTACTGGGTACTACAGACAGACACATTACCTCTAACTGGGACAGTACTGGGTACTACAGACAGACACATTACCTCTAACTGGGACAGTACTGGGTACTACAGACATACACATTACCTCTCTCTAACTGCGACAGTACTGGGTACTACAGACATACACATTACCTCTAACTGGTAGAGTACTGGGTACTACAGACATACACATTACCTCTAACTGGGACAGTACTGGGTACTACAGACATACACATTACCTCTCTCTAACTGGGACAGTACTGGGTACTACAGACAGACACATTATCTCTAACTGGGACAGTACTGGGTACTACAGACATACACATTACCTCTCTCTAACTGGGACAGTACTGGGTACTACAGACATACACATTACCTCTAACTGGGACAGTACTGGGTACTACAGACATACACATTACCTCTAACTGGGACAGTACTGGGTACTACAGACATACACATTACCTCTCTCTAACTGGGACAGTACTGGGTACTACAGACAGACACATTACCTCTCTCTAACTGGGACAGTACTGGGTACTACAGACAGACACATTACCTCTCTCTAACTGGGCCAGTACTGGGTACTACAGACAGACACATTACCTCTCTCTAACTGGGACAGTACTGGGTACTACAGACATACACATTACCTCTAACTGGGACAGTACTGGGTACTACAGACAGACACATTACCTCTCTCTAACTGGGACAGTACTGGGTACTACAGACAGACAGACACATTACCTCTCTCTAACTGGGACAGTACTGGGTACTACAGACAGACAGACAGATTACCTCTCTCTAACTGGGACAGTACTGGGTACTACAGACATACACATTACCTCTAACTGGGACAGTACTGGGTACTACAGACAGACACATTACCTCTCTCTAACTGGGACAGTACTGGGTACTACAGACATACACATTACCTCTCTCTAACTGGGACAGTACTGGGTACTACAGACAGACACATTACCTCTCTCTAACTGGGACAGCACTTGGTACCTCAGGCAGTGGTGGTAACTACGACAACACATACTGTACAACAACAGTTAGATGTACAAAGTGACACATGGATAAGTACACAGAGACAGACATATAGACAGGCGGATAGACAGGCGGACAGACAGTCGGACTGAAAGACAGACAGATGGACAGACAAATAGGCAAACAGACGGACAAACAGACAGACGGACGGACAGACAGAGACAGACACTGATTCATCACTTGTTTCTTACAAAGACAAACTAACAGACAATGAAGCCTAAATGAAGAAGGACCACAGATGTTTCAGATGCTCACAGACAGTACAGGAACAAGGCAGAAGTGAGTGTAAACTAAAGAAACTATGGAGGAAAAATAAAACATAGACCCACAGCCGTGGCATAACATTTTCCTGGGTAAATACCAATGTCTCTCTCTGAGAGCAACCTGCCCAGAAAATATTTTCAGTTTCCAGAAACCAAAAAGCCTTGAAGAAGGACCTACAGTAGCACTGTCTGTTAGTGAATGAACAATATACTGTACAATTACAGTCTAGACTAGAACAGGACTCAAATAACAACATGGGATAATATATATGTTTAAATTGCAAAAGTGAACTGGACAAATGTTTTCCAAATAAGTTACAAATAGCCTAGTTATAAAATCAAAATATATTGGTCACATATACATATTTAGCAGATGTTATTGCAGGTGAGGCAAAATGCTTGTGTTCCCAGCTCCAACAGTGCTGTAGAATCTAACAATGGACAACAGTACACACACAACCTAAAAGTAAAAGAATGGAGTTAAGAAATATATAAATATATGGACAAGCAATGTCAGAGTGGCATTGACTAAAATACAGTAGAATAGAACACAGTATATACATGAGATGAGTAAAAGCAGCATGTAAACATGATTAAAGTGACCAGTGTTCCATTATTAAAGTGACCAGTGTTCCATTATTAAAGTGACCAGTGTTCCATTATTAGTGACTAGTGTTCCATTATTAAAGTGACCAGTGTTCCATTATTAAAGTGACCAGTGTTCCATTATTAAAGTGACTAGTGTTCCATTATTAAAGTGACCAGTGTTCCATGATTAAAGTGACCAGTGTTCCATTATTAAAGTGGCCAGTGTTCCATTATTAAAGTGACCAGTGTTCCATGATTAAAGTGACCAGTGTTCCATTATTAAAGTGACCAGTGTTCCATGATTAAAGTGACCAGTGTTCCATGATTAAAGTGACCAGTGTTCCATTATTAAAGTGACCAGTGTTCCATGATTAAAGTGACCAGTGTTCCATTATTAAAGTGGCCAGTGTTCCATTATTAAAGTGGCCAGTGTTCCATGATTAAAGTGACCAGTGTTCCATTATTAAAGTGGCCAGTGTTCCATTATTAAAGTGGCCAGTGTTCCATGATTAAAGTGACCAGTGTTCCATGATTAAAGTGGCCAGTGTTCCATGATTAAAGTGACCAGTGTTCCATGATTAAAGTGACCAGTGTTCCATTATTAAAGTGACCAGTGTTCCATGATTAAAGTGACCAGTGTTCCATTATTAAAGTGGCCAGTGTTCCATTATTAAAGTGACCAGTGTTCCATGATTAAAGTGACCAGTGTTCCATTATTAAAGTGGCCAGTGTTCCATTATTAAAGTGGCCAGTGTTCCATGATTAAAGTGACCAGTGTTCCATGATTAAAGTGCCAGTGTTCCATGATTAAAGTGACCAGTGTTCCATTATTATAGTGACCAGTGTTCCATTATTAAAGTGACCAGTGTTCCATTATTAAAGTGACCAGTGTTCCATTATTATAGTGACCAGTGTTCCATTATTATAGTGACCAGTGTTCCATTATTATAGTGACCAGTGTTCCATTATTATAGTGACCAGTGTTCCATTATTATAGTGACCAGTGTTCCATTATTATAGTGACCAGTGTTCCATTATTATAGTGACCAGTGTTCCATTATTAAAGTGACCAGTGTTCCATTATTAAAGTGGCCAGTGTTCCATTATTAAAGTGACCAGTGTTCCATTATTATAGTGACCAGTGTTCCATTATTAAAGTGACCAGTGTTCCATTATTATAGTGACCAGTGTTCCATTATTAAAGTGACCAGTGTTCCATTATTATAGTGACCAGTGTTCCATGATTAAAGTGACCAGTGTTCCATGATTAAAGTGGCCAGTGTTCCATGATTATAGTGACCAGTGTTCCATTATTATAGTGACCAGTGTTCCATTATTAAAGTGACCAGTGATTCCATGTCTATGTAAATAGGGCAGCAGCATCTAAGGTGCAGGGCTGAGTAACCGGGTGGAGGTCGGTTAGTGATGGCTGTTTAACAGTCTGATGGCCTTGAGATAGAAGCTGTTTTTCAGTCTCTCTGTGTTAGTGATGGCTGTTTAACAGTCTGATGGCCTTGAGATAGAAGCTGTTTTTCAGTCTCTCTGTGTTAGTGATGGCTGTTTAACAGTCTGATGGTCTTGAGATAGAAGCTGTTTTTCAGTCTCTCGGTCCCAGCTTTGATGCACCTGTACTGACCTCGCCTTCTGGATGATAGCGGGGTGAACAGGCAGTGGCTCGGGTGGTTGTTGTCCTTGATGGTCTTTATGGCCTTCCTGTGACATCAGGTGATGCAGGTGTCCTGGAGGGCAGGTAGTTTGCCCTCCAGGACACCTGGAGTGTTTACATATTCCATTTCTAAATGATTTACATTTTTACTTACACTTGTATGTTGAAGTTTTAAGTTTTGGCAGACTTTTCTTAGAGGATGAACAATCATTGCGAATTGAATTATGGAGCGTTTCAGGCCCCGAAGTTAACATAATTGTACACACGCAAACGCCATTAAAAACGAGGGCCGAGGGGCTTAAATTGCAAACGTCCCTTGTTTGGCTAATCACTTGGCCCAAAGACAAATATGGCTGCGGGGATTCCCCTAGGGGCATAGACCTGAGGGTTTAGGGCTGAGGGCTATCTACTTTAAGTTTCAAATGAATCCACAGTTTCCGTTTATTACATCAATGTTATTCTCACAAGCTCCCCGGGAACATATTCTAAGCAATTACTTGGAATTAAACTAATACATAAAATGAGACTACATGTAACTACGTTGTATCTATGCAACTTAATGAAGTGTAACATAAAGTATGGCTACTTCCGAAAGGAGGGAGTT